>NC_142596.1:42594122-42904918 GCF_965207765.1 Zootoca vivipara
ACAGCTCCCTAATAATAATAATAATAATAATAATAATAATAATAATAATAATAATTTTAGTTACAGGTAGGTAGCCGTGTTGGTCTGAGTCGAAACAAAATAAAAAAATTCCTTCAGTAGCACCTTAAAGACCAACTAAGTTTTTATTTTGGCATGAGCTTTCGTGTGCATGCACACTTCTTCAGACCATACCAAAATAAAAACTTAGTTGGTCTTTAAAATAATAATTTTATTTATACCCCACCCTCCCCAGTCAAAACCGGGCTCAGGGCGGCTGACACCAGTAAAATTACAATAAGACATAAAAGAAAGAAAAACAATTAATTAAAATACAGGTTAAGATAGAATTTAAGTTTAAGATTTTTAGAAGACATCTGAAGGCAGCCCTGTTTATTTCATTTTTCTGTTGGATGCTGCCCAGAGTGGCTGGGGAAACCCAGCCGGATGGTCGGGGTATAAATAATAAATTCATTATTATTATTATTATTAAAAAATTTAAAATGCAGCCTCATTTTAAAGTAACCCGAATCAAAACCATAAGGGAGGTGACTACCTGCTTTGCAGAGCTCCATGTTCCATGTTCAGTCCCTGGCATTTCCAGTACATTCAATTTTGTACAGAAAACCTGGCTGGAAAAGTGCAGTGCAAAATTCAGAGTAGTGCAAATTTCAAAGGGCAGCTGTGTTTTGGTTTGTGTTTTGTTTCGGAAAATGCATCATCATCATCATCACCACCACCACCATTCCCAGGGTAGCTTAACAGTTGATCTCTCTCCTCCCAGGGAGCTGTGGGAATTGTTGTTCTAAGAGGGGGAGGACAGTCTCCTAACAACTCTCAGCACCCTTAGCCAACTACAGTTCCCAGCGTTCTTTTGTGGGGGAGCGGTGATTGTTTAAAGCAGTGTTTCCCAACCAGTGTGCCTCCAGATGTTTTGGGACTACAACTCCCATCATTCCTGACCACTGGTCTTGCTAGCTAGGGATGATGGGAGTTGTAGTCCCAAAACATCTGGAGGCACACTGGTTGGGAAACACTGGTTTAAAGTGGCATGATACTGCTTGAAATGTATGATGTCGATGGGATCAAGAATGAGACCATGCCAGGTTTATAGATGAAGTGCTTAATTAGTGATTCCTCCTTAACGTCTTTGCCTGCAGGAAGACACTTGCAATGCTGCCCATACATACCTCAGCATCCAGCATAGTTTCAAAATCAATGAGACAGAGAGTGCCGTAACAAAGTTATAGCAGTCAAAAGGCATTAGATGAGCATAATTAGATGGAATTTTTGCTGAGAAGGTTTCGGGCAAAGGGGGGGCAGTAATCTTTACAGAGACGGGAAAGGAAACGAATTGATGGCCCTATTTCAATCCCTAATTAATTTTTGAAATCAGCAATGGTTTCACTTGGTGCCAAAGGGAAGCCACTATTCCCCACCACCCCACCACCACCATTCACTTCCACACACCATTCACTTGCCTGCAACGACTTAAGGCATATTGAAAGCCTGCAGTGAGATGTTCAAGGATGGATCCTTGGAAGAAGGCTTACCACCATCAGATAAGATCCATGTGGTGTACACCTGTGGCTGGTTCCACACATCATGTTGCTCCCCGTGTCCAGCCAGAGGAGGAGGAGGACGAGAAGGGCAGCAGTGGTGGTAACTGCCCCTATAATTGTCCACAGTGCCTCCAAGTACTCTTGTGCAATTCTGGAGTGTCTCTTATTTGGAACAAAATAAAAAAATTCCTTCAGTAGCACCTTAAAGACCAACTAAGTTTATATTTTGGTATGAGCTTTCGTGTGCATGCACACTTCTTCAGATACACTAGAAACAGTTATTTGGAAGATTTATAAACCATTTAATCAAATAGCTCCATAAGCAATGAAGAAATAAACTTCTAGAAATGACCGCTCCGCACATCAATGGGGGGCGACTTTTGCAGCCCCCTGATCCCAGGGGTGACTCACTGGCAGTTCGGAGCTGGCATCGCCTTCTCAGGTAGGATGCCATGGGTCTCCGCCTACCCCAGCCCAGCGTCCAATCCTGCCTGGGGAGGTGTTGTCAGGGGATGGCCAGGTAAGGGGAGGGACTGTCCGGCACACACAAAGATAATTTGAATCTTACCTCCAAGCACCAGTCGGTTCCAGAGCTTCTCCCACCCTCCCCACCCTTCATTCATGTTCTTTTGCAGGTTAACCTTTTTCTCTACGGGTTCACAGGTGCTGCTACGTCAAGGCCGCTGTTGAAGGGTCGGAAAGGAATTTCCCTGCATTGGCAGGTTTCACCTTTCCCGTAGCAATACGTCACAACTTTGGCGGTGTCAGGCCTTGGGCGGAATTCTTTGGCGATTTTCCTAGAGGGAGGGGCGTGAGGCGGAGACCTCACCCCCTTTGCGGCAACAAGAGCGGGGTATTGGGGGAAGCCTTGACCATGCCAAAAGGCATCATCACTTCCCCCTTCCAGTGGCGGCGAACAGGGGGTGGGCTCTCTCTGCTTGAACATATGTTCTCCAGAGCCAACCCCCATACAGGTGGATAACCCCGAAGCCTCCCAGAAGCCCGGCTGGGGACTGGGAAGGATAACGCCCAATGCCTGAGCCAAGGTCTCCCTACATCTGAATCTTAATAAAGTTGTGGCCAATTTGAATCCCCATAGCACGTTGTTAGGCGTCTTTATTCCGCTCGGCGGGTCGCCGGGGGGGGGGGTAGGGAGACTCCGCCTGTCCACGCAAAGCACAGTTAAAGTCCAAAAACATTTTTTTAAAAAAAGAACCCCAGACATATTATCATCCTAATTTAAGCCAGAGTTAAAAACCAGTAAAAGATGTAAGCACTCATCTGAGTGAGAGAGAGAGGGGGGAGAGGAAATCTACAGCAATGGCAGGAGCTTGGCAGGATGCTAACATCTCACTGCCTGGAAAGTGCTCAGTGCTTGATGGACGAGAAGAGCAGAGACAGGACACTATGGGGGTGCCTCCTGCAGCTGCAGCCTCACACGGTGGGAGCTGTCAGTCGGTTACACCAATGTTCTTCAACCTTGAGTTCCCAGGTGTGGCTGGGCTACAACTGCCATCATCCCTGGCCGTTGGCTAGGCTGGCTGAGGATAATGGGAGTTGGGTCCCCAGATGTTGTTGGACTACATCATTGAAGAGCATTGAGTTACAGCACCCTGCAGGATCTTGCAACCACTGGCTAGCCCTGCCAAGTGTGTGCTTGAAGGGGAGCTTCAAAGCATGGGCAGATCACAGAAGACTGTCTAATTCACTTATGAATAGGGATGGGCAGATCTGTCAATTTCAATTTCTACTTGTTTCCTGTTTTTCCAATCTTAATCTCAGTACTCTAAATTTCCATATCAGTATGCCGTACATGGAAGTATTTTAGTGTGGATTTCTCCTAATATCCATGCTTTTGCAGGCGATTTTGCCCAGTACTGTATACACATTCCTGAAATTACCTCTAATGTAATGAATGTTTGTCTGTTATTTTCACAAATCTATGTATTGTCTATGTAATACATTGTGTTAAGTATAATTGTTTAATTGACAGAGAAATGGAAAAAAGAAATGCCTGTATGTGTCTTGCTGATGGTTTGGCATTGGGAAATTCCACTGGGATATACTGAAGCTAAGAAGAGTTCTCTAAGCACCTAGATAGGTTGTTAACTAACTGCTGATGTTCTCTGCTCCTTCACAGGATGTTTAACTTTAGCTCATGTGAGTAAGGTATTTACTTTCACATCTTCATTTTGAAGCCTTAGGACTTTTGTTATCAGCCACAGTGGGAGAAAGATATGTAAATGATTCTCTCCTGAAGGGATGGGAGGATCTCCAGGCTAATTGAGGGTGGAGAGAGGGAGATGCTTCTGATTTAGGTCTGTTGGGAATTATTTCAAATATGTAATAATAATAATAATAATAATAATAATAATAATAATAATAATAAATTTTATTTATACCCCACCCTCCCCAGTTGAAACCAGGCTCAGGACGGCTGCATAGCTGCCAAGTTATCCCTTTTTTTAAGGGATTTTCCCTTATGCTGAATAGGCTTCCTCGCGAGAAAAGGGAAAACTTGGCAGCTATGGACGGCTGACACCAGCAGCTGAGTAAAATTACAATAAGACATAAAAGAAAGAAAAACAATTAATTGAAATACAGGTTAAAATACAGTTTACATTTAAATCTAAAACCTCATTTTAGAATGGCCCAAATCAAAACCAAGGGAGGAAAACATAGGGGTCAGATTGGATCTAGGCCAAAGGCCAGGCAGAACAGCTCCATCTTGCAGGCCCTGCGAAAAGATGTCAACTCCCGCAGGGCCCTAGTCTCCTGTGAGAGAGCATTCCACCAAGTCAGGGCCAATACTGAGAAGGCCCTGGCCCTAGTTGAGATCAATCTAACTATCTTGTGGCTTGGGATATCCAAAATTTTGTTGTTTGTGGACCTTTAGGTCCTCCGCGGGGCATACCAGGAGAGGCGGTCCTGTAGGAGGGTCCCAAGCCGTAAAAAGTTGAGCCTATGCTTTTGCGAGCATATGTCTTATGGAACTCTTTGGATGTATCACTGATCTGTTTGTGTACCTTTTATGAAGAAAGTTCATATGAAGAAAGTTCTGAATAGTAAAACTTTTGAATCATATTATGTGTCTGGACAACTTTTTGTTGCAAGAGGGGTCCATTTTTATGCATCCTATTGCTTCAAACTGTGCAGTATTAAAATCTGCAATACATTGTAGCAGTGATTCCTAAATTTGTATCTATGCATGTAGTTGGCATCTGCAAAGTTGAGTTTTCTCTCTTTTTTTAGTGATGATGAGCTCCTTCATAAGTGTCACAGTGGCCGGAGCGGACTACTTCAGAGTAACGACGCTACGCAGCTCTGCATTTTATTCTTTTATTGGTGCTGCGTATTTACAGTGCTAAAGTCATTGCTATTTACACGGAGTGATGTGATCAGTCGGTTTCAGAACCTCCTAATGGCTTTTGGCGCGTCTTTCTCCAACACAAAAGCTTTGGCAGACCCATCCTCTTTCCCCTCCTCTTTCTGCGTAGTTCTGGCGTTGGGGGGATGGGTCTCCCTCCCTTATTCGCCCCTTCCTGTCCCGCCTGGGACCCTGGCTCCTCTACCTTGCCTGAGCCTCGGACCCGACTTCCTGCTTCCCTACTGGAATCGGAACTCTCTCTGCTTTCCCCTGTGCTCGGTGATTGGCTTGAACTCAGGAGGGGAGGGACTTCGCGATATCCCCTGTCCCTCACATCCACCCCCCTCCCAAGCTCTCCTTCACCCCTCCCCAGGTCCCCCCCAGGTGTCGGTGACGACTGGAAGCCTAAGAACTCAGTGCTTTCCGAGCCCGTTGGTGTGAACACCTCCCCCCAGTCCTGCAAGCCCCCCCCTTCCGCCTGGGAGGATGGGAATCCCAAAAAGTCCGTGGCGTCAGAGCTGGTGGGGGTAAAAATGTTCTGCCAATCTGCTCCTTCCTCTGACTGGGTGGATCTCGGTGACACCCATATCTCATCCTCTGGTTCCTCAAACTCCGCTTCCCAGCGCCATGGTGAACTGCTCTCCCGTGCTTCCTCCCCCTCCCCCTCCCTTTCCATGTGCCAGGGCTTGGGTCTATGGGGAAAGAGGGCGTGAAATTCTTCTACCAGGAATTCCTCCTGTATCTGAGTGGCTGGGACCCATTCATTCTGGGACGGTGGAGCATCCTCCCATGCCATGAGGTACTCCAGTCCCCCCACCCCCCACCTTGAATCCAGGATGGCCGTGGCCTCATTGAGTTGCTCCCTGCCTTCCCTCTCCCCCCCTCCCTCAGGGGTTTGTTCGCTGTCTCGGAGCCTGCTGCTTTCCCTGTACGGCGACAGCAGCGATCTATGAAACACAGGGTGCACCCTCATGTCCTCTGGCAGTGCCAGCCTGTATGCCACCGGGTTGACCTGTTGCGTGACCGTGAAGGGGCCCAACCTTCTGGGCGCCAGCTTTTTGCATCGCCCTCTGATGGGAAGGCCCTCCGAGGACAACCACACTTTGTCCCCCACCCTAATGACCTCCCCCGGTCGCCTGTGGCGATCTGCCCCCTTCTTGTACGCTTCCTTGGCTCTCTCCAAGTGTTCTCTGAGCTGCTGGTGCACCGTCTCCAGTTCCTCTGCCCAATCCTCAGCCTGTGGGCCCTCCTCCTCCTCCTCCCCCTCCCTCTCTGGGAAAGATCTGAGGTCACGCCCATAATTGGCCTTAAAGGGCGACACCCCTGTGGAGACGTGCACCGCATTGTTGTAGGCAAATTCTGCCAGTGGCAGGTGATCCACCCAGTCCGTTTGCCGCTGGCTGACGTAGCATCTCAGGTACTGCTGCAGAATGGCGTTGACCCTCTCCGCCTGTCCATTGGTCTGCGGGTGTCTAGCCGTCGACAAGCTGACCTCCACCTGCAGGAGGTTCATGAGCCGCCGCCAGAACCTGGAAACAAATTGGCGGCCACGATCCGAAATAACCCTTAAAGGTAATCCATGCAGTCTGAATACGTGATCCACAAACAGTTTGGCTGTCTCTTCTGCAGAGACCGCCCTGGCACACGGTATAAAGTGGCACATTTTGGACATGAGGTCCACCACCACCAACACTGCGGTCTTGCCCCTGGATGAGGGCAGGTCTGTGATGAAGTCCATGGACACTACTTCCCACGGCCTGTGCGGTGTGGCTAAGGGCTCCAGCAAACCTGCTGGTGGCGCTCTGACCACCTTTGCCCGCTGGCAGGTGTCACAGCCCCTTACATAATCCCTCACATCCTCCCGCACCCCTGGCCACCAGAAGTGTCTCATGACTAGGTGAGTGGTTTTATCCCTCCCAAAATGACCCGCCGTTGGGTTGTCGTGCATCTGCTTGAGGACCGTACGTCTGAGCTGGGTGGTGGGCAGGTACAGTGCACCCTTGTAGAAAAGCAGCCCCCTGCGTTCTGCAAAGTCTTTTGCCTGCTCCCCCCCCCTCTCAGTTCTCTGAAGATGCGGTTGGCAAACTCATCCGCTGCCGTCAGTGCTGTGAGTTCTGCCTCGCTTACCACTGCTGCTCCGCAGGACCAAGCTGACGGGGGGAAGATGTGCCTGGGTGCCGGTGGCGCCTCCTCCTCCATGTACTCTGGCTTGCGGGAGAGGGCATCCGCCCTGACATTCTGCTCTCCCGGGATGTAGTGTATGGAGAAGTTGAAGTTCGAGAAGAACTCTGCCCACCGTATCTGCCGCTGGTTGAGCACCCTGGCAGTTCTCCAGAACTCCAGGTTCTTGTGGTCTGTGCACACCTGGATGGGGTGCTTGGCGCCCACCAGGAAGTGTCTCCAGTGCTGGAACGCAGCGTGGATCGCAAGAAGTTCCCGATCAAACACCGTGTAGTTTCGCTCTGGCTGGGTCAACTTCCTGGAGAAGAAGGCACAGGGTCTCCACTCTCTGTTGGCGTCCAGTTGCAACAAAATGGCGCCCACAGCTTTATCAGAAGCATCTGTCTCCACGCGTAGGGGCGCGTCCTGAACCACGTGGAACAGGTTCTGGTCTGAGGCGAACACCCTCTTGAGGCTTTCAAACGCTGCTTGCGCCTCTGGTGTCCACCTGAACTTCTGCTTGCCTCTCAGGCAGTCAGTGATGGGAGCCGTAACGCGAGAGAAGTTCTTGATGAACTTCCTGTAGAAGTTGGCGAAGCCTAGTAGGCGTTGGGCATCTTTGCGCGTCCTGGGGCTGTGCCAGTCCAGGATGGCCTGCACCTTGTCCTTGTCCATCGCCAGCCCCTTGTCTGACAGCTTGTAGCCTAGGAAGTCCACCTCCTTGGTGTGAAACTTGCACTTCTCCAGCTTCACATACAGGTGGTTCTCCTTCAGGCGCTGCAACACCTCCCTGACATCCTTCACATGCTGCACTGGGTCATCGGAGTAGATAAGGATGTCATCCAGGAAGACCAAGCATTTCCTGAAAAGGAGGGACCCCAGGACGTGGTGCATGAAGGCCTGGAAGCATGCTGAGCCCCCTTGCAACCCGAAGGGCATCACGAGATATTCAAAGGAGCCCAGAGGCGTGAACATCGTGGTTTTCCATTCATCGCCTTCCCGGATCCTGATCAAGTTGTACGCCCCCCTCAGGTCTAGCTTGGTGAAAATCTTGCCCCTGCGTGCCGCTGTCAGGAGATCATCCACTCTGGGCATGGGGAAAGCCACTGGCTCTGTCACTGAATTCAGTCGTCTAAAATCCACCACAAGACGGCGCTGTTGCGTGTCTTTCTTGTCCACCCAGAAGACCGGGCTGCCCCCTGCTGCCTTGCTTTCTCTGATGAACCCCCGCTTGAGGTTCTTGTCGATGAAAGCGTGCAGATCCTCCAGTTCCTGGTCTGACATGGCGTACAGCTTGGCTGGGGGTATAGTTGCCCCCGGCACCAGGTTGATCTGGCAGTCAAAAGGCCTGTGTGGGGGTAGGTGGTCGGACTCCGCTTCGCTGAAGACCTCCTGCAAGTCCCAGTACGGCTTGGGTATCGCCTCACCCCCTTTGACGTGCATGGTGGCCACCGTGGCTATCGGAGGCCCCTCCCCTGGTTGGTGCTGCATGCAATGTTCCAGGCAAAAGTCCGATCCAAAAGTGATGCATCTTTGGTGCCAACTGATGGAGGGGTCGTGGCGCGCCAGCCAGCTCATGCCCAAGACGATGGGGGGGTCTGAGATGGTGGTGACGTTGAATGCCAGTGTCTCTGAGTGCCTCCCCACCGTCATTCTCATGGGGGGGGGTTTGATGAGTGATGGCCCCTCCCAGCAGCTCTCTGCCGTCAATGGTTGCCACGTGCAGAGGAAAATCCAGCTGCAGAAGCTGGATCTGGTGCTCTTCTGCAAAGTTTCTCGAGAAGAAGTTCGCTGACGCCCCACTGTCAATTAGGGCGAGGACCGTCAGGGGATAGCCATTTGGGAGCGTGAGCGTCACTTCTAGAACCACTCCTGCTCTGGGAGGGGTGGGCTGGCTCTGCTCCTCTCTGTGCGGGTGGGTGGGCTGGGGCTGTTGTCTGCTGACTGTGCCTGGCTGCTGCCCCTTGTCTCCTGCAGCCAGGCTTTCCCGTTTCCCTGCTGTGGTGCTGCGTCAGTGGGGGAGGGCACAACCGTTCCCGCCTTTCCTTGCCACTCCCTGCGATGTGGGCAGTCTCTGACGAGATGCTGGGGGGAGTTGCAGAGAAAGCAATTCCCGCCCCTTCCCTCCTTGCGTCTTGGCGCCGCTGGGGTTTGAAAAGCCCGCGCGCGCGCGCTATCAATCTGCATGGGTTCCTGGTCCTGACTGGCCCCAGGCGTGGCTTGAAAGGGTTGTTGGGGGAGTGGCTTCTCCTGCGACCGTGGGAACCAAGCCCGCTTTGCGCGCGTTGCTTGCTTGTCGCTCCACCGGGATTCCTGTCTCACCCCCACCGCCAGAGCCGCTTTGCTCAGCTGATCCATATTACTGGGCTTTGGACCTCTTGAGAGCTCATCCTTCACCTCCTCATGCAACCCCAAGTAGAACGCCGCTTGCATTGGGGGTGACTCGAGTTCCCACCCCAATCTGTGCACCAGCATGGTGAATTTCGCCCAATACGCGCGAACTGTCATATTTCCTTGGCGTAAATTATGAAGTTCCTCCTTAGTCTGGTCCATATGACTATCGGACGAATACATCGTTTTCAAACCTTCTAGAAATAGTTTGACATTCTTCATGCAAGGATTCTTTGTTGCGATTAACGGTCTTAGCCACTCCCTGGCTGCCCCGGTAAGGTGCTCCACAATAAACGCTACCCTGTGCTCATCATCAGGGAACTCAGCGTGGTGCAGCTCAAGAGCATACACAATCTCAGTCTCAAAGCCCTGATATTCCCTCGGGTCTCCATTGAACTTGCTTACTAGGGTCCCGGCTCTCCTTCCTGGCAGCACTTGGACTTGGGGTGCCCCTCCCGCCTTGTTTTTCTCTGCATCCAGCTTGTTTTGGAGGTCTACCGCCACCGCCCTTAATTCCTGCTCTCTTTCCTGTAGCGCTCTCACCTGTTCCGCAAGTTGTAGCCGGTCGTCCTGGACCTTCCTAGTCTCTTCTTTAGCTGCCTTCAATTCCCCCTGCGCCTGCAGCGACAGCTGCTGCAGTTCTTGCTGGGCTTGCTCCGCGATCTGCCGCCATTTCTCCGCCTCTGACACGCTCATCCCGGCAACTCCAAAGTAGCCCAAAAAGGATTAGGAGGTTGCTGTCACAGTGGCCGGAGCGGACTACTTCAGAGTAACGACGCTACGCAGCTCTGCATTTTATTCTTTTATTGGTGCTGCGTATTTACAGTGCTAAAGTCATTGCTATTTACACGGAGTGATGTGATCAGTCGGTTTCAGAACCTCCTAATGGCTTTTGGCGCGTCTTTCTCCAACACAAAAGCTTTGGCAGACCCATCCTCTTTCCCCTCCTCTTTCTGCGTAGTTCTGGCGTTGGGGGGATGGGTCTCCCTCCCTTATTCGCCCCTTCCTGTCCCGCCTGGGACCCTGGCTCCTCTACCTTGCCTGAGCCTCGGACCCGACTTCCTGCTTCCCTACTGGAATCGGAACTCTCTCTGCTTTCCCCTGTGCTCGGTGATTGGCTTGAACTCAGGAGGGGAGGGACTTCGCGATATCCCCTGTCCCTCACAATAAGGAAGGGCAGGGTATAAATGAGAAGGGCGGCAGCAATGATGACAACGACTCCATAGACATTTAGGAATACCATAGCTGCCAAGTTCCAGATTGAAAAATCTAGGACCAGCAGCGACGTGGCACCGGAAGTCGCTTCTACGTGACTTCCAGGCATGCGTAGAAGCGACTTCCGGTGCCGCTCCGCCCATTTCCAAAATAGCCGTGGTGCCAAAAGTCACTTCTATGCATGTCTGGAAGTGCGTAGAAGCAACTTCCGGCACCACTCTGCCCGTTTCCAAAATGTCCGCAGCGCCAGAAGTCGCTTCTACACACTTCCGGACATGCGTAGAAGCGACTTCCGATGCCGGCACCGCCTGATTTCCAGTGCCCATACATGGGCAGTGCGGCACCAGAAACATGGTCACCAGCAGGAGCTGCTTTCCGGGGGATTTACGGGATATAAATCCATTCGGGAGACCAGCGGGAAACGGTAAGAAAACACGGGGGTTTCCCGGGGAAAATGGGGTACTTGGCAGCTATGAGGAATACCTCTTCCCCCATGATAATCACCCTCATGTGGCAGACTCCAGATGGGGGGGAATTCAACTCCCATTGTCCCTGACCATTAGCCATGTGTCTGGAGCTGTTGGGAGTTGTATTCCAAGCCATCTAGAGAGCAACAGATTGGAGAAGACTGAACCATAGGAATGGCAGAAGTTTCCGAGTTCCACAACAGCAGCCAGCGATTCATTATAAGAATCTCTAGGGAACTGAATCCATGTCCCTTTGAAGTCCGTGCAAAGATTCCCATTGATTTCAAGTAAATCTCGGAGAAAGTCCTTGCTGTGTCTGTAAAGATCTTTGAAGCTAACTGTCATTGCTCGCCATCAGTATACAAATGTAGCTATAAGAGATGTGTTTGAGTATCTTTCTAAACTTGTTTGAGAAGGTTATAAGATCAATAAGGAAAGTGTCAGCGCCTATGAGGCAATTTAATTGGATTTTTCTCTGGAAACACTTGAGGGGGCAACCCCCCTCCCCCCTTTCCAACACACACTCTATGATTTAATACAAATGAAGAGCTGATGGAATTTGAAAAAGAGGGGGGAAGCAACAAAACGTTTGTAAGAAGGGTTTGAGGTATGCTATAATTATCCCAGCTGGATTTTAGCAGAGAAATGGGTTGCCGGCACATATGGAGAAAGGGAGATGAGAATGCGTTCTCTGCTCCCGAAATGCTTCATTTATTGTGACACTGGAGAAACTTTCCTCATTGTGTTGTTAAGCATTGCACAGGGGTAACGATTTTCAAACGGTGGCCTGGATCCCATAAATCAGGGGTCAGCAAACTTTTTCAGCAGGGGGCCGGTCCACTGTCCCTCAGACCTTGGGGGGGGAGGACTATATTTTGAAAAAAATAAAATATGAACGAATTCCTATGCCCCACAAATAACCCAGAGATGCATTTTAAATAAAAGCACACATTCTACTCAGGTAAAAACATGATGATTCCTGGACCGTCCGCGGGCTGGATTTAGAAGGCCATTGGGCCGGATCTGGCCCCCGGGTCTTAGTTTGCCTGCCCATGCCATGAATGAATCCTATAAGGGGATCTGTGGTGGGAAACCACCAAATCACAGGGTTGAGAAGGCCTTCAAAGTTCATTGAATCTTAATCCACTGCCAATGTGGTAACTCTTCTGCAAAAGGATCCCTGACAGGTGGCCATCCTGCCTCTGGTTAAAACAGGTGCGGAGAACATTTGGCCCAGCAGATATTGCTGGACTGCATCTCCCAGCCCATTGGCCATGCTTGTTGAGGCTCATGGAAGCTGTTGGTTTTTGTTGTTGGCATTTGTGTGAGAGCCAGTGTGGTATAGTGGTTAAGAACAGTAGGCTCCTAATCTGGGGAACCGGGTTCGCGTCTCCGCTCTTCCACATGCAGCTGCTGGGTGACCTTGGGCTACTCACACTTCTCTGAAGTCTCTCAGCCCCACTCACCTCACAGAGTGTTTGTTGCGGGGGAGGAAGGGAAAGGAGAATGTTAGCCGCTTTGAGACTCCTTCAGGTAGTGATAAAGCGGGATATCAAATCCAAACTACTACTACTCCTCTTCTTCTTCTTCTTCTTCTTCTTCTTCTTCTTCTTCTTCTTCTTCTTCTTCAGAGAGAGAATGGAGCACACCTCCATGGGTGAAGTCTGATTAACATCTAGTACCCTTTTAAAATGTTTTGGAGGGGGTGTATAGGTTTGTTTTCATTCTTGTTTTTTGTATGTATTTTGTGTGTGTGTTTTATCTTGTATTTTTATGATGTGAACCACCCTGAGGTCTACAGATGAAGCGGGTATACACATTTAACAAATAATGCTGCATGAATTATTATAGCTAGGAAGTGGACGGGGCAAGCAGAATATAAAATGGAAGATTGGTATAAAGAGGTGTGGGGTGTAGCTATTAATGATAAATTAACATGTGTCATTAAGGTAAAACAGGGAATATGCAGGAGGAATGATTTTGAGGAGATATGGAGGGTGTAGAATTTGTACTGTTAAAACAGGTGATTATTACTTTGTCCAAAAAAAGAATGTATAAAATGTAAATAAATGTATAAACTATAAATAAAAGAATGAGGAAAAAAATGGGAGATGAGTGTAAAAAAACCAAATAATAATAATAATAATTGTTGTGTATTAAACTAATAGCACAGCCAAGTATGTACTGTAATATAGAGTTTATTGTAGTGTATTACAGAGTTTATTTGAATGGACAGTACAAGTTCCAGCGGGAACGTCTATCATTTGCTGGTTCAGAGTGCAGGATTTGGATCCACTGCCGGATTGGTTTCTGCTGGAGGGAATCCTTGCCATTGGTTCCCGCCAAAATGTATGTTTCCCCTGCTAGTTCTCTATTACTATATAAGCCCCAGTTTTCCCCATTCCCTGTGTTTTGGCTCTTACCTGTTCTTTGAAGTAAAGAGATGTTGTACCAGATCCTCGCCTCCTGTTTCTTATTTGCACTGAGCTGAAATCACTGAAGACCCACTGCACAACAACAATAATGTCAAAGTGCTGTTTTAGCAGCACTGAAGTGACCTACATTGTGTCTAGAGGTCCTGGGCTGCCCAGACGACAAGAACCCCCTCTTGGCCTTGCTGGTGTGGTCCAAAGGAAAGCAAAGTCAGATAGAAAGATGCGGAGGACTACATTTATCCCCTGGGCATGAGATCCTCCCCACCTCTTCCTGGCTCCACAACATGCAATCCTTTTTAAATTATAAATACTAGGCTCTGAAGGTTGGGCATCCTCTAAACAGAGGCGTGAGAAAACTAACCCATTTATTTCATTCCTCTTTTCTTTTTTTCCAGAGAAACAAATTGCTACGGTAAACAGCTGCAGGAAGATAATGTTTGCCCCCTATTTAGATCTGCACCGAGCATTTCACATCCTCACCACGTCGCTTAAGTCAGAAGTGACAAAAGTGATGAGTAAATTGCACGACGTTTTCTCCCACGGCCACTCCTCAACATGGAGCTAATTGCATATCCCACTGTCTTGCCTTCTGCTTATATTTTATTTTATTTTATTATTCCGCACCCCACCCCACCCCACACAAAATGAAGCAATTAAGACCACGGTTAACGCTGTGTGTTTTCATTTCTCTAAATTAGATTATGATACACCTGAAGATAAAATGTCTTGGCTCCCTGCGAATGCGCTACTGAGATGATGGCGGAGGCCGTTTGCGGAGCCCCCATGGAAAGGGAAACAGAAGACCCAGTTGGCAAAAGCAACTTTTGGAAATTGTCTCCATGTATGCATACACATGTGGGACGTGGGTGGCACTATGGTCTAAATCAGTGAGCCTCTTGGGCTTGCCGATCGGAAGGTCGGCGGTTCGAATCCCCGCGACGGGGTGAGCTCCCACTGCTCGGTCCCAGCTCCTGCCAACCTAGCAGTTCGGAAGCATGTCAAAGTGCAAGTAGATAAATAGGTACCGCTCTGGCGGGAAGGTAAGCAGTCTTTCCGTGCACTGCTCTGGTTTCGCCAGAAGCGGCTTAGTCATGCTGGCCACATGACCCGGAAAAACTGTCTGCATTGAACACCCGTTTGCAGCAAATAAACTCAGTCCTTTACAGCAGAATGTAGCAGAAGCAACTGTGGTTGGAATAGTAACATCAAAGGTTTTATTTATAAAGCAAATAACAAAACAACAAGGCGATTCTCACATCCATCTTCTTCCATAGTCAGAGTCAAAAAGCAAGCATAAGGAAAACAAGATCAGTAGAGCAGAGAGGGCAGGGTAAGAGGGAGGAGACATTTCAATAGTTCCCATACTCATACATCAATTAAGCAATTAAAGGCAACCCGCAACATTGTGCAATGTGAGAATGAGACATTACAATACTGACAACATCGCCTCCCTTGCCCAATAAAGCGAGATGAGCGCCGCAACCCCAGAGTCGTTAGCAAGTGGACTTAACTGCCAGGAGTCCTTTTATGCATACACCAAGCCAGCCAACTTTGGCTCCCAAGCTACTGGCCTCATTCAGGGCAGTCTCGAGCAGGTCGGGCGCCCTGGCACTGAGGGGCGGAGATCGCTCCGGCGCCCCCGCCCTCGCAGTGCGCAGCAAGGTTCCACACGGTTTTGTTGCGCAGCGCCCCACCTACCGGCCCGGCGCCCTGCTGCACCGCGCCACCGGGAGTCTACCTAGAGCTGGCCCTGGCCTCATTCCTTCTATTCCTTCCTACAGAACTCTCTCACTCTCCCATCCATGACTGTAGTGCTGTCTTCCCCAACCTTGCCTCCTCAGATATTTGTTGGCCCATACATCATCCATGGCCACTGGCTATGCCTTCTGGGGCAGATGGAAACTGGAGTCCAACCATATATTCAAATCACTATGATTCCACTTTAAACAGGCATGGCTTCCCTCAAAGAATTCTGGGAGCTGTAGTTTGTTAAGGGTGCCGAGAGTTGCTAGGAGACCCCTATTTCACTCCAAGAGCTACGATTCCCAGAGTGGTTTAACGATCAGGGAACTCTGGGAACTGAGAGGGTCATAGATGCTCCCCACCCTTGCTTTGATGTTCACATCACGTTGGAGAGTCACTGGCAGTGTCTGGGGTGGGCTGTGGGCAGCAGTGCGAGGAGAGCATGGTCGAGGAGCAAACCGGAAGCCAGAATGTGGCAGGGATTAGGAAGGCTTTGGCAGTGAAGCTCAACTTGAACAGGACGTCTTCTCATACTCCTACCTGTCCTGGGGGGTGCAGGGGCTAGTTTGGGTGGGGGAAGTCGGACCAGGGTGTGGAGGTTCTCCACTGAGAAGGCCCCCATCCTGAAGTTTGAAGGCTCACCACACAAAGGGAGCTGCGCACAGATCCTGCAAGTCCTGACAAGACCAAAGTTCTGAATCCATAGCAGACAAGTGCTTATCTGCATATAATCCCCATCCCAACTAAGAACGTGGCTCAGTTCAGAAGGAGCTCAAAAGCACTGCTGAAATTCGTGGTTTGGTCTGGCACACACACACCCCTACAAGCCAGTCACCTGCACATCTGTTCTCACCCCTCCTGAGTAATGTCCAAAGCCACCCTCGGTTTCATGCGTCAAGCATCTCCCAGTCATCCATGACCCTTAGTTCCCACTGCCTTAAGTAAAAGCAGAAAACAAGCCACGAAATACGCCCTGCTTCTCGGCTGCGTCAGAAAGGCCTGTCTGTTTCCAGACATGTGGTGGGACAGCTCTCAGCAGCGGAGTGTTTACAGAACACACGGCCAAGTTCAGAAGGTTCACCAATCCCCATGTCTCTGTAATTACCTTGTTTTCTACAGGGTGGCCAGATGTTGAATGAAAATGAGTACACATTCCAGCATGTCTATTTCCATCTTGGCATCACCACGGGAGTCAGCAAAACATAGCAGTGTTAGAAAACAGCCTCCGTTAAAAGTCATCAGGAGAAGCCTCTGAGCTCGCCATCATCAGTGATTTCAGTAAATGGGTTGGTGTGACTTGCCTTCTTTCAGCGCCTCCATAGTTCCCCGTCCATTTTTCTCCTTGGATTTTGGAGTTCTGAATTACTTGGTGCAGTTCTAAAGTAGACCCTCTGTGTTTGGAATTCTCTGCTTATTATCATTACAGTCGGGATTTCTGGATTTTATGCAAAGCACTGCCCGTTGAGAGTTTGCTTGCAGTTGTCAGGTCCTTCAGTTTATTTGCATCTCCCCATGCATACTTGCACAGATATTTGCCACATGTATATGCACATTTATTTATTTCAAGAAAATCCTGCGAATAGGCAGTCTTAGTGTGAGTACATCATCATTCTTTTTTGTGTGCTGTATTGCACAATACAAAGCCATACTTGTGCACACCACAAATTTAGCCAATCTGGTGAAATCATACATTGCTGGGTGCCATGGTCATAGAATCAGTGCTATTTTTTCCAGAAAAAGAGGTGCCAGAACTCACCACAAACATCTCCCTTGTTCTCTTATAATGGCAATGGCACCAACCTGACAAATGGCGGAACAGAGTTCAAGCAAGTTCTGGCTGGGGGGAAATCCCTGCATAGAACCATAGAATTGTAGATTCTGTTCCTGAGGGTTTTCTGGTCCAACCCCCTGCAATGCAGGAATCTCAACTAAAGCATCCATGACAGATGGCCATCCCACCTCTGCTCAAGGAAGTTGAGGCCGCCACCTTTTGAGGGAGTCAAACAGCTCTTACCACCAGAAAGTTCACACTGGTGACTAATGCTAAGCCTGTGGTCTACTAAGATCCTTAGATTCTTTTCATATGTACTACTGGCAAGTAGGGTTGCCAGACTCAATAGAGGACAGGACTTCTGTGCCTTTGATTGCCCTGCTCTCTTTTGAGTCTGGAAACCTTAAAGAGAAACCAGCAGACCCTTTGTTTAATTTCCAAGCAAAGGGTCTGCTGGTTTCTCTTTAAGGTTTCCAGACTCAAAAGAGAGCAGGGCAATTAAAGGCACAGAAGTCCTGCCCTCTATTGAGTCTGGCAACCCTACTGGCAAGCCAGATGTCCCACATCTTATAAATGTCCAGCTGTTAAGGTCTGTTAAGGTCATTTTGAATCTCAATACTACCTGCAGCATTAGCTACCCCTCCCAGTTTGGTATCATCTGCAAATTTGAGGAGCATCTCCTCAATTCCTCTATCCAAATCATTTATAAAGGAGTTAAACAGGTCCAGGACAGAACCCTGCAGTATCCTACTTGTCTCTCTCCCCCCCCCCCAAGGACGATGAGGAACAATTACTGAGCACTCTTTGGGTTTGGTCAGTCAACCAGCTACAAATCCACCTAACAGTTACCTCATCCAGCCCACATTTTACCAGCTTCTCCACAAGAATATAATGGGAGTCTTTGTCAAAATCAAGATGCACTATGTCCACAGCATTCCCCTGGTCCACCAAGCCTGTAATTCTATCATACCTACCTATCATATCGTACCTACGGGACCGCCTCTCCTGGTATGCCCCGCGGAGG
Organism: Zootoca vivipara; assembly: GCF_965207765.1. Lineage (NCBI taxonomy): Eukaryota > Metazoa > Chordata > Lepidosauria > Squamata > Lacertidae > Zootoca > Zootoca vivipara. Next base: position 42,612,255 of record NC_142596.1, read on the forward strand.
ACCTTAAGTCTCACAAACAACAATATTCTGGAGATCCCGAGCCATAAGGTGCCTAGACTGGCCTCAACTAGGGCCAGGGCCTTTTCAGTATTGGCCCCAACTTGGTGGAACGCTCTTTCACAGGAGACCAGGGCCCTGCGGAATTTGTCATCTTTCCGCAGGGCCTGCAAGACAGAGCTGTTCCGCCTGGCCTTTGGGTTGGATTCAGTCTGACCTCTGTGTTTTCCTCCCTCATGGTTTGGATTTATGGACTACTTAAAATGAGGCTGCATTTTAAATTTTAAATTTTAATATTGTATTTTAATCTGTATTTTAATTAATTGTTTTCTTTTTTATATGTATTATTGTAATTTTATTGGTGTTAGCCGCCCTGAGCCCGGTTTTGACTGGGGAGGGCGGGGTATAAATAAAACATCATCATCATTATTATTATCATTATTATTATTATTATCATAAAAAAAGAAATGAGATTTGTCTGGAATGACTTGCTTTTGAGAAACCCATGCTGGCTTTAGTAATCACAGCATCCTTTTCTAAGTGCTCATAGACTGACCTCTTAATTATCTGCTCTAGGAACATTCCTGGTATTGCAATAAATAAGTAAATAAATAAATATGCAAACCAAACCAGATTTCTCCCCCATCCCTACACTGCACCCTTGAGGAGTTTGTCAAAGTTTCCCTTTTCCTTGGATTATTTTCTGTTGCCATTTTCTTTCAACCATTTCGTTGGGGAAGGAGGGCATTTCCAACACAGAACTGAAATAAGATCAGCATGAAATAAGATCAGATCTGAGCTCCTTAGAGGAAGGGTGGGATTAGAAATATAAATACAATCATTCTGAAACCTATCTTTGGCCTTGCTATTCCTGCTTCTGTGGGTTAATATCAGCTTCTTAAACCTTGTAATGATTATTTATCCCCAGTTAGCCTGGAGAAGGAGAGGTCAGACTTGCACCTGCAAAGCGTAGGCAGAATAACCTATGCAGGTGAAACCTATGCAGGTGAAACCTAGGAGAATAAGAATGCAAACTGGCTCTAAAAATGCATGTCCCCCAGAAACACTGCTTTGAATGTAAGAGGTTTTAAACCTTTATCATTACCAGGGACAACAGAAGCCCTAATGCCACTCCATCTCCAGCTTCTCAATTCCTACCCCTTTAAAACTAGAAGGAGGTGCACTGTAATATAGGACACAACGGACACCCTCCTTTGGAATAGGATGGATCCTGCTCTCTCTGTGTGTGCTCAGGAGGTAAAAGCCCTTCCCAGGGCCGGCTCATCGTAGACCCCCGGTGGCGCAGGGCACCATGGCGCCGGCCCGCCAGGAGGGCGCCGCGAGCTGCGCCCGCCCGCTGGCCGGCCGGTCAGCTGCGCGCGGCGCCCACCTGCCCACCGCGCTGGGAAACGGGGCGGGAGGGTGCCAAAGAGATCGCGCTGTGTCTGCCCGCCCGCCCGCTGTGCAGCAGCGCCGCGCCCACCCCCCCACCGCATTGGGAAACGGGGCGGAAGGGCGCCGGAGAGATCCGGCGCACCATGGCGACAGGGGCGCTTAAGACGGCGCTGGCCCTTCCAGCAAAACACCTACTCAAGAAAGCAGAGTGCAGTTTGCTGTGTAGTCTCAACAAGGTAAGGTCAAGTGGGTGAAATCAGCCTAGGTCCAAAATGTTATCCAGAGGCATGGTCAGGCAATAGTCCACGGTAAATAGCACAGAGAGTTTAGACAAGGTACACGGAGGGTTAATTGGGATTAAGAGAACTGTGATGTCTCCAGCAAAGGGGAGGCTCAAGAGGGTGACCTTATAGACCATACTCTAATACATGATCAGAAGGTCAGCAGTTCAAATCCGTGCAACGGGGTGAGCTCCCGTTGCTGTGTCCCAGCTTCTGCCAACCTAGCAAGTAGTTAAATAGGGACCTCTGCAGCAGGAAGGTAAACAGCATTTCTGTGCGCTCTAGCTTCTGTCACAGTGTTCTGTTGCAGTTTAGTCATGCTGGCCACATGACCTGGAAAGCTGTCTGTAGACAAACACCAGCTCCCTCTGCCTGAAGCGAAGATGAGCTCCGCACCCCATAGTCACCTTTGACTGGACCTAACCATCCAGGGGTCCTTTAACTTCTCACCCAATACCTGCTGTTGGTCTTCAGGAGTTCTGGGGCTTGCTTACTCATGTGTGGACCCCTTACTTAAATGTGGAGGCAGTGGTGGCCGCCAGCCTCAATGGCTTCTCTCATAACATTAGAACTTATGAAAACCCAGTGAAGCTGAATTTGCTTTGACAAGAGGTTGTGATGGCCAACAACTTGGATGGCTCTAAGAAAGGATTAGCCAGATTCATAGAGGAGAGGGCTATTGATGGCTACTCTCCATTATGCCTATGCTAACCTCCACACCTGGAGTCAGTAATGCTTCTGAATACCAGTTGCTGAGGACCACAGGAGGAGAAAGTGCTCTTCTGCTTGAATCCAGAACAGGATGCTGGACTAGACTGGCCATTGACCTGATCCAGCAAGCTCTTATATACACAGAAGCCATGTGACGACTCTGAGTCATGCTATGTCACTCTTTGGCCTAGGGTTGCCAGACTCAATAGTGGACAGGACTTCTGTGCCTTTGATTGCCCTGCTCTCTTTTGAGTCTGGAAACCTTAAAGAGAAACCAGCAGACCCTTTGTTTAATTTCCAAGCAAAGGGTCTGCTGGTTTCTCTTTAAGGTTTTCAGACTCAAAAGAGAGCAGGGCAATTAAAGGCACAGAAGTCCTGTCCACTATTGAGTCTGGCAACCCTACTTTGGCCTGGTCCCAAGCATAGCTGCCAAGTTTTCCCTTTTCTCGTGAGGAAGCCTATTCAGCATAAGAGAAAATCCCTGTAAAAAAGGGATAACTTGGCAGCTATGGTTCCAAGCCTTTTGGTGCTGACGCCCTCAAGGATCAAGAGGTGGCCCCACCTCCTCCAGGTGTTCTCCAGCATGTCTCCCACCAGAAGGCCCCTCAAGGGGACCCTCACCATTTGCCCCGGGGAACTGCCTGCTCCTCAAGGACCTGCAGGGTGCCTTCTTTGTCCTCAGAGGACTCACGGTGTCTGGCACCAGGTTGTGACACGAGGGGAAGGAGAAACAGAAGCAAGTTGAAGGAGACCCACAGTATACCACATTTTGTTAGCCATGTAGGCAAACAAATATTCTATGGAGGTTTGCCCTGTGTCTGGGGTATAGAACAGCAGCTCTTTGCTAATAACATTATAAAGGATCACGGCAGGGGGAAAGAGCATTAGCAATACGGGGGGGGGGCCACAAAAGAATTATCGGCAGTAAGGTGTGTTTCCTCCCCTCCCTTCCAATAATAACATAATGAAAAGGGTTCAGACAAAGCCACTAAGGCGCCATTTCAAGCATATATATTATAAATCAGCAGCACCCTAAGGCGTCATGTTTATATAGACACTTAAATTTAAAATAAGAACACTCAGTCTTCATTGCAATGAACAGAGATTCAATTACTTTGAGCTTTACAGTCTGCATAATATACAGCATAACTCTACGTTTTTTTGTCCCCAAGGTATCTCTCACTTGCAAGTCATTTAAATCACCTAGCAAACAAAACAAATTAAAGGATCCAAAAAAAAGTATAGGAAAATTAGTCCTTTATCTTTGATATGACTTGCAAAAAAGAACAACCTTCCATAAATACTCCGTATCGCAAAGCTTTCGACATTATGCCCTCCCCCGCCCCCCGCCACCCCTTCCTTCCTTCATTGTCTCTCTAGACAAAGGCAGGAAACTTTTTATTGCTAAAGCTGTTTGATGAGTCGATTTTAATACCCTTATTGCTGTCTAGGTGGAAGTATGTGTGGAGATGGGGGAGGGGGCTGCCTGATGAAATCTGAAGTAGAACACAGCAAACATTATGGCTGCAATTTGCAAGCGCGTCGGAAGGGTCTTTGCCCTGCCACATCCCTGGCGATCCTCAAAAGGATGTGGCAGCGCCAAGCACCTTCATCCTGGCATGTCCTTTTGAGGATTGCTGTGGAAATTTGTGAGGGCCCAGCCCCCTTCTTTAAAATATTGTGGTGGGGGGCTGGCCCCCACAGGGCCCCCCCTATAGATGACGCCCCTGGTGCTACAATTGGCAGAGTGGTTTAACAATCAATCCCAGGGAACTCTGGGAATTGTAGTTCTGTGAGGCAGATGGGGGCCTCCTAGCAAACTCCCTTACCATGCTGTAGCTCCATAATTCTTTGGAAGCCATGACTATTTAAAAGTGGCATCGTGGTGCTTTAAATGTGTGGTGTGGATGCCGCCCAGGCCTCACTTACCAGTCTTCAGTTAGAACCAATGTTATATTATTATTATTATTATTATTATTATTATTATTATTATTATTATTATTATACCACCGCGTACCCACAGGTCCCAGGGCAGCTCACAACATAGAATCACAACATAAAAACACAGAATACGTAATCAATATAAAAACAAGGCCAACCTAATAATTCCACCCCAGTTCTAATGGTGTGCCCCTATTCATTCATAGCTTCTGGGAAATGGAATCCAACATCGAGAGGGCCACAGGCTCCACTCCCTCTTCGAATGAGCAGTTTTAATGCTCCCCCTGATGGTCACAACAAGTTCTTTCTGCAGATGTGGAATATTCTCTGCCTCGGCCATCCCATCCCGCACCCCCTCTTGCCAGCGAAAACCTCCGTTCCTCCTCCTCGATCCTATCACAGGAGCTCTTGTGTCATGACTTGCAGATGTATTTTTGAAAGCCTGTTCTTGGGCCGCGAGAAGAGGAGAAACAGCTGCACGTTTGTGTAGGGTTGTTGTTTTTAAGTTATCTAAAGATTTGCAAACAAGAAGGGCATTTAAAAGATGCACGCCCAGGGCCTTGCAAAAGGTTGATTGGCTCAAAAGTCGTCATCCTTCTCAGCTCATCAAGGGAAATATGACCTCTCTGCCCTGGCTTTTGATGCTCGAAGTGCGTATTTTTAGGATCCAACTTATTTTTGTAATTATAAGTTGTTTAAAACTGTTTTTAATATTGTGCTGTAATGCTGTGTTTTAATGTGGAAATCTGCCCTGGGACTTTGGGGTGGATAATTAACAACAACAACAACAACAACAACAACAACAACAACAACAACGATTGTGAAATCTGGTACGCAGGCTGAGACCCTACCTGCTTGCAGACTGTCTCGCCAGAGTGGTGCATGCTCTGGTTATCTCTCGCTTGGATTACTGCAATGCGCTCTACGTGGGGCTACCTTCGAAGGTGACCCGGAAACTACAACTAATCCAAAATGCGGCAGCTAGACTGGTGACTGGGAGCAGCTGCCGAGACCACATAACACCGGTCTTGAAAGACCTACATTGGCTCCCAGTACGTTTCTGAGCACAATTCAAAGTGTTGGTGGGTGCTGACCTTTAAAGCCCTAAACGACCTCGGTCTAGTATACCTGAAGGAGCATCTCCACCCCCATCGTTCAGCCCAGACACTGAGATCCAGCACCGAGGGCCTTATGACGGTTCCCTCACTGCGAGAAGCAAAGCTACAGGGAACCAGGCAGAGGGCCTTCTCGGTAGTGGCACCCGCCCTGTGGAACACCCTCCCATCAGAGGTCAGAGAGATAAACAACTACCTGACATTTAGAAAATACCTAAAGGCAGCCCTGTTTAGGGAAGTTTTTAATCTGTGATATTTGATGTATTTTAATGTTTGTTGGAAGCTGCCCAGCGTGGCAGGGGAAACCCAGCCAGGTATAAATAATAAATTATTATTATTATTATTATTATTATTATTATTATTATTATTAATTTCCTCTAACAACATGCTGGATATGTTGTCTGCTATGAAAGGAAAGGGGGCAAGAGTAAAGGCAGGGATACAAAGTCTTTTTCAATCCAAGGGCCGCATTCCCTTCTCGGGAGCTTTCCGAGGGCCACATGCCAGTGGTGGGCGCGGCCAGAGGCAAAAGTGGGTGGAGCTGTTTCTACACACATCATTCTCTGTCCTGCACCCAGACAAGCAAGAGGTATTACCAGGGTTCAACGGCACATTCCAGCCAGGTAAGAGCACTCAAATGGCACAGCAAGGGCAATGAGCTGGTGTGTGGCTGGGGAGAATCCTGAGGGCCAAACAGAGAGACCCACAGGCCACATTTGGCCCCTGGACCTGAAGTTCAGCACGCACGCCCTAATCTACAAAAAAATGATTTGTTCTTCAGTTATCCAAATGTTCGATTTTAGTTCGTTAACCTCTCATTCATGTAGCCCACATAATAAAAACAACAATACCTCCTTGTCATTTAATCCCCAAACATTATTAAATATTTAGGTGATATATCCTAAATTATTATATTTTTTTTTTAAAAAAACCACACACTTGGTTTTTCTTTCTAATCAATTTTTTCTGCTGGCCAGGTGAGACTTGGATGTCTTTTGAAAGAAAGTGGCTCGGAGAGTGCAATGATAAAATGTTTAATAAAATTTACAACATTTTGTTCAGATAAAAGTTAGAAGAAGCCAGATTTATGAGGGATGTTTGGCTCAGAGCAACAATAAATGTCAGCTCAATAAAGGGTTCTTTTTCTTAACGCGGACCAAAAAAAAGATCCCGAAGCACAAAGCACTGCAATAAAGCATTGAGGGAGAAGCACCAGCATACTAAAAATAAAAATAAAAATCAAGTTAATGCAAAAAGGGGTGTCTTTGAAAAAGAACACCAGCACAATGGAAATGCACATTGCAAAGGGACCTTTCTGGAAGGCATGGTGCTTAATTCAGTGTTTTGGCATCAGCCACCATTGCGTTTTATGCGGACCAAAAATATCTGCTGTCAGGGTTGAGCCGGACGAGGAGGAGTGATGGCAACCCCCCCCCCCCAGGAGGATGCCCCCACGGGAAAATCTGGGGACATGGAGGAATTCATGCCTGGAGAAGACTGGTGGCGGCACTCCTCAGAAGAGGCAGAATCAGATAGGGGAGAGGGAAGACCAGAACAGGAGGAGGAAGGAGTCGAGTCAGAATCAGGCCCTTGTGAGGAGAGGAGCCGGCGGGCCCCCTCCCCTCCTCCCTTCACAGCTGTAGAGCGTAGAGCTGCAGTGGCGGAGCTTCATGCTCCGGCACCGGGGGGAGGGTGGGGCTGGTGCCTGTTATGGGGGCGGGGTGCACCTCCCGGAGGGCCGTGGCATGCCTCACCGGAGGACAGCGTGCCTCCTGGAGGGGCGTGACATGCATTCTGGGGACGGGGCAAGTGTTTTGGGGGCGGGGCAGGTGCCCGCGATGGCGCCCCTTGGAGCCCCCCGCTCGGGGTGGCCCACCCCCACCACCCCTTATCTTCCTATGCCCCTGTAAAGCTGAGAAACAGAGGGAACAATTAGAGGCAACTGCAGTTCGTAAGAGGCGTGGTGATGAGCCAGCTACTCCCTTCGCCAGCACTCGCAACTGCTGTGTTGAAGCTTGTGGTTGTCCTTGCTCATCCTGTTCCTGATTCCAGTGCTCCTGACTTTGGCTTCTCCTGACCCCTGGTTCCTGACTCGGACGTCTCCCGACTTTGGCTCGCCTGACCCCGGTGCTGATACTCGACTCGGTTCCTGACCCTGGACCGTTGGACCTAGGCTCCACCTGCATCCGACTGCTGCCTTCTGCTTGCCAACCTGTTGGTGCCCTAACATCTGCCACCTGAGATGGCCACCCCATTCTGTCTAATGGTAGGGCTGGCCCTGTGTGAACAGCCACATCTCCCCCACCCCTGCAGAAAACAATACTTAGGGCCAGGTAATTTGATTGCGGAAAAGTTAAGAGAATGTGAGTTCCTTTGGCAAAAGAAGATCAGAGTCAATAAGTATGAAATGACTTTTTTTAAAAAAAAGATTTCAGCACAGCAAGAGACGTCTCATTGGATTTCTGGGCTGAAATTATTTCATTAATCTTCGAAATTTTATACACCAGACACAGAGGCCAACTGCTCCAGAGGTCGTCAGTCTGATAATTGTTGATTTATGAACACAGTCTTTGATGAACAGGGTGTGGGTGTGTGTATGTGGTTTGGGGTTTTGGGTTTTTTGTTTTTCCTGGGCAAATAAGATTTACTGGATGTATCCAGGCCAGAACATTAATAAAGATCAGATTAGAAGGTTCTGCTTTTTCAACTAGATTAGAATCTGCCACCACACAGACCATCCCCATACATAGAGTCTATCTATTTTGTAGCCTGCTATCCTAGACATCCAATGGATTATGTGTCATAAAGAAGAGTCCGCAACGCCATTAAATAAATGAGCAGAGATTGGGCAATAGAGGTGACCTCTGATCTGTCCTCTTTCCGTGGGGAAATGCTATAGTATGGCAAGAAGTTAAGGCTTGTAAAGCAGGGAACATTCCCACCAAACAACACCCCCCCCCCCAAAAAAAGCAGGCGAAATTAATGAAAGGTGGCAATCATGCTTTAGAAGGAACAAACTCATTAAAAAACTTTAGGGAAACCTCCCTTCTAAGGTTTCTTAAGGTTTCAGGGCCTTGCAGAAAAGAAATGAGGGGCATCAGCCGAACTGTTCTGAGGTAATGAATTAGTTCCTCACAATGGTGGCTGCTCCCTGCCTCAACTCTCCCACTGGGCATGTGCAGACTTCATAAAGGAATATACAGCAGTGGCTTGCACGAGAGCGTAGCTGGGGAGGGGCAGAGGGACCGTGGCCCCGGTGCACATTTTTGAGGGGACGCAATCAGGTGCCCCCATGGCAGGCATGGAGCCCTGGCAGCTGAGGCACGGAGGTTGGTCTAGTGGGCGGGTGGATCAAGGCAGCGGGCAAGGAGCTTGTTGGAGGCGGGTTCTGTTCACCATCCACACGGGCTCCCCATGTGTGCCCCCACCCCAGTTGCCCGGTCTACCTGGAGGGCAAAACACTTACTCTGCCCCGGGCACCAGCAACCCATGCTACGCCACAAGTAAATCTGGAATTGCTTTGTGCATCCGCATCTATTCTTGCTCCTTTCTAAAATTTATTTATTGTGGCAGAAGAAATTGATAGAATATATGGAACTGTCTGAGTTGACGGGGAGACTTCGGGATTGGAGTGAAGAAGCAGCAGAAAAAGATTGGAAGAAATTCAAAATTTATCTGAAAAATAAGCGTATAATAGACTGAATTTAATGGAAGTGAGGGAGATACAAAGAGGTTGTAGATAATACAAGGGTGTGAAACAAGTATTGATAGAAGATAAGGATAAATTAATTAAGAAGTAAGATATAGATTGAGTTTATAAGGATAAGATATAAAAGATATAGTAATAAGGTAATATTGAAGTAATAATTAGAGCTTATTTAAGATTTAGACCTTGATGTTGGGAAAGATTGAGGGCACTAGGAGAAGGGGATGACAGAGGACAAGATGGTTGGACAGTGTTCTCGAAGCTACGAACATGAGTTTGACCAAACTGCGGGAGGCAGTGGAAGACAGGAGTGCCTGGTGTGCTATGGTCCATGGGGTGACAAAGAGTCAGACACGACTAAACGACTAAACAACAACAACAAAGTATGAAATGCAAAGAACCGCAGTAGGAGGTGGAAAGAGGAAGTCAATAGATTAGAAATAAGGTTTATAAGTTAAAAAAAATTGTTTTTGTATTTTTTTTGTATTTTGTATTTTTTGTGTTTTGTATATCTTTTTTGTGTTTTGGATTTTTGTATGTTTTTGTTGTTTGAAATTTTTTTTTAATAAATACATTTTTTAAAAAAAAATTATTAATTGGCGCGTGTTTTGCTTTTTGTAAATCTACCAAATAAAATAAAATCGGGAATTAGGTCTTTTCTCAGGACAATGGAGGGTGTGTGTGCTGTGTCCCATTATTCCAGTGCTGGTGGCACTCGCCCTTCTTCTGATAGGAAATGTCCGGGGACAAAAAATGGGGGTTGAGGAGGGTCAGTCATGGGGGGGGGGGGAGTGAGAAATGTCCCTATTTTCATCTGAGGAATGTTGGAGGGTATGTTGATGGAGAGGTCATCCAGAGGAGCTCTTCAAAGCCCCTCCTGCTCTCATGTTTTAAAGTCCTTTGTCTATAAATCAGGTTTGGACCAGGCAGTTCTTCAAGCAGAAGATGGTTTCAGGGGACTGTCATCTCAACAACGCTGCAAATAGAGGAATGTCCTCTATAGAGTAGGTCGGAAACCAGAAAACGGGGACAGTTTGATATCTGGCTTGGTAAAAGAATGAATGGGGAGATTGGAATATATATATAAATCCCAACGCCATGCTGTAGCATGAATAATGTTAGCACTCTTTGACAGTGTATAGCAGTAGAGTGTCAGTTCCCTGGTGCTAAGAGGTAGTACTTCAAAAGTCCTTCAGTCGAGCAGACTTTAGAAAGAGAAACAGTCTTTGCTGGCAGATGGATTTTGAGGGTCGTGGCTCCCTGACACTGTAGGCGAGGGAAGACAGATAGACACTTCACATTGCGGGGCGAGGAAGTGCGGGTAGGATTGCTGCTGCCAAGGCTACGCAGAGTGCCTTGTTTGGGTAAAATGTCTGAGTAAGGACTGAGAAGAGGAGGGAGGAAGCGCCAAAATAAAAAGCCATGCGAAAACAGGAAAGGAACGCTCCCTCTTAGCTTCTAAAATAAGATCCTACCACAATAAGTTCATTGTAGCTCCATGGCTGCATTGTTGTTCCAAAAAGCCCCCCCCCCCAAAAAAAAAACCCTATGAACTGCAGGGCTGCAAGATGGTTCTAAAGCAGGCACCCCCAAACTTTGGCCCTCCAGGTGTTTTAGACTATAATTCCCATCTTTCCCGACCACTGGTCCTGTTAGCTAGGGATCATGGGAGTTGTAGGCCAAAACATCTGGAGGGCCACAGTTTGGGGCTGTTCTAAAATGATGAGTAGGGTAGCAAGGTAAGGACCACCCCAGACCCTGACATTTCAGGGCCCAAACCTGAGACCCAGGAGCTCCCCCTGGTGATATCATAGAGTAGGCCCTGGAGATGGAGGTTAATTGGGAGAGGGGGACTGAGGAGGGCAGAGAGCCCCCCTCCAAATATCTGTGCTATATTTTGAAACCGTCTTTTGCTGGGCTGAAGGTTGCAAGCCGCATGTACAATTTTCTTAATTTATTATTATTATTAGCATTATTATTAGGACTCTCACCCACCTGGGATTCAAGCCCTCTACCTGCCACCTGGAGAATGCAGGCTGACCTGAAGGATCGGCAACCCTAATGACGAGAGCAAACAAGCTCTCTAGTCTGAGACAAAGGCCCAGTTCAGCTGTACGAAGGTATCTTGGCTTACTGAGAGATGCACGGCTCTCGTGCCTCCATGTATCTCATTGCATTGCTACTTTATTTATTACCATTAAGGTCCCAGGGTGGTTTTGCAGCAATACAGACCTACGGTTTGAAATTGGATGGGACAATTCAAAACTAATCCATACAAAATAAGAAACCAGCACAGTTTGAATCAGAAAAGAGAGGGAGATTTAAAAACCTGCTGGAGAGATCCGAAACAATAGCCGATCAGCAGCAGCGTCACTGCTGCATACAGGAGGGGAAAAGCAGCTGGGAAGTTGCGCTTGGGTGGATCCAAACTGGTGCTCTTACAGCCCCAAATGGCATTATCAGAATTCAAGGACATAGCTCAGATAAGCAAAAACAACCACAACATTTTGGGGTGCAAAGAAAAGCCAGGGAGGTGTTGTGTTTGGGGAGAGAAGGGGTGAACTGGGGAGGGTTTTGAGGGTCAGACAGAGAGGTTTGCTGGGCCTGATTCTGCTCTTGGGCCTGCAGTTCCCCGCCTCTGTAAGAAGAGCTTGATCTGACGTGACCCAAGTCATATCTAGTCCAGCATTCCATTCTCAGTCAGTTGCCACAAGCAGGACACATGGCAGCCGATAACTTTTCTCATATGTATATACATGTCAGTGGACCACATTTCCCCTGAAATAATGACATCACATACAGCTGGGATAGCTCAGTCGGTAGAGCATGAGCCTCTTAATCTCAGGGTTGTGGGTTTGAGCCCCACGTTGGGCAAAAATTCCTGCATGGAAAGGGGTTGAACTAGATGGCCCTCATGGTCCCTTATGATCACATCACAGAAATCCTGTTGGGACAGCTGAGCCATGTTCAGTCTTAGACGGAAGGGATTAAAGGTGTGAGGGGGAGTTGCTATTCTCCCAATTGCTTCTAAAAGCAATCCTGTTACGAAAATTGCAACCTGAAAAACATTGGTACAAATTTGTACACATTTTAGAAGAAAATCCTGTTCAGTATCTCTGCATCTTCTCAGCCTGGCCCAGGTAGCCAGCTGGGATAGTTTATTTATTTGCTTACAATCTCCACACACGAGTCAGTAATTTGCATGTTTATCTGAACCTACGAAATCCTCCATGCTCCTGCTTAATGAGTTCACATCAGGATATCTGCCGTCAAGCCTAAACTCTTGAGCACTTGAGCATTTGTGGGGGTTTTCTGTAAAGAGCTCTCTCTTGATCCTTTAATCCTGTTGACTTTTTTTCATATTATAAAACACTTAGTGCTCATTGTGCATTATTTGCTGTACTGGCTATCACTAGACTTTCGTGCTTTGAAATTCATTCATTCATTCATTTATAAAAAGTCCACTTTCATCAATCCTGTCCTGTGGTTCAGTGCAACAGAAGATTTCCTCAACACCATCTAGGGGTATATGATGTATTCTCTGTGAAACAAACTTTTAGGGACTTAAGGTGCTTAAGGATATTTTCCCGTGAGGTGCAAGGATCCCAGAGTCCAGCAATGATCAAGACTCAGAATCAGAGGGTGCCGGGTCCCCAGGAGATGGACCAGGTTCTGGACTCTACTGCTGGAGATCAGGAGATAATAATAATAATAATAATAATAATAATAATAATAATAATAATAATAATAATTTACTGTTTATTGTTTATACCCCGCCCATCTGGCTGGGTTTCCCCAGTCACTCTGGGCAGCTCCCAACAGAATACAAGAATACAAGCTCCCAACAAGCTACAAGAAAGAAGATTCCACCTAAACATTAGGAAGAACTTCCTGACAGTAAGAGCTGTTCGACAGTGGAATTTGCTGTCAAGGAGTGTGGTGGAGTCTCCTTCTTTGGGGGTCTTTAAGCGGAGGCTTGACGGCCATCTGTCAGGAATGCTTTGATGCTTGGACTGGATGGCCCTTGTGGTCTCTTCCAACTCTATGATTCTATGATTCTATGAATATTAAAAACACGATAAAACATCAAACTTTTTTTAAAGACTGGCAAATATAAGAACCTGTCATAGATCATAGAATTGGAGCTAGTCCAGCCTTCTTCAACCTGGTGCCCTGCAGGTGTATTGGGCCACATCTTCCACTAGCCCCATCCGTTGTTCTGCTGTGGTGCTTTGGGAGGTTGCACCGTGGGCTCCTGTCTGTCTGCTCCAATCCAGGCTTAACGTTTCTGAGCACAATTCAAAGTGCTGGTGCTGACCTTTAAAGCCCTAAATGGCCTCGGCTCTGTATACCTGAAGGAGCGTCTCCACCCCCATCGTTCAGCCCCGGACACTGAGGTCCAGCTCCGAGGGCCTTCGGGCGGTTCCCTCACTGCGAGAAGTGAGGTTACAGGGAACCAGGCGGAGGGCCTTCTCGGTAGTAGCACCCGCCCTGTGGAATGCCCTCCCACCAGATGTCAAAGAGATATAACAACTACCTGACGTTTAGAAGACATCTGAAGGCAGCCCTGTTTAGGGAAGTTTTAAATGACTGGTGTTTTAATGTATTTTTAATATTCTGTTGGGAGCCGCCTAGAGTGGCTGAGGAAACCAACCAGATTGTATTATTATTATTTACATCTGTACTGCTTGCACTGACTGGCAGGGGCTCTCCAGGGCTTCAAATGCAGGGAGTTTCCCTCAGCCCTACCTGGAAATGCCCGAGATTGAACCTGAGACCTTCTGCACTCAGCTCTGATGCTCTACCAATGAGCTCCATCCCTTCCCCAGCCTCGTTCATCTCTGACAAAGCCTGCCCCTCGAATCGAAGCCATCACCTCCTGGCTTCCACTGGCCTAGTTTGCAAATCAGGGCGCTGTGCAGAGTTCAACAGGAAAGCCGGCCAGGGCCCTCGAGCTATTTCACCGCAACACGCCCTGTTCTTTCCATCTGTTCCTCGGCGCTGAAAGAGCCTGACATTTTAGGAGAAGATTTATAAAGAGAAACAAGGAAATTAACCTCCGTGGAGCAGCCCTGCCTTTATGATTAAAAAGAAACCTCAGGCAATACCGTCGGCTGCCGTGCACGGATATAGGTAGTGCAGGAAGAGGAAATAAAACGAAGGGAACAGGCGCAGGCAGCAGCTGTGTGGGTAGGTGTGTGGGGAACAGCGAGTTCTGTAGCTTAATCATCTCTGGAAGAAAAGAAAAACCACAGGTCAGAACATGTCTGGCTAAGATGAAGGAGAGGCGAAAACGAGAACTACAGAGACCGGGCTGTCCACTGTGTCACGGGCTCCCTTTTCCTCTACCACACATTGTCCCTTCCGGAGTATTCTTGGAAGCAAACTTCAGCCAGAAACTGCATTTCTGGCACAGCTTGTGATTTAAGATGCATCCTAAAGTGAAGGCAAACTTAGAAGATCTTGCTTGGAACCACGTGGGGAGTGATCAGACGTAGAAGGGCTGACTGTTGTTGTTGTTAATCACTTTTAGTAATTATTATTAATAATTATTATTATTTAGTTTATAATGTAAAATAGGATTCTAAGGGATTTCCAAGCATAAGAATTAGTTGTACGCACATTTAAAATACAACATCCATACGAGAAATATGTAAAATAACCGGACAAGTAATAGAAATTACCCCAGAATTGGCCCTACTGAACATCTTTCAAGATAATAATGCCCATTTAGACCACAAAGACCTCATAACTCACCTACTTTCAGCATCCAGGAGCGTCATAACCAGGCATTGGAGAGACCTATCAGGAGTAGGCATGGACCAGTGGTACCAAGTAGTATGGGAAACAGCTAGAAAAACTAACCAACAAGCTGAAACTGGCACGGGGACAAATAGAAGAGGATGCCTTCACCCTAATATGGTTCCCCTTTATCACACACGCAGCCCAGCAAGATAATGACAAAAATTTACCACCAGTGTACAAATCAGTATGGCTAACCTGGCCCAAAAACACCCACCCACCCCACTCACACATGAATACAAAGACCATCATAGCCAATCACAAATGAACATCTACACCCTTGGCCAACCCAAATCTCTCTCACCATCAAAAGAACACAAGCGAATAAAGGAGAACCTTCACAAACAAAGCTGACATCAAGCCCTACATATATTAAGCAAAACAGAAACATTGTCACATACTCTCACCCCATCCACCCTCCCATCCCCTATCTACCTCGTTTTCCCTCTTTCTTCTTAGTGTCTTAACAAATGAAACTGATTTGCAATAATGATACATGTTAAAATATGAGAGACACTGCACACACCTTTGTAATTCAAGAAATCTTTAATATTATATTAACTAACCAATAGGTGTCCACCTAAGCTGCTTTTCCATACCTGCACCTGCCTGAAACACTCACTCTGAGAATTACCGGTATATCTGACTCAGGTTGCATGGGGCCCTCCAATCAGTATTCCAGAATAAGTGGGATATGTAATGGGAGATCTGGCCATTTTGTGATTTTTGTTTTTAAAAAGGTTTAAAATAGCCATGGGTTGAGGGTAGGGGACAACATTGAGAAAATCAAGCTGGAGAAAGGATCTGTATATTTTCAGCAATAAGGCTGGTAAGCAATTGTTTGGGAGGAGAAGTTGATTTAGATGGTGTAAATGCCTTGAGCTGAAAGGTTGAACACCAGTGTGGTGTAGTGGTTAAGAGCGGTAGACTCGTAATCTGGGGAACTGGGTTCGAGTCTCCACTCCTCCACATGCAGCTGCTAGGTGACCTTGGACTAGTCACACTTCTTTGAAGTCTCTCAGCCCCACTCACCTCACAGAGTGTTTGTTGTGGGTGAGGAAGGGAAAGGAGAATGTTAGCTGCTTTGAGACTCCTTCGGGTAGTGATAAAGCGGGATATCAAATCCAAACTCCTCCTCCTTCTCCTCCTCTTCTTCTTCTCTAGTAGCAATAATTTATAATAATATAGCACCACTCTCCCTGCCCTCACATGGAGAGATAATTTGAACTAAAGATGTGGGAATTCAATCACTTGTCTAGCTTAGCCCTCAAGTCTAAGAATTGTAGCATGCCACTGCTTTATACTCTAAAAGTACAGTGGTACCTCGATTTATGAACCTAATCCGTTCCGAAAGTCCATTTTTAAACCAAAACCATTCTTAAACCGAGGTGCGCTTTCCCTAATGAGGCCTCCCACCGCCGGTGCCCTTCCACCATTCGGATTCCGTTCTTAGACCGAGGTAAAGTTCTCAAACCGAGACACTATTTCCAGTTTTGCGGAGTTTGTAAACTGAATCATTCTTAAGCCGGACTGTTCTTAAACCGAGGTATCGCTGTATACAGTATATTTTCTCAAAGTATTTATACCCTTCTTTTTGGCCAGAAAGCTCCTGGAGCAGCTTGGAAAATAACAAGCAAATAAACAAACACCACATCCCACTCTTTGGTTTTCAGTCTTTAAAAGGCTCGACACGAAAGGAAAGAGGGATGGGGAGGAAAGAGGAAAACAAGCAAACGGAGGCACCACCACGTTCTTAATGCTACAAGAAACGTTGCCTGTGATTATAGGCGCTTCCTAACTCAGAGCAACACAGAACTTGGGGTGCTTGGAAATATATAGTGTGTGCAATATATTACCAAAAACAAGACAACTCTAAAGAGAGGTGCAACCTCATTGCTACTCCAGAAAAGCAACGGAAGCCTCTGTATATTTTCCCTGTTGAGTTTTACGGGAGAGCAAGCTTGTCTCATAGGAAATGCAACAGGTAATTCTACCTCCTACACGGCTATTTGATTCGAGGGGTGGGGTGGGATGAACAAAATTTCTATTACAGAGATAATATACCAGGGAGCTACTGATGTGGAGAAACAAGCAACACGGGGAAAATAAAAGCACTGATTTTCTTTTCTTTTAAAGTAAAATAAAACCCACCCTCAAAATGGCACATTAACAGTTGAGGCAGATGTGGTGAGAAGAAGGTGGGTAATCCCTTGGCAGAAATCACAATAGTCAATTCCTCCGAGAGACATTCCCCGTATCTGTCGACACTCCTGAGTGTCATTTTATATAACAGCTAATGAAAGGGGATGTTCTCCTGTCTGTTAAGTTTCTATACCAGGTGGAAACGGAGATGAAAATTGCTCGCTATTACGGGGGTACCTCTTCAAGTAGGCGATCAAAAGTTATGTTGGAAACATTTGTCTGATTAAGGCCCCACCCAGCCGCAACATACATTTCAAGTGCTATCATGCCACTTCTGCAACTGTGGCATGCTGCAAAGGATTCTGGGAGCTGTGGGGTTGGAGCATAGCTGCCAAGTCTCCCACTGAAAAATGAGGGATCAGCAGCGGCGCGGCACCAGAAGTCGCTTCTACGCATGTCCGGACATGTGCAGAAGCAACCTCCGGTGCCGCGCTACCCATGTATGGGCACCAGAAATCAGGCAGCGCCAGGACCCAAAATGGAGCCTCCCTGGCAGGTAGGAAATCCGGGGGATTTAAGGGATTTTTTCCAATCTGGACTGCCAGCGGGAAACGGCTTAAAATATGGGGGTTTCCCGCGAAGAACGGGAGACTTGGCAACTATGGGTTGGAGACTCTCTGACTCCCCTCGCAGAGCTACGATTCTCACCATATCAAGCCCTGTTTCCGGGAACTCTGGGATATGAAGCTCTGTGAGGGGGGTACATATAAGGGACGTGGGTGGCACTGTGGTCTAAACCACTGAGCCTCTTGGGCTTGCCGATCAGAAGGTCAGAGGTTCGAATCCCCGCAACGGGGTGGAGCTCCCGTTGCTCTGTCCCAGCTCCTGCCAACCTAGCAATTTGAACACGGGCTAGTCAGAGCCTCTCAGCCCAACCTACCTCACAGGGTCATTGTGGATGGGAACTTGAGAGAGCAGGGTTCGAATCCCTGCTCGGCTATGAAGCGACCTTCGGCCAATCACTGCTGCTCAGCCCACCCTACCTCACAGGGGTTTGGGAGGATTAAATGAGGAGGGGGAGCACCACGTACACTACCTGGAGCTCCTTGGAGAAAAAGGTGGGATATAGATGCAATATACAAATAAACGATAAACACAGAGAGCTGTCTTCTGCTGAGTCGGACCATTGGTTCTTGTAGCTCAATGTTCTCCACACTGATTGGCAGAAGTGGCTCTTCAGGGTATCAGCCGGGGGTCTTTCCCTGTCCTACCTGGGGATGCCAGAGATTTTAATCTGCCTGCCAGGACGATGCTCCACCCCTGAGCTTCAGCCCTATTAGCAGTGACTTTTCAGAAACAGGGCTCCGGCTGAATGTTGCTCCCAAGGCCACACTCCGTGGCTTTCAACAAGGATTGCCATTCCGACAGTCCCTTTCCGAAAAGATTTCCTCGAGACCTGAATTTGCATTTATTGTGGTCGAAGTCACCAAACCGTAAGAGGGGTGGCGAGGGGGGCAGCCAGAGAGCGCCGGTTCCTTATGTTGCTTTGCAGGGGATTAAGGGGATTAGAGAGCATCGCAATGAGGCTACATCGCGCCAACCCTATTTTTCTCGGGCACATTGAGTCATGCTCTGCTGAATCCATTCTTTCACATCATTTTCACTTATTGAAAATTTAAGCCCTTTCCTCCCTCCCTCTTGTTTCATAATAATCTCCTTCAGGTACTCCCAGATCCTCATATGTCTTACGTGTGTGTGTGTGTGTGTGTGTGTGTGTGTGTGTGTGAGAGAGAGAGAGAGAGAGAGAGAGAGAGAGAGAGAGAGAGAGAGAGAGAGAGAGAGAGAGACTGTCACAAGAGGTGGGGGGACGACCTGTGACGCTCTAGATTTTTTTTTTTGAATAATTTTTATTAATTTTTAGAAAAAGAAAACACATACAAAGTATACAACATAAACTCTGTCCCTTCATTTTCCCTCCACCCACAAGCCCACCTCTGCCACCAGTGAGCCCCATGGGTATTGGGGAACAAAGGGGTCCATTTTAAGCTGGGTTTGACCTCCCCCCTCCTTCCTCCCCCCTCCTTCCTCCCCCCTCATCCCCCCCCTGCCACTGAGAGGACAAAGGCGGAGGATCTCTGGGGATTGGCTTATTCCCCAGCTATTTCTTCACTGTACTGGAAAAAAGAAAAACAAAGAAAAAAGGAGAGGGGAAAAAAAGCAAAAATATGAAAAGGGGGGGAAAAAGGGGAAGGAAAAAAAGGAAAAAGGAAAAATATTAATGGCTTCCACGACTCTCCTCCTCCTGGATTTCCCAACCTCTTTACATAGTTATGGCGGGTTTTCTAATCCAATTCAGAATCTTATTCTTATAATATTAACACAATCCTCCTCCTTCTTCATGCTGTCCCCCTCTGAGGCCCCCCCCCCCTGCCACTGGGGTAGCCCGAGGAGTCCAGCAGTCAAAAGGTTCCATTTTTGTGTCTGGGTTTCCCTCCACCCTTCCCTCTCCCCTCAAGGCACCCCCTGCCACTGGGTACCAAGAGTAAGAAGGGGGAGACAGGCAGTTTTCCACCCAAACACCTGATCACCAAAATTATTCAAAAACAAACTCTAAGCATATTTCCTCAGCCATTCTTTTTACTCCCTCCAGAAAGCTCTTAACCTTAAACTATAAAAATCTCTCCTTCCCCCCCCCCCAATGTCCCTCCTCCCAATTGGATCAGCATATCCTTTAACAGGCCAAGATTCCGACACCGTTGTTCATAGACCAAAAACAGTACCTTAAACTAAAATTTTTACCCCACACCAATTCTTTCCCACATCCACTTCCAGACCTCTGCTCCTCCCTCTTTCTGCCTTTCCCTCCCTTCACTAACACCATTCAACATTTCAGTCTCTCCAGGATTTTCACTTCCATCAATCTTCTCTTCACTTTGCTTCTCCTTGTCGGCCTCATCTCTTTGTTCTGATCTTTGTTTTTCATCATCCAACACATATTTTTTATAGTCTGAATCAGTCTCCAAATTGTCCTCAAATTGTTGCTCCTCACACACAATCTCATAATCAAAATTGTCCTCTAAATCTTGCTCTTGCACCTCATTCTCGTTTTCTGTTGGATTGAAACATTGCCTTTCCTTGTAGATATCTTCCCATGTTTGTAGATAACCCAGCACAGCTTCCTGGAAAGCTCGAGAGAATTTTGTTTTCATAGTTCACTTGACCACAGGCAGACCAGAGATAAGGGCAGAAGGGTACTGGAAAATTCCTCTCTACCACGTTTTCAGCTCCATCTTGGCTGTTCTTATCCTTTGTCTTTAACCTCATCAGATTTCAAATTTACAGTCCGCTTAAATCCTTTTAAAACCTTTTGAATCAATTTTTCCAATTCACAGGAATAAAATCGTCTTTCTTAGCCCTTTAACAATTTGACAGCTTTTGACAGCTGTCAAAACGTCCTCCCCCTTGTTGCTGCTGAACCTCAAGGGGCAACGACACCAGGGGGCTGGGGAGGTTTGGAAAAGTCTTTCTTTCTCTCGGGTCCGCAATCTTGAAAGAAGTTTTCCCTTTTCGGCTTGGGAATATTTAATGCGCCTCCCGATTGTCCATTTGGAAGAGATCGGCTTCCGTTACTTTAGAATCTCTTCCTATCTTCAAATTTAAAATTTTTAAGATCCGAATAGAGATTTGACTTACTTTGAAGAAGTCTTTTATTGCCTTCTTTTATTGCCTTTTATTGCCTTTTATTGCCTTGGAAGAATCCGCCGCTTGCAGGCTGAGGACTCGGAGCTTCACTTCAAGGAGGTAAGATGAAACCCAAAAATGGCTCCCGCGACTCCACTCCGCTGGCTCTCGATTGCTCTACTGAGCTCTCGGGCAGCAGAGGATTCGCGTTCGGAGCAAACAGCTGGGCACTATGTCACTGGGACTCTCTACCTGGTGTTTTTTCGGGGAGTCCGCTCGCTCTGCGGACTTCCTCCCCCTCCACGAAGCCAGGGACTTCAGAGCACGAAGTCCCTGCGTCCAACTTCACCGGCGCGACGAATCGGAAGCCGACGCTCTAGATTTTTTTGGCCTACAGCAGGAGTTGAGAGCTGAGGGCGGAATCTGGCCCTCAAAGTCTCTTTCTCTGGCCCTGGGGACTGTTCCCAGGCCTCGTTCCTTCCCAGGACACATCCTCTCTTCCAAAGGTAAGTCACACCTGTTCTTCCATGCCCACTTTTCCCTCTGTGCACTCCCATCATTGACATGTGGCCTCTGGAAGGTTGTCCTTGAAGAAACGGGGCTCTCAGGCTGGAAAATATTTTTCGTCTCAGGTCTCCTAGAGCAAATCATTAAGCAAACGGTCTGTGAGCACCTAGAAAGGAACGTTGTGATCACTAAAAGTCAGCATGGGTTTCTAAAAAATAGGTCATGCCAGACTAATCTGATCTTATGGCAGATGAAGGGAATGCTGTGGATATAGCCTATCTTGATTTCAGCAAGGCCTTTGACAAGGTGCCCCATGATATTCTTGTAAAGAAGGTGGTAAAATGCGAGCTAGACAATGCTACCATTCAGTGGATTTGTAACTGGCTGGCTGACCGAACCCAAAGGGTACTCATCAATGGCTCCTCTTCATCCTGGAGAGTAGTGACCAGTGGGGTGCCACAGGGTTCTGTCTTGGGCCCAGTCTTATTCAACATCTTTATCAATGACTTGGATGATGGGCTTGAGGGCATCCTGATCAATATTGCAGATGACACCAAATTGGGAGGGGTGGCTAATACCCCAGAGGACAGGATCACACTTCAAAATGACCTTAACAGATTAGACAACTGGGCCAAAGCAAACAAGATGAATTTTAACAAGGCAGAATGTAAAGTACTACACTTGGGCAAAAATATGAAAGGCACAAATACAGGATGGGAGACACCTGGCTTGAGAGCAGTACACGTGAAAAGGATCTAGGAGTCTTGGTAGACCACAAACTTGACATGAGTCAACAGTATGATGCAGCAGCTTAAAAAGCCAATGCAATTCTGGGCTGCATCAATAGGTATCAGAGGTTCTGGAACATCAATGGATTTCCTGCATCGGCCTCATCCCTGTATACCTGAAGGAGTGTCTCCACCCACATCGTTCATCCCGGACACTGAGGTCCAGCTCCAAGAGCCACAAACTTGACCTGAGTCAACAGTGTGATGCAGCAGCAAAAAAAGCCAATGCAAATCTGGGCTGCATCAATAGGAGTGTAGCATCTAGATCAAAGGAAGTAATAGTACCACTGTATTCTGCTCTGGTCAGACCTCACCTGGAGTACTGTGTCCACTTCTGGGCACCACAGTTCAAGGAGGATACTGACAAGCTGGAAGGTGTACGGAAGAGGGCAACCAAAATGGTCAAAGACCTGGAAACGATGCCTTATGAGGAATGGCTTAGGGAGCTGGGTATGTTTAGCCTGTAGAAGAGAAGGTTAAGGGGTGATATGATAGCCGTGTTCAAATATATAAAAAGGATGTCATATAGAGGAGGGAGAAAGGTTGTTTTCTGCTGCTCCAGAGAAGCGGACACGGAGCAATGGATTCAAACTACAAGAAAGAAGATTCCACCTAAACATTAGGAAGAACTTCCTGACAGTAAGAGCTGTTTGACAGTGGACCTTGCTGCCATGGAGTGTGGTGGAGTCTCCTTCTTTGGAGGTCTTTAAGCAGAGGCTTGACAGCCATCTGTCAGGAATGCTTTGATGGTGTTTCCTGCTTGGCAGGGGGTTGGACTGGATGGCCCTTGTGGTCTCTTCCAACTCTATGATTCTATGAGTCAGAATCTCACTTTAAAAAGCAACTATGTAACCTTCCCAGAAGGAAAACCATGAAGCAAAATGTTCAGGCACTCTTCTAAGTGATTTCTGTGACATGAGTCAGCCCAGCTACTCCTGCCTTTCAGTGTTTTTGGTTTATTAGTGACATCAGAGCTGCAAATGATGAGTGAGTGGTTTTTTCCCAGCACCAAACTATAAGAGTCCCTGAAGTCCTAAAGAGCTCTGTTTCCCCCTTTTGAGATCCCACAAAAGTTATTTTGTGGTACCTTATTCCATGTGTATTTTTGGGAGGGGGGAGGGGGGAGAACCCTGTTTTGGGAACTGCACCCGAGTGCCAAACTGCTGTATCCATACTTTCTCACATTCATAACTAAGCATTAACAGATTAAAAACGATACTGCAATGAATGCAATCATACAGTGGTACCTCTTCTTGTGAACGGAATCCATTCCAGCAGCCCGTTCACAACATGAAAAGGCTGCAACATGAAGTGCCACATCTGCACACACGCGTGACACAATATGGCGCTTCTGTGCATGCACAAAGCACAATTTAGCTCTTCTGCGCATGCGCGCAGGTTACGGACGCACTGAACCCGGAAGTAACCCATTCTGGGACTTTCGGGTTTGGCGTGTCCGTAAACTGAAAAGACGCAACATGAAGCGGACGTATCCTGAGGTATGACTGTATTTTCAAAAGCCACACACACACACAACCACAAAAAAGGCATATCTGTAAGCAAAAGCAGTGTGGGAACATGTAGCACTGGACAGATGGTATTCCAGAATGTGAAAAATTCTGGCGGCAGACATATCAGCTAAAACATACGAAGGGTCTCAATGGGGACATGGGCTTCTACGATATATGGTGGTGTGTCTCTGCTTATATTTAACAAGCCTCAGTCTCAACAGCAATCCTCTAAATTTGGAACAGAGCCACTGTGTGAAGAAGGTGTTTTTTTAAAAAAAAACTCTCCTGAATCTTCCAACATTTGGCTTCATTGGATGTCTATATGAGAGAGAGAGAGAGAGAGAGAGAGAGAGAGAGAGAGAGAGAGAGAGAGAGAGAGAGAGAGAGAGAGAGAGAGAGAGAGAGATGGAGTTCTATTCTCTTTCTCCATGATGTTAACCCTAGAAGAACTTGTCTGGACTTGAATGTCCTTCAGCTCAAGGCGACAGAGGAGGTCATCTTCAGTTCCCTTGAAACCCCAGCAAGACTAAGATTATATGTGACACGTACTAAGATCAAAGGCTGCTTCATGCATTCCTTCAACCTGGTCCTCGTAAAAAGAACAGTCTGTTAATTCACACTGAAGGCTGCAAAAGGTCGTAGACAGTGGAGTCTTGTTTCAACCTACAGTTTCTCTTGGCGAAGAGCCTCTCATTCAGAACCAATCCCTTGGTACCTGGGCGGTCTGACGATCAGGGAGGATGAAACCAGCACACAAGAAAGTGGCTAGCCAGTTAAAACCATCAAGGTGGGGGGGGGTTATATCCTAGATGAATAATAGAATTATAGAATTTAAGAGTTGGAAGGGACCCCAATCTAGCCCAGCCCCCTGCAATGCAGACTGGTTATAAATCAGTCATTCCCAAAATGGCGCCCTCCAAATGTTGTTGAACTACAGCTCCCATAATCCTTGACCATTGGCCGTACTGACTGAGGCTGATGGGAGCTGTGGTCCAAAAAAAAAACCTGAAGGACACCACTTTGGGGGTTGTTGTAGATTATTAAACACACTCTTTGATTGCCAAGGAAGAACCACCGCAGTTATTAAGAATGTGGCAAGTTACCTATCAAAGTGTCAAAAATCATAATGATACAGGTGATCAAGCTGATCAAAAAGCTTTTACAAAGTACCTCTCCTAAGACTGAGCTTAGAAATTGTGGAATAAGAGGAGAGGCTCGGGAACTGGTTAGATAACAGGAAGCAGAGAGTAAAAATAAATGAGCAGTTCTCCCCAATGGAGGGATGCACACACACACACACACACACACGGATCAATGTTGGGACCCATTCAGTTTAGATGGCTTAACCCAGGTGGCACTGTGGGTTAGACCACAGAATCTAGGGCTTGCTGATCAGAAGGTCGGCGGTTCGAATCCCTGCAATGGGGTGAGCTCCCGTTGCTGGGTCCCAGCTCCTGCCAACCTAGCAGTTCAAAAGCACATCAAAGTGCAAGTAGATAAATAGGGACTGCTCCAGCGGGAAGGTAAATGGCTTTTCTGTGCACTGCTCTGCTCTGGTTCGCCAGAGGCAGCTTTGTCATGCTGGCCACATGACCCGGAAGCTGTCTGTGGACAAACGCCGGCTCCCTCGGCTTATAGAGCGAGATGAGCACTGCAACCCCAGAGTCGGACACAACTGGACCTGATGGTCAGGGGCCCCTTTACCTTTAAAAAAGGATTAGACAAATTTGTGGAGGACAAAGCTTTCAAGGGCTACTAGGGACTCCTGACAGGCTATATATATATATATATATATATATATATATATATATATATATACATACATATACAGGGGATAATTCGGTTTCACTTCACATTTAAATAAAACACACTTTCCTAAACAATAAAGAGAAATGAAATATGGACTTATCCAAACTATGTGTTGCGCTCATCTCGATTTAAGGCCAAGGGAGTGGGCGTTTGTCCACAGACAGCTTTCCAGGTCACATGGCCAGCATGTCTAAACCACTTCTGGCGCAACGGAACACTGTGATAGAAACCAGAGCACACGGAAACACTGTTTACCTTCCCGCCGGAGTAGTAATTTACCTACTAGCACTGGAGTGCTTTCGAACTGCTTGGTTGGCAGGAGCTGGGACAGAGCAACAGGAACTCACCCCGTCGCAGGGATTCGAACTGCCAACCTTCTGCTCAGCAAGCCCAAGGTGCTCAGTCGTTTAGACCACAGCGCCACCTGCATGATGTGGAGGACCCAGGGCTGGTGTCAGCATTAGTGAACAATGAGGCCTGGCTGTGGCCCCAGCATGCTGAGGGATGAAGCTGGGCTTGCTGATCACACAAGCAGAACCCTCCATCCATGCGCTATCAAACATGAGAGTTTGCTCTCTTTCAGCACTGCAAGTCCTTTTGTCCTCCATTTGGATTTGGGAGCAAGACAACGACAATCTTTGTGTGTCTATTTCCGCCCGCCCCCACCCCCCCC
Source organism: Zootoca vivipara (assembly GCF_965207765.1). NCBI lineage: Eukaryota > Metazoa > Chordata > Lepidosauria > Squamata > Lacertidae > Zootoca > Zootoca vivipara. The sequence continues at coordinate 42,638,314 of NC_142596.1, forward strand.
ACCTCCACGCCCTGCTTTTATCCGCTAAGCATTTATGGGCTTTAAATGATGAAGCGATTCTAAAACTCCCAGACAGTACAAGGCTAATGACTGTTATCGCCATGCATTATTCAACAGGAAATATACAATTAGTTCCTTATGTTCAATTTGGTCTACGCATTAGCATTGGGTTATCATAAAATATAATTATGTGGAACTGTAAATATGTCTTCTCTGTATAGCTCTCTCTCTGTGTGTGTGTGTGTGTGTGTGCGGTTGCCTCCTGCGTTCTCCTTTGCCTGCTGGGTGAGCACAAAAAGACACAAGGACATATTCGTCATCTCAGAATCAGGGGCAAAGCTTACAGAAACCATCTGGCAAGAAGAGTTCCCAAGCCATTACCTATTGTGTTTTGAGAGCAGCAGGACAGCAGTGTCGGCCCTGTATATCCTATATACAGAAGGCTGGGCTTGGAGAGTTCATTTGAAAAAGGAGTTCATTCTGGTTCAAGTTTGAAAGTTGCCAGTCTCCAAATGCTAAACCACGTTACTTGAGAAACTGAGTTGAGGGGGACTTCCATTCAGTTCGCATTTAAAGCTGGTTGTCAAATAAGGAATTCCTCAATTCTGGGGGGAAAATATGAAAACTCAAACACACCCATCCTTCAAAATGCACACTCCTCTGAATTTTACAGTGCAGTTCTCCAACCAAAAAAAAAGAGTATATGTTACGTAAAAGTGTGTTGTTGTTTAGTCATTTAGTCGTGTCTGACTCTTCGTAACCCCATGGACCAGAGCACGCCAGGCACTCCTGTCTTCCACTGCCTCCTGCAGTATGGTCAGACTCATGTTTGTAGGTTTGAGAACACTGTCCAACCATCTTGTCCTCTGTCATCCCCTTCTCCTAGTGCCCTCAATCTTTCCCAACATCAGGGTCTTTTCCAGGGAGTCTTCTCTTCTCATGAGGTGGCCAAAGTATTGGAGCCTCAGCTTCAGGATCTGTCCTTCCAGTGAGCACTTGGGGCTGATTTCCTTCAGAATGGATAGGTTTGATCTTCTTGCAGTCCATGGGACTCTCAAGAGTCTCCTCCAGCACCATAATTCAAAAGCATCAATTCTTCGGCGATCAGCCTTCTTTATGGTCCAGCTCTCACTTCCATACATCACTACTGGGGAAACCATAGCTTTAACTATATGGATCTTTGTCGGCAAGGTGATGTCTCTGCTTTTTAAGATGCTGTCTAGGTTTGCCATTGCTTTTCTCCCAAGAAGCAGTGTATAAAAGTGAAAATAGCATACCAAATAGCACACCAAAGAGCACTATATTGGGATAAACTGCTGACCAAAACCAACAACAACAACCCTGTGGACATCAAGGGAAATTCACAATAAAATGCGGAAGAATTTTTGTGATTTTTTTTTAAAGGGTGGAATTGCAAATTGGTGCAGAACTAAATTTAAAAAAAATTTGGGAGGGGAATGGGTATATTCCTTATATACCCAGTAGGTCACTGCATACCACCCTGCAAGTATCCTGGAAAAACAGGGACATCCCGTGTTATTTTCTCATGAGAGGATGGCGGCCATTTTGGTGATCTTGTGCAATTTGGTGCCACAATTCCCCACGTGAAAAAAAAGCACTTTGGGGGGGGAGGCATGATTTCGTGCAGCAATGCTGTGCCCCCAGAAGGAGCTTTTTTTCGATGGAAAATTGTGGCACAAAACCAGGTGAGATCATGGGGTCCAAAATGCCTGCCGTCCCTTTCCAGTGAGAAAAAAATGGGAAGATGGCGTCCTGGTTTTTGCCGTTGAAGTGTTGGAGGGTATGTCGGTACAGTTTGTGTGAGAGCTTCTCTTTCAAGTCCCAACTATCTCAGAAGCCTGCTCTGCAGTAATATGGAGCAGGGCTTTTAGCGTAGCTGAGGAATAATGTTCCTTTTGAGTTATATTTGGCAGCCACTATCTGCATTGTCCAGGAAACAACAGAAAACATCTCTGTGCCAACAATCCTTCCCAGCTGGATGAATTGATCTCTGCCATAGGTTTATACTTGGTACTGTTTGTAAATTTATCTGTTGATGTTTTCTGTTTTGTTTTCAAGTGTTTGTGTTGCGTTTTGTAGAAGGCGAATCATCATCATCATCATCTGAGTCTGTCCCTCTTTTCTCTCCCTCTGCCCCAGCCAGATGAAATGGCTGGTGACAGAAGACAGTCGAGACATTCCATGAGAAATAGGATTATAACATCATTCACCAGCATGGGGAACCAAGCCTAAATGAATGCAGTCTAACATGAAGCGGCTAAATGCACCTTCATTCCAAATTATTTTGTACCAGCTAAAAAAATTTCATGGCTAATCATTATCTTGTTCCTCGGCTAGGTAATTAATTTTTTGCATTGTTGCTTCACTCCTCTCCCCATGTTCGCTTCATGTTAGCAAAGTTTAATTGACCAGGGGGGAGGGGGGTGAAATAAAGAGGAATTTTAATCAGTGAAACCAGAGTATCTTTTTCAGAAGGAAAATCTAAAGTAATAGAGAGTGCATATTCCCCCTTATCAACCACTTCCCCCCCCCCCATTCATTACAGAGTTGGCAATAATGCCTGCTTTACATTTTTAATCACATAATTTTTTTAATTAAAAAGGCATTTCGGATATTTCAGATATTAGGAGGCCTACATGGTTTTGCTGGACTGCCAATCGGCACTTATTCAAGATTTTTCCTGGAAAGCCATTCAATGTTGCGGAACTACAACTCCCATCATCCCTGGTCCGTTATCAATGCTTGCTTGTGCTGATGGCGCCTAGGGCACCAAAATGGAGGGGGCCCTGGCCAGCCTGCCCACCACCGCCCGCCACCCCCTGGTGCTGTGAGCGAGGCGGCCCCCGGCTCGCGCTCCCCACGTGCCTCTGGAGAGCGGCCTGAAGCCGCTCAAGAGCTGAGAGGCGCAGTGGAGGCGGCCCCAGGCTCGCGTTCCCCACGCGAAGCTCCGGAGGCGTGCAGGGAGAGTGAGCCTGGGGCTGCCTCCACTGCGCCTCTCAGCGGCTTCTCAGCTGTTCAGTGGAGGCAGCCCCAGGCCCGCGCTCCCCGCATGCCTCCAGAGAGCTGCCTGAAGCTGCTGAGTTCGCCACCCGGGCCTAGGGAAGCAGGGGAAGGCCGCGGCAGAAACAGGGAAGGCCGCTAGCTGACAAGGTAAAGAGACTGCTTTTTACCCCTTCCCCTCACCATCAACCAAGGAACTCTCTTTTTATTTTTTATTTTATTTTTATTTATTTTATTTATTTTTTCTACTTTTTTCTATTTCTATTTCTATTTTTTCTATTTTCTATTTTTTTTTCCACTTTTATTTTTTCTCAAAAAGGTCAACAACTCTGGGAAATATGCGGGGGGGGGGGCGGGGCGTGCCAGAAGGTGATCTCGCCTAGGGCGCAAAAAACCCTAGCACCGGCCCTGCTCACCGGGCCTTGGCTGAAGCAATCGCGGTGGCGGAGTCCTTGCTGCAGTGGCTGTGGAGGAAGCCTTGGCCTCGCCCAGTGGCAGCAGAGGAAGCGGGACATCTGGGATTTAAATCAGGAGCCAGGGCTGCTTCTATAGATCCAGGATGTCTCACTCAGCGTGGGACAGTTGGCAGGTCTGAGTTAGAAGGTCAGACCAGGACCTGGGAGACCAGGCTTCAACTATCCACACAGCCATGAAGCTTTCTGGGTGACCATGGGCCAGTTGCCATCCAACAGTGACTACGCTGCCTCGTAGGGTTGTTGAGCCCCTTGAAGGAAAGGTGAAATAGGAATACAGCAGCAACAACAGCAGATAGTGGCAGGAAGGAGAAAGAGGAGGTACTAGGAGGGTCCAGGAGGTTGACACTGCAGTCCCTTCAAGGGTGCGGGTCTTGGCATGTTCCCAGCATCCCTGAACCTGTTGTTTTCTTGCCTCGCTGCATAAAGACCTCCCCTTTTGCCACTATTGTTTTCAGCTCACCGTTGTGAAAGGGTTGCCTTCTCCCTTAGAGCTTCATATTCTTCGCAGGGGATGGTAATTATTCCCTCAACGGGAAGCCCTCGACAGTGCTCATTATCATAATCCCTGTCTCCATGGAGACGCTTTTATAGTAATTCGCTCACAGGAAGGCAAAAGGAACAGAGAGTGGAAGACTCCAGGGCGGTCTCCCCCTCTTCATTTTGCTTCTCACTGCACTGAATAGGAGGAACGCTACTTGCCCTCTCTCTGAGTTATTAAGAGAGAGACTGAGGCCGCAAGTCTAATGCTACTTACTGGGAAGTAAGCCCTACTGAATCCCATGGGACTTACTTCTCTGGAGACACAGTTAGGCCTGCAGCCTGGTCCTCCCACCAGAAAGTGAACCATTCAAATCTTAGTTGTTGGTTTGACGTAGTCGAAACAAAATAAAAAAAAATTCCTTCCAGCAGCACCTTAGAGACCAACTAAGTTTGTCATTGGTATGAGCTTTCGTGTGCATGCACACTTCTTCAGATACACAAAGAAGTGTATCTGAAGAACACGAACTGCAAGAAGATCAAACCTATCCATTCTGAAGGAAATCAGCCCTGAGTGCTCACTGGAAGGACAGATCCCGAAGCTGAGGCTCTAATACTTTGGCCACCTCATGAGAAGAGAAGACTCCCTGGAAAAGACCCTGATGTCGGGAAAGATGGAGGGTACAAGGAGAAGGGGACGACAGAGGACAAGATGGTTGGACCGTGTTCTCAAAGCTACCAACATGAGTCTGACCAAACTGCGGGAGGCAGTGCAAGACAGGAGTGCCTGGCGTGCTATGGTCCATGGGGTCACGAAGAGTCAGACACGACTAAACAACGACAACAAGTTTCATAAGTAAGGTTTAGTGCACTTTAGATGTATTTAGTTTTCCTCCCTTGGACAATTTTATGAGGTTCTGCGTTTTGCAGGAAAGGGTGTTTGAGAGACCCAACAGATCATCTACCTCCTCTCTGACATCTGGAGTCAAAAGGGGCATAGCTGCCAAGTTTTCGCTTTTCTCGCGAGGAAGCCTATTCAGCATAAGGGAAAATCCCTGTAAAAAAGGGATAACTTGGCAGCTATGAAAAGGGGAGGCCCTCCATCTTCCATCCCTGGGTAAAACAGCCTCCCAGTGCTGCTGCTGCTTCCTACCACTTCTCTTCCACCTTGGGCTGCCGAACCATACCGGATGCTGATGGAACCATGGGTCCCATGACAGCTCTACAGGACTAGACCTAGACCAGTCGAGTTAAAGGACAACAAAGGGGGTGGATTTCAACTTAGGACGTTGTTAGGAAGAACTCTTTGGTGGTAGAAGCTATCTGATGGTCAAATAGACATCTCAGAAGGTAGTAGGTTCCTATCAGAGGTTCTGGAACAGTGGCTGAATGGCCACATCAATGGATTTCCTGCACCAGCCTCAGCCCTGTATACCTGAAGGAGCGTCTCCACCCACATCGTTCAGCCCGGACACTGAGGTCCAGCTCCGAGAGCCACAAACTTGACCTGAGTCAACAGTGTGATGCAGCAGCAAAAAAAGCCAATGCAAATCTGGGCTGCATCAATAGGAGTGTAGCATCTAGATCAAGGGAAGTAATAGTACCACTGTATTCCGCTCTGGTCAGACCTCACCTGGAATACTGTGTCCAGTTCTGGGCACCACAGTTCAAGAAGGATATTGACAAGCTGGAACATGTCCAGAAGAGGGCAACCAAAATGGTCAAAGGCCTGGAAACGATGCTTTATGAGGAACGGCTTAAGGAGCTGGGTATGTTTAGCCTGGAGAAGGGAAGGTTAAGGGGTGTTATGATAGCCATGTTCAAATATATTAAAGGATGCCATATAGAGGAGGGAGAAAGGTTGTTTGCTGCTGCTCCAGAGAAGCGGACATGGAGCAATGGATTCAAACTACAAGAAAGAAGATTCCACCTAAACATTAGGAAGAACTTCCTGACAGTAAGAGCTGTTCAGCAGTGGAATTTGCTGCCAGCCAGTGTGGTGGAGTCTCCTTCTTTGGAGGTCTTTAAGCAGAGGTTTGACAGCCATCTGTCAGGAATGCTTTGATGGTGTTTCCTGCTTGGCAGGGGGTTGGACTGCATGGCCCTTGTGGTCTCTTCCAACTCTATGATTCTATGATTCTGATGGTTCCCTCACTGTGAGAAGTGAGGTTACAGGGAACCAGGCAGAGGGCCTTCTTGGTAGTGGCACCCACCCTGTGGATCACCCTCCCATCAGATGTCAAGAAAATAAACAACTATCTAACTTTTAGAAGACATCTGAAGGCAGCCCTGTTTAGGGAAGTTTTTAACATTTGATGTTTTATCGCAGGGGTCCCCAAACTAAGACCCAGGGGCCAGATGCAGGCCGCGTGAGCCAATTGTGCGGCCCCTGCTGGCCCCCGCCGCCACCCGCTCTTAGCGGCGTGCCACGGTGCGGTTGCCCATCTCCGGGTCGGCGCGGCGCCAGAAATAGCTTGTGCGCACACGCAGAAGCTATTTCCGGTGCCGCTCCGATCTGAAAGTGCACCGGAAATGACATCTGTGCATGCGCAGAAGCCATTTCCGGCGCCACACCACCCCACGCCAGAAAAAGCGAGTGTGCGCGCGTATGGGAGCGCATTCCCCCGCCCTCCAGCCCGCCATGCGATCAGTGCCGGAGGAACCAGCCCAAAGCCGGGTAGGTTTGGGGACCCCTGTTTTATGGTGTTTTTAATATTCTGTTGGGAGCCACCTAGAGTGGCTGGGGAAACCCAGCCAGATGGGCGGGGTATAAATATATTATTATTATTATTATTATTATTATTATTATTATTATTATTAACCTGTTGGGTGGGCTATATTATCTTTGAGGTCTTTCCAGCTCGACAAGTCTATGTTTCTACATCTGCCTACTCCTGACACATAGTTATTTCGTTGGACTAGGTTTCGGAAGACTGGGCTCAAGTCGTAATTCATCCAGAAAAGCTCACTTTTCACTTGGCCTAATCTGCCTCACGGGACTGTTGTGAGGATAAAATGTGGGGAGGGGAGTTATGCATGCCATCATGAATTCCTTGAATGAAGGCTGGGATAAAAATAAAAACAATGAATGCATTCTTCTTAGAGCAGAATGCCTTCCTTGTTGGGGCGGGCAAGTAGAGGGACAGTTTAGTAGAAAAAGCAGGAATTCTTCCTCTCTAATGACCCTCCCCCTTTCCCATCCTTTGTGGCACAATATTTTCTCTACTGTTTTGATGGATTAAGGAAAGAATACTTTTTGTTCCCAAAGTAGTCGTCTTAGAAGCCTGAACTATATAATAGGTTCCCTCTCAAATCGGCTGGGCCATGTGGCTGAGTTAATTTAACGCCGCCTGTATCTTCCAGTTCACTCTGACATGAAGTTAATTAAAATATTTGCGTGTTTTTATTCCGCTTATTACAGTTTCCTGTGGCAAAAGAGCTGGCTTGTGAGTGTTACTGCACAATTAAAATATAAAATAAAAACCCTACGTACTTTACCTAGCAGATAACAGCATCCACTGCCGAAAATTGCAAAAACGTGCAGTGGGGTAATGGGTTGCCATTGATCCAACTGCCACAAGGCCATGTTGAGGGGGAAGGGCCAGGCATGGAATGTTGATGGGAACTTGAGAGAGCAGGGTTCGAATCCCTGCTCGGCCATGAAGCGACCTTCGGCCAATCACTGCTGCTCAGCCCACCCTAGCTCACAGGGATTAAAGGAGGAGGAGGAGAACTATGTACGCCACTTTGGGCTCCTTGGAGAAAACGGGTGGGATATAAATGCAAATCAACACCATGTTGGTGGACCACAGCTTCCATGTTCAGGAGGGAAAGCAAGTGAGGGAATGTTGCTGTAACAAGAATATATGTTGGTTCTCCACAGTTCGGTGGGGTGTGTGTGTGTGTGGCTTTAAAGTTTCTCCTTAGTTTATTATAATTCATTGTTTCCTCTTTTTTATTTCCTTTGGAATAGCCTTTAAATATAATAATAATGATAATAATAATGGAAGCAAACCTTTTCGCTTTTATGCTTTTTTCTCCTTATTCGCCCAGCTGGCAACCCTTTTCCCTCATGCGCCTCACGGAGCTGGAAATGAACTTGGGCCTTTGTATGCACTGCCTTGTTTGCACACCATTATCAGAGGTGCTGGGAGAGCTTTGAAGGCGGCTGTTTGATTGTTAATTGCTGCCACCAAGCCAAGGCGAGAACAAGCGACTGTTTTATGTAGGGGGGGGGATGGCAGTTCCTCACAAACAGTGACCGGCGGTGGGGCTGAAAAATAGATAAAAGAAGAAGCCATTCTGCAGCCTGTTGCCGTTTTTAAGAGAAAACAAAAGAAAAGAGCTATTTTCCAAGAGTGTTGGCACCCTGTTTCTTAAGAGCGGTGGACCGCAGTTTCAATTTAACAGCCAAAAGTATGGCTCAAGGTGGGGAGGGGGCACAGAGCTGTGAAGAAGAATATTCTGTTTTTGTCGCAAAGGCACCATCACAATCTGCTTTATACTAAGCCAGACTACAGGCAAGGGCGTAGCTAGCTGCTCTGGCACCTGGAAAGGTAGGGGCAGGGCGATCCACCAACAGGGACGGGGTGGCGATCTGTGCACAGGGGGCGCCGTAGCAATCCACCCAGGGGGGCGCTGCATCGAGGTGCCCACGGAGTCCGCCTGGCGGACGCAAGCTCCACGCTGCCGTTTTGGGCAACACGGGGCTCGAGCCACCGTGTCGCTCCCAGGAGAGAGGTGTGGCCCGGGCGCTCTGCTGCTGTCCCCCCCCTCCCGGTGCTGTGTGCCATCTTGTCACTCCCTCAGGGATGTCACCCAGGGCAGACCGCACCCCCGCACCCACCTTCCTACACCCCTGACTAGTTTGTCTAGTTCAGGTGTGCGCATGAAGCCCAATTGCTGCAGTACACAATAATAATAATAATAATAATAATAATAATAATAATAATAATAATAATAATTTATTTATACCCTGCCCATCTGGCCGGGTTTCCCCAGCCACTCTGGGCGGCTTCCAACAGAAATATTAAAATACACTAATTTCGTTAAGATTAAAAGCTTCCCTAAACAGGGCTGCCTTCAGATGTCCTCTAAAAGTCTGGTAGTTATTTTTCTTTTTGACATCTGGTGGGAGGGCATTCCACAGGCTGGGTGCCACTACCGAGAAGGCCCTCTGCCTGGTTCCCTGTAACTTGGCTTCTCGCAGCGAGGGAACCGCCAGAAGGCCCTCGGCACTGGACCTCAGTGTCTGGAGGTGGAGAGCGATGGAGGTGGAGACGCTCCTTTAGGTATACTGAAGTATATACATATATTAAGTAGTGAGTGGACATATCAGACAACACAAAGGTTTCACCAAGTAGTCCTTTATAAGTGAGCTGGAACTGAACTGAACAGCTCAGTCGGCCTGCTTTTATAGGCAGCTGTCGACACTGTAACAACAGCAGCACAGGGTTTCCCACCTAAATTAACTGACGTGGACCTGAGTGAAAACTATATACACAATACCCCTGGTGGCCAGTGTGAGAACTTCAATACATAACATACCCATTCTCCTTTCCTCCCCAGCGCTGCCATCGAGCCCGGCCTTTGAGGGGCGAGCAGATGTGCAAGGCCCCATTCAGCAGAATGAGAAATGGGAGCAAACACAAAATTCTTACCACCTTTTGAAGTAATAATGCACATTAGTAAAGAAAGTGGGGGGGGGGGCGATCACGTTAAGACCATCACATCCAAAAGTCTAAAATTCCCTCCTTGCACCACTGTTCCTTCCTGGTTTTCCCATGATCACAGCATCCTCTTATGCCCTTCACTACACTGCAGAAACTACAGAGAATCTAGCCAATTTTGCATCTAGGAAACAGTTGCTGAAGTTAAATAGCAATTAACAGATGCTCCAACATCTATCGCCGCCATGAGTAGTCCATGGATTACAGATGGCTAAAGGTGCACAAGCCGTTGCTGCCTGGGCGCACAGATTTTGCCGTGTCCTTTTTAGCTTGGTTGCGGTGGAAACGGGATGGAGAGCAGATGAGTTTTGCGATACGAAATGAGACCCACTGTGTTTTAAAGTCAAGACTTACTGGTGAAGCTGGGTGGCCCGTGAGTAAAGCTAGGGCAGACATAGTTAAGGCATGCTTAACGTGATCAATCAATCAAGCACACAGTCTTGTTCAGGGCCGGATTTAGGTTTGATGAGACCCTAAGCTACTGAAGGTAATGGGGCCATTTATGTGTCCAGCTGTCCTTTGTCAACAACAAATTGCCGCTGTTTTCTGTGTTGAATATATGCTATATGGTAGTTTATGGACCTAAGGTATCTAAAGCCATTGTTGTTGTTTAGTTGTTTAGTCGTGTCCTACTCTTTGTGACCCCATGGACCAGAGCACGCCAGGCACTCCTGTCTTCCACTGCCTCCCATAGTTTGGTCAGACTCATGTTCATAGCTTCGAGAACACGGTCCAACCATCTCGTCCTCTATCCTCTCCTTCTCTCCTTGTGCCCTCCATCTTTCCCAACATCAGGGTCTTTTCCAGGGAGTCTTCTCTTCTCATGAGGTGGCCAAAGTATTGGAGCCTCAGCTTCAGGATCTGTCCTTCCAGTGAGCACTCAGGGCTGATTTCCTTCAGAATGGATAGGTTTGATCTTCTTGCAGTCCATGGGACTCTCAAGAGTCTCCTCCAGCACCATAATTCAAAAGCATCAACAATATACAGCCTTGTCATACTCCTTTCCCAATTCTGAACCAGTCAATTGTTCCATATTCAGTTCTAACTGTAGCTTCTTGTCCCACATAGAGATTTCTCAGGAGACAGATGAGGTGATCAGGCACTCCCATTTCTTTAAGAACTTGCCATTAGCACATAACAAAAGATGTATTTTATCAAAGTAATTGTTGAACTGAAATACAATTAAGAAGAAGTAGAAGTATATTGGGGGGGGGGCCAAGAGAGTGGGGCAGCTTGTTTAGCTTATATGTAAATCCGGCACTGGTCTTGTTATTATGTGGTCATAGACCTGAGCAAAATAAAACCAACAAGCACACAAGAAAAATAACGTAACATACAAAGTGCATCAAAGTGGGTTAGAATACATATATAAAATAAAATATCAAGACTATCAAAAACATCTCTGAAATAAGCTACAGTATGCTACTTGACACCTTCATATCTGGAAATTAAAAGTGGCTAATAATAATAATAATAATAATAATAATAATAATAATAATAATAATAACCAGATTTAAAAAGATGCTGCTCTGGACCTCAACCCCTGTCTGTTTTGGACTTTTGGTTTGGCTCCATGTGCAATGCAAGTCCGTTCCCCTTGATGCCCAAAAGTTGACTGCCTGCAGTGGTTGTTGTTGGACTCCAACTCCCATCATGCCTGAACACTGGCCATGCCAGTTGGAACTGATGGGATTCAGAGTCCAAAGACATGAGGTGGGCCGCAAGTTCCCTACTTAGAACCTGGGCATTGCTGGAGCCTGACGATAACTCCAATTTGGGAGAGAGACACACAGAGAGAGATCCTTTGTGTGTGTTTTTAAAACTAAGTTACACAACTGACAGTCTGCTTGTAAACAAATGGGATTGAATATTTCTCGCCATAAGGTTTCCCCGAGTTTATTTAAAACACGATCCTCTGCAGCATCCGTAATCGAGTTCCACTTCAAAGCATCGTTGTGCATTGACCTTATTTTTCCCTAGTCAATACAATCAACATAATGTTCCTTTTATATGCAAGAATTATGAAAGAGGAAGGGAGAAAAAAAAGAAACCCAACCTCTAGCAGATGATATTTGCATCCCAGAGATGAGCATTGCAATAGCAACCTCATAGTTTATGGGATGGGATGGCATTTGAGTTCCGTAGCATTTGCTGCCTCATTACTCAGATAAACTATTAGTGTGTAAGCTTCTCCCTGCCTCCACAGACCGTCCCGTCCCCCCATATGCCATCATCTTAAATATATGCAGAAAGGAAGGAGAAAGGTGGTTGTTTTACCAGGAAATAGGCACTGGGGGGGAGGGGAATTAAAGCCTGAGGGCCACATTCCCTCTTAAGTAGTCTTCCGGGGGCCTCAAGCCAGTGGTGGGTGAGGCCACAGGTGAGAGATGGATGGAGCAGCCTTTGTTGCTCTTAACCTTTCTTCAGTAAGCCGCATTCCAGCCACACAAAAACTAATTTCCCACACATAAATTCGCCCTCTCCTCCTCTTCTCCTTCTCCTTCTCCTTCTCCTTCTCCTTCTCCTTCTCCTTCTCCTTCTCCTTCTCCTCCTCCTCCTCCTCCTTCTCCTTCTTCATCCAGGCAAGCAAGAGGCATTCTGATACATCAAGCTCACACTCCTACCAGGCAGAATTGCCAGCCTGAAGAAAAATATTGGGGTGGCCCAGACAAGAACGGTAATATGGGATGGAGGATCTCAGTTTCCTCTTCTTGTTTTGAAGCTGATGTGCCGGGTTTTCCTCAGCTCGCTCCATCCCCGTCCTGTCCTCCTGTGTACATACCCCTTCTGACTCCAATCACAAGAGCCATAAGAAACGCCGTCAAAGGGTCTTGCCCAATCCCATCTCCCTTGCCATCCAGCAACCCTTTTACGAGTTCCTTTACAGGGCTAGTTGGGAAACAAAGTCCAGATGTGGAAAAGAAAGAAAGGTAGCAATGGCCATCAACTTTGGAGGGGGGGTCCCCAGCCCCCTCAAATGTTTTATTGGGGGGCTGAAGGAGGCCCCTAGGAGTTGGTGCCTATGCTACCAGGCAAAAGCGCTTGAGAATGGTACAAGTGAGGGAATTGGCCTGGAGTGGGGCATAACCCGAGGGAACCTGCTTTTATTATTATTATTATTTCACAAGGTTTGTATATTGCTTGATTGTAATAAAGCCTAGAAGCAGTTTACAAGCGGAATAGAACAATATATCACACAATAAAAGAGCAGAATCATATTTATTAGGAATTTTGAATGGAGACATCCCAAAAGATAAAATTAATATTTTCCTATACGCGACAAGAGCAGCGAGAATGTTGATAGCCAACAATTGGAAAGGAAATTATATTCCAACCAAAGAGGAACGGTTGAATAAATCATGCGAATATTTGGAATTAGCAAAGTCGACTGATTTGATAAGACAAAAACCAAAAAATATAATTCAGAAACAATGGAAATGTTTAAATGATTGGAGATTTAGAAAATTTATTGACTGAAATATTTGTGTGAGATTGTATGGGGAAAGAATACAGAATAACAGATATAAGTTTGCTTAAAATGTATATAGGAAGTGCAGTGTAAGCGGTGGAAGTCAATTAATGAAATTTTATTATTATTTTCATATTGAGATACTTGTAGAATAAATTTGGAAGAAATTATTCCAATTTTTCTTCTTTTTTCCTTTCCTTTTTCCTTCTTCTTCTTTCTTTTTCTTTCCTTTTATATATATAATATGCGCTTATTTGAAATATTTATGTATGTGTGCATTTGCAATATCTTGTTTATATTTTGTAATAACCATGTTAAATAAATAATACATTTTTAAAAAAATTTTTTAAAAAGAACAATACAACTATCAGGGTTTTTTTAAAAAAACAAATTAAAAACAACTATTCAAAATATTAAAATCTGATTAAAAAAACAACAGGGGCGAGAGAAACACCTTGAATTAGGCCCTGAAATGAACCGGCAGCCAATGCCGCTGTTTTAGAAAGTGGATTCTATGAGTTCTAAAGACCATCCCAGCCAGTAATCTGACAGCTTCATTTTGGACCAGTCAAAGTTTCAAGGGCGTGGAGTTTAAAACCTCTACCATCTTCCGAAGTAGTCCTTTCTCCTGTGAAACCGCTCTTACTGTCAGAAGCTTCTTCCTAACATTTAGTCAAAATCTCTGTTCTTGCCATTTGAACCCACTGTTTCAGGTCCTGCCGTCTGGAGCAGCAGAAAACAAGCTTTGCTCCATCTTCCACATGGCAGGCCCTTCCGATATTTGAAGATGGCCCATGGACTGCAAGAAGATCAAACCTATCCATTCTGAAGGAAATCAGCCCTGAGTGCTCACTGGAAGGACAGATCGTGAAGCTGAGGCTCCAATACTTTGGCCACCTCATGAGAAGAGAAGAACCCTTGGAAAAAACCCTGCTGTTGGGAAAGATTGAGGGCACTAGGGGAAGGGAACGACAGAGGACAAGATGGTTGGACAGTGTTCTCGAAGCTACGAACATCAGTTTGACCAAACTGCGGGAGGCAGTGGAAGACAGGAGTGCCTGGCGTGCTCTGGTCCATGGGGCCACGAAGAGTCGGACACGACTAAACAACAACAACAACCATATCATCTCACCACTCCGCCTGATCTTCTCAAGAAACTGGCATTGTCCAATTCACACTTCCCTACTCCCAACAGCACAGCTCCCCGTGTGTGTGGTCTCCAAAGATACCTTCATTTCAGATGTAAAGCTAAACAAACAAGGTTTACAGAGTGCCTGATTCATTGTTAAGGCCATCTGATCTTAATTAGGAGCCAATCTGTTAACTCTCCATGTGGAGAGAGGTTCACTCCCTTCCCCTTGTCTCTTGACATACAGACCATATGGTTCATTTTCCAACTGGGAAGCATGCTCCATAAAACGAACAATAGCACTCCCAGGTGAAATACTGTGCTTACAATTTGGCGACATAATCAGAGGAAATTACATGCCAGTGGCCAACTAACAAACAAACAGTAAATGATTTGGAGTGCAAGGATTGAGGGTGGCGGTTGGGCGTTCTCTTACGGGTATATCATGCTCATAGCTGCCAAGTTTTCCCTTTTCTCACGAGGAAGCCTATTCAGCATAAGGGAAAATCCCTTTAAAAAAGGGATAACTTGGCAGCTATGATCATGCTCCCTCAATCCATTTTGACCCCACCAAATGCTAACAATAATTCCATGGCATTCATACCTCCATCATACAAAGAGGTGGCACCCCCACCATGCATTTAAAGCACTTGGTGTTGGCATCTGTCTGTCTCGAAAGAGAATGGAGTGCATCTCTGGGGGCGAAGCCAAACCGCTATGATAGCAGTCCCAACCTCCACAGGGCACAAGCCTGGGCAGTGTATCTGGAGGTCCTGGGCTGCCCAGATGACAAGACCCCCTTCCCCCCTCTCTCTTTTAATATAAATTCTTTATTATTTTAATGTTTTAAAATACAAACTTGATAGTGAAAAAGAAAAATGCATACAAAGGTTACAAAATATACACAAAATATAAGAAAATACACAAAGTATAAGAGCTCAGACAGAAATTGCCGAGCAAAGAGAAAAAAAGAAATGAAAAAATATAAACATCAAAAAAGAAATAGCCTTAAAAAACAACTCTTCCAATTATTCTCTCTGTAATTTATGTTATTCTTGTATTATCACACATCTGTGAATACTGTTACTATTTATAATATGTTCAGCCTAAGTCTGCTATTATGGTTTCAGATATTCCATTTTCAATAAATATTCTTTAAACATCCTCCATTCCTCCTGTGCTTTTTGTCTCGTTTGTCCTCTTATCCTTGCTGTTGTTTTTGCCAACTGTAAATATTCTAACATCAGAGTTTGCCAATCTGTTATGCTGGGTAAATTTTTGGATTGTCAATTTTGAGCCACTAGGATTCTTGCTGCTACTATTCTGTACATTAGCAATGTCATTTTTGTTGCTTTAATATCCTCTGGTATTATGTTTAATAGGAATATTTCTGGGTTTTTTCTGAATGTATGTTTTAGTAGCTTTTTGAGTTCTTCATAAATCATATTCGAATAGTTACGAATGATGGGGCAGCTCCACCACATGTGCATGAAGGATCCCTTTTCTCCACTACACCTCCAGCACACAGACAATTTGTTTTTATACATTTTGGCAATTTGGTACCACCTATACATCATCTTTAGAATATTCTCCCTTAGATTATAGCAGGTGGTAAATTTCATATCCTCCTTCCACAATCTTTCCCATTGTTCTACTAGGACATTATATCCGAGATCTTGGGCAGTGTGTCTGGAGGTCCTGGGCTGCCCAGATGACAAGACCCCCTTCCCTCTCTTTCTCTTTTTTTAAAAAAAATCATTTTTATTAAATTTTCCATTTTAACAATCCAATCAAATCACATCAAATGTTCCACATTATACATATACATATCAAATAATCCAAATATTCTGCCAAATTATAATTTTATAATTTATAATTTTGGGGGGACTCCCCATGCTTCGAAACTTTGGAGGGCTCTAATCAACATCCTAATCCTGCTGCATTTCAAATCTTCTGGTAACTCTTATTTCTCTTTCTGTTGTCATCCTTCCTTCATTCACAGCCGCTGAGTTATTCCCACAATGAGTTAGAACAGACAATAATATGTTTCTCTGCGGATTTTATGTCCTTGGTTCCCTTCAATTAGTTCGCAGTATCTCATCACACGCTGGTATTCTGCCAAATCATTCCAAAGGTCTTCTTATAACAAGCAGACGCTACTGCTGGCTGACGCCATCTTCACACAATTCAGATGAATTCAAATCAAAGTGTTTTCCAAACCTGTTGCATCAACATAGTTTTTCCGGCGGGGGGGGGGGGGGTTACCAAATTAGACTGGAAGTACAAATATTAAAGCATCTTAAGGGTTCACTGCCCCGCTATAACTATTAAGATCCCCTTCCCTCTCGGCCTCACTGGTGTGGTCCAAAGGAAAGCAGAACGGTACATTTGGCACCAACTTGGCTGTGGCAGTTGCTGGAAGGCGCCATCCAACCGTCTTAGGGACTCCACTCCAGATTTGTGTAGTAGGGCTTACCCCTTAGCCCTTTCTTCCCTCAAAGATATTCCACAAGGCAGCAGAGATTTCAGATCAGAGTTTTCCTTCCTTCCCAGGTTGAGGTGCCCCCATCTGCCCTTAGGGTACCACTTTAAACAGCCATGGCTTCCCCACAACAATTCTGGAGGCTGCGGTTTCCTAAGGTGCTGAGAGTTGTCAGGAGACTCCCTATTTCATGGACAGAAAAAGCTATCAGTGACTGCTAACCCGGGTGCTTACGTTCTATCCCCATTGCTGGAGGCAACATGCTTCTGAAGACCAGTTGGTGGAAAACAGCAGAAGGGGAAAGTGCTCTAAGAAAGCGGAGCAGGTAAGGATGGGCTGAGAGCAGATACAAGTTGGTTGGCCAGTATCCCATTTGTCCTAATGGACCAGCCTCCTCTGGTCCAGGGTCTAAAATTATCTAACCATGGCATTGCTTCTGTGCTTACCTTCCAAGTCCCGGACTGCAGAATCCGGGACCGACAGCCGTGTGACACCGGAAGTTGCCCATCTATGGGCACCAAAAATGGCCGCTGCCGGAAGTCCCGTCTACGCACTTCCGGACATGCGTAGATGCGACTTTTGAAGCCGGCGACGGCCATTTTTGGTGCCCATAGAAGGGCAAATCAGAAAGAAAAAATGGCCGCCGGCAGGAGAAAATAATGGAGAAAAACGGGAGACGAAGTGATACGGGGGACCACCGGCAAAAGGTAAGTAAAAACGGGGGTTTCCCGGTGAAAACGGGGTACTTGGCAGCTATGGCTTTTGTGTCGGAAGAAAAACTTTAGCCAAGGCTAAAGATGGTCACTAAACAAGGCTAAGGCCTCTTCTCTGACCCTGAAATTCTCAGTTCCATCACTGGAGTCCCTGAGAGCAGGTTCAGAATCCCCCCCCCCACTACTCCCCATTTCCCAAGCGCTTGACAAGGTGTGCACAGATTAAATCGTGCTGCGGGGAGGCAGTTCCCTAAATCACGCCTCTGTGCTCTGACACGCACCCCGGCCTTCCCAAAGAGCTGTCTGCAAATGTACAGGCAGAAACATGAATGTCATTTAGAAAGAGGGAAGAAAGCCGCCACGCAGAGGCATGGGTCGCCTCTCTTTTAGGCCAGTCGCTTTCCAAAATGAGTCTACTGCTGCCAGGCTGCGGTAGACTTTCCCAGTTAAATCATTGCATAATAAGATGGTAATGAGATTCTCAGAAATCATTATGTCTCTGTCAGGTGGTAATAAAACGGAGTATTTGTCTCTCTTCTGGGTTCGCTTGGAGAATATGCAGATCTGCCAGCCCTCATTATATCTTGATGGAAACAAAACCTATTAGCATAGGTGCTGCAGATTTTAATGAGGGAGACACACTGGAAAGTAATCCGGGTCAATGGTAATGAAACAGTTACACCTAGCTGAAACTGATAAAAAATCTAATTATGCCCGTATCAATGGGCTACTTCAGATATTCACCGCGTCGGTTCTCTCCGCCCCCCCCCATTTCAGGAAGGTATTAGACGTTTCTACATAAATGGTTCCATATAATTGGGAGGTGAAGGGTGGGGTGGGGTGAAAGAAGCTGGAGGGGGTAGGGAATACTTCAAATTTACAATAATATACTGTAAAAGGAAGAAATTGGCTGGGGTGTGTGTGTGTGTGGTGATAATGTGGTTTTCTTTCCTTCTTTTGTTTTTGTTTTTATCCAGATCAAAACATAAAATGCATCATTGAGCAAAACAAATTGACAGGGTTAGCGGAGCCTGTCAGCAAGTGTTAATTCTCAGTAAGTTTGGCTCTGACAGAAAATCAGCTTGCTAAGCCCAAGAATCCAGGGAGCTCTCCTTAAGCGCCTCCTCCTGTTTGAAAGATTGCAAAATGACCTTTAGGACAGCTTGCAAGCTGAATGTGCTTACTAACGGCACTTGGTGGCCGGTGGCTACTAGCTACTGCACAAGACACCTGCCTGAGCGAGGGGATGGAGTCAAACTGTTTGGCAATCTGATGGTAGCCAACAAGGGAGATGTGGTTGGAAAAGGAGTTATGAAAGTGACCTGTGAAGGCCATAAAGCCGGGGGGGGGGGCGTCGTGGTTAGAATGTCAGACCAGGACCTGGGAGACCAGGGTTCAAATCCTCAATCGTCCATGAAGCTCACCAGGCAGCATTGGGCTAGTCACTGCTTCTCAGCCCCTCAACAGGGTTGTTGTGAGGAGGTGGGCAAACACGTACACCACCTTGAGCCCCTTGGAGGAAAAGGTGGGGTACAAGTGCAGTAGATCAGTGTTTCTCAACCTTTTTTGGGCCACGGCACACTTCTTCCATGAAAAAAATCACAAGGCACACCACCATTTAAAAAGTTAAAAAAATTAACTCTGTGCCGCCCTATATTGACTATATAATTATGACTGTAAGAAACACTTGCCAATTGCTGTGTTGGTTGCAATCTCCTGTAATAAGGCTACACAAGCCGCTGATTTCTCTGCCAGCACAATCCTTTGCTCAGCAAGTTTCAGGTTGAGCTCATCCAGCCAGCTTCTTTAAGTTTGTCTAAAACCACCCTCCAGTCGTTTGCACTGAGCTTTGGGAAAGAGGAGGAGAAATATTGCTTTCCGGCGGGTCAGTGCTGCATATTGGCGGCCGCCAGCTATATGACAATGCAAATCACCCTTCTCGTCGCCGCACGTCACGGCACACCAGCCAGCGTCTCGCGGCACACTAGTGTGCCGCGGAACAGTGGTTGAGAAACGCTGCAGTAGATGAACAATAAGTAAAAAGGTAAAAAATTCAACTCCTAGTGTCTTTGGCTGAAAGGTTTTTAGGAAGCACCAGTGGGAAAGATGTTAAGAGTACCAGTTGCAAGAGATGTTTGCTGGGTTTGACCGAAGAATGATGAGACTTAGTGTAAGGCAGCTTCATATTTGGTGGTTGCACAATGCTCTTATTTTTATCTCCTCCCCCCGCCCCTGGTTTTGTCCCATTCCCTCCCAACAGAAAGACGGTTCCCCCCCTCCAGTGCAGCAAATGGCATATAACCTTGTTTTGCACCCAAGCTTTTATTTAAAGAACATGTGTGTTTGTGCACTAACTGATTTCAGTCTCGCCTGTGGGAGATTGGTCCAATAAACTGTGCCCATTGCACAATATTTGCCTCCCTTTATCCATCTCTTGCTGACATGGTAGGCAGCTAGGCTACCATGTCTCTCCCCCATGCCTTCTTCAAATCCACATCCTTTCAAACCAAAGCTCAAGCACAGGTCCCACCCCCACCCCACCCCACCCCCGGTGATCTTCCCTTCCTGGTTCCCTCTCAGCTCATCTTTGTCACTACGAGTAGAATTTCTATGTTCCTGAAATGCAATTCCATATCTTTCAAGAGAGGGTTTCTTCTTCCTAAAAAAATAAAATAAAAACCCTTACATTGTCTCCAGGTATTGCAGGATCATTCCTTCGTTTATCCAGCTCTGGAATTACACATTTATTTGGTGCATAGATGTCCAAAAATCCACTCCCGGAAAACCAGGGATTAGATCTAGATTTAAGGCAGACTCCTATACATTCCGACTCAGGGGTCCCATTAAGTTCAATGGCTTTGGCTCAGGCTGTCAGAAGGACCAGATTCTCCTATAAGAACCTGCCCGAGCTGTGGGATCTTGGGGAGAGACCCTTCTCTCAGTCACAAGTTTGGTGGGGATGCGGGAGAAGACCTTCTTGGCGTCTGCACCCAGGCTTTGGAGGAACTCCCTTCCACAGAGAGTCTAGAGCCTAGACTGTCTCCCTCCTTGTTGTCCTTCAGCCAAGCAGGTGATGGCTGGTTTATTCCAACAGCCTTTTGGGAACAGATTGCTTTTAAGGAAAGGGTTTTTAATAGCCCTGTGCTGTTTTTACTACCTGCATTTTAATAGATCTGTTTTTGCATCATTTTACTTCCATTATAGTTTAATTAAAGGTAAAGGGACCCCTGACCATTAGGTCCAGTCATGACCGACTCTGGGGTTGCGCGCTCATCTCGCATTATTGGCTGAGGGAGCCGGCGTACAGCTTCCAGGTCATGTGGCCAGCATGACAAAGCCGCTTCTGGCAAACCAGAGCAACACATGGAAACACTGTTTACCTTCCCGCTGTAGCGGTTCCTATTTATCTACTTGCATTTTGACGTGCTTTCGAACTGCTAGGTTGGCTTGTTGGCTATTTTGTGTAATTTACCGGTGTTTGTTTCAATTTGTGTGAACAGGTTTGAATCCCAGTTCTCGGGGAAAGGCAGGAAATGAATGAATGAATGAATGAATGTTTCACTTTCTCCAGCGTTCCACAACCACGTGTGAATTATTTATTTCTTTTAGAAAGCTGACGTGAACACTCGTCAGCATTTTAGTATGATTTCCCCCCTAAGATGCACATTTTACCTAATGCACACAACCTTTGTGTGCTCTTCTATGCTCTTTTATGCACATTTCATCCTTTTTCAGTAGGGGGGGGCGGTCCACTGTCCCTCAATACTGTGTGCAGTTCTGGTCACCTCACTTCCAAAAGGATGCTGTAGGGGTTTTTTTGGGGGGGGGGGTTCAACCCAAACGTTCAGATATAAATAATAATATACACAGGCACTACATTGGTGACCCCCCCGAATCATGGAGCAGGTAGGCAACTCAAAGGTCCCCACGTGCATTATAACATTTTAAAATAAGTGTCGATGTGCATTATATCAGTGCTTTTATACTTACTGGCCAGGAGGGGATTGGAACCAGAGATCAAGCTTACGGTTTTTTTTTCCTGAGCAACTGGACAAAATCTTGCCTTCACACTTTCCCTTCTATCTCTAGAAACTAAAAGACTAGCAACTCAAGCAATCAGAACATTCCAGGCAGGGCCTAGGATATCCCAAAGAGCCAGGGTGTCAGAATAGGAACTGGGAAACCATGGTTCAAATTCCCACTCAGCCATAATAATAATAATAATAATAATAATAATAATAATAATAATAATAATAATTTATTCCCCGCCCATCTGGCTGGGTTTCCCCAGCCACTCTGGGTGGCTTCCAACAGAAAAATACAATACAATAATGGATTAAACATTAAAAGCCTCCCTAAACAGGGCTGCCTTCAGATGTCTTCTAAAAGTCTGGTAGTTGTTTTTCTCTTTGACATTTGATGGGAGGGCGTTCCACAGGGCGGGTACCACTACCGAGAAGGCCCTCTGCCTGGTTCCTTGCAACTTGGCTTCTCACAATGAGGGAACCGCCAGAAGGCCCTCGGCGCTGGACCTCAGTGTCTGGGCAGAACGATGGGGGTGGAGACGCTCCTTCAGGTATACTGGACCGAGGCCGTTTAGGGCTTTAAAGGTCCGCACCAACACTTTGAACTGTGCTCGGAAACGTACTGGGAGCCAACGTAGATCTTTCAAGACCGGTGTTATGTGGTCTCAGCGGCTGCTCCCAGTCACCACTCTAGCTGCTGCATTCTGGATTAATTGTAGTTTCTGGGTCACCTTCAAAGGTAGCCCCACATGGAGCGCCTTGCAGTAGTCCAAGCGGGAGATAACCAGAGCATGAGACTCACTGGCTGACCTTGGGCTATTCACTGCCTCTCGGCCTAGTCCATTTTGTAGGATTGGTGTGGGGAATAAATGAGTGGAGGGTAATCACTTCCACCACTATGAGCTCCTTTTGAGTAAAATGATGGGACAGAAATGCAATACACATATAAATATTTTCACAGCTTGAGCCCTGCCCGGAAACCATGACTGCTAACTTACTGTTTTGTTTTGGAATTTGGTGTGTGTGTGTGTGTGTGTGTGTGTGTGTGTGTGTGTGTGTGTATCATTATTTCACAAGCTGCTTTTCTGAAATGAAGAAAATGAGATGATTGCTTTAAAGACTATATAGTAATACACATTAAAGTTACCTTAAAAAAATAAAATAAAAGCACACCCACCCACACAGCTTATGCCTTTTAAATAACACATCTATCATCTCCTGGCTCTGTTTTATGGAATAATTGCTCTCCTTTGTTGAAAGGAAAGCAGGTGGGAGAGGGGGGCTTGCTTCGATATTAAAAGAGGCCTGCAACTTCCGTGACACAAGCAGACCTCAATTTAAAAACCGGCTGCAGCGGGATGTTGAGAGACACCAAGGTTTTCCGCGTGATCTTGACCCTACCCTCGAGTTCCCGATTGAGCAACTGCAACTGATCAAAAGATCTTGCTGAACGAGGCGATTTGATCCATTAATGCCAGAGTCATATAAATACCACTGGGCAGCGCAGGGAGACAGGAATTAATGTGCCTTAGAGAAGCAGAACGCTTGCCAAGCCCCCCTGCCCTTCCGAGATAACAGACTGAAGCTTTCCCTTAATAAAAATAATAATAATAATATAACCCACAAAGTCTAAGCAGATTGGGGCTGGAACGAGGGCAGGCCTTGATTGATTGATGACGGACAGATCCTGACAGAGCTCCTTTGCTGCTGCAGATAAATATCACCTCTCTCTCTCTCTCTCAAAGGAAAAGCCGCCATGAAGCATGGCTTGATTGTTCGAGCCCTTGCCTTGCTGGCTGTATAAAGCTAATGTCACCTCTAAAAATAATAAATGCGGGCACCTTGACCCAGCTCTGCCCC
Source organism: Zootoca vivipara (assembly GCF_965207765.1). Lineage (NCBI taxonomy): Eukaryota > Metazoa > Chordata > Lepidosauria > Squamata > Lacertidae > Zootoca > Zootoca vivipara. The sequence goes on from NC_142596.1 coordinate 42,661,695, forward strand.
ACCACCACCCCTCTCTGGGGAAGGAATGTACAGACCTAGTTTCCTTGCCAGCTGCTTATGATAGCAGTTCACCTAACCCTGGGTTAAATGGACTGCTCTGGTGGGGATTCTAACAAGAAACTCAAATAGCAGGTTTTAATTTATGTATATAGAGTCAGGATCACAGGGATCAAGGAGGCTTTGGAGACCACATAGTCCAGAGGTCAGCAAACTTTTTCAGCAGGGGGGCGGTCCACTGTCCCTCAGACTTTGTAGGGGGGCGGACTATATTTTGAAAAAAATAATGATGATGCAAAAGCACAACGAGCCCCGATGGCTGCTCACCTGTGTCTTGTGAGCTGCAGGTGTAAACCGCTACTGGTGCATGGAGGACTGTGACGAGTGCAAGAGTGCATGGAAATGCCATTTACCTTCCTGCCGCAGTGGTACCGATTCATCTACTTGCACTGGTGTGCTTTCGAACTGCTAGGTTGGCAGAAGCTGGGACAGAGCAATGGGAGCTCACCCCGTTGCGGGGATTCGAACTGCCGACCTTCTGATCAGCAAGCCCACGAGGCTCAGTGATTTAGACCACAGCGCCCCCTGTGTGCCTACTGCCAAATGGCACTACTCCCAAGAGGGAGGCCTGATTAAAAAAAAAGTCCTCTTAAACCACGCCCTAACTACAACTGCGGGCAGTGAAAGAGTATCGGGAATTTCTTACTCACACATAGACCTCTTATTTAGCAGTAGGCCAATGAGAATGGGTTCATAGAGAAGTATAGTGCCATTGTTTTTCAGCTTGGACCTGAAGCTTTTGGCACCAACACTCTTCAGGACTGAATGGTTCTGGCTCCCTCCTCTAACAGTTCCAGGGGTTCTTCATCAGGTTGAGGACCTCCCAAGGAGATCCTCAGCATTGCAACCAGGTGGCCCTGCCTGTTCCTCAAGGGCCTGGGTCCTTTAGGGTGTTTGGTTCATCCTCTGAGGACTCAGCATTAGAGCCAAGCATGACAACTTGCCCAAATCAATTTTTCCACCCGAGTCTAAGGACAAGAATCTCCCCTTCTCCCCAAATTGCACATATAAAAGCTGGCCAGGCTGGCCGTTGACTCTTCCTTCAACACGGATGTATACTGTACTGTATACGAGGGCAGCAGAGCTCCTTCCAGCTCCTTGCTGTCCCCAGCATTTGCTGCCTGAGGCGGCTGCATCACTCTGCCAAATGGTAGGGCCAGACCTCATCAGTCAGTTCCCATCTGAATTTGCAAGGGGTGAATTACTCAAGCACCACTACCCAGTCCTGTCTCCCTCCCCACATCTACCCCACCAAGATAAATTTGGGAGGCAGAGAAGGTTGCATCAGGAAAAGGTGATGGCAGGAAATAGTATCTAAATGGGAGAGCTGGCCCTTTCTTAGTTTGGCCTGTGCAGGACACAACATTTATTTTCTCCCAGAGCAGTAAAATATCTTGAGACAGCCCTGTCTCTAACAGGACTATCAGAGAATTATGCTGCTGTTCCTTTTTAAAACATACACACATCATCCACCGGGTTGAAACAATTATAGTTTTGAGAGCAACACCCTCCCGCTTTGCTGCCATCAGAAAAAAACAAATCTTTCATTGCTGCAGACAGATTCTGAGTCATCTTTCCTCAGTACCTACCAACTATTTTTCTCTCTCTCTCTCTTTATATCTGACAATTCACAAAGATCCCAATTACCGGGGGGGAGGGGGAGGGGGAGGGGTGGCAAACGAAGAGCAAGGCAGCAGTCTTAGAAGACGGCTGAAAACACTCTGATAGTGCTACACGGTTTCACTTGGGGGAAAATGATATTTAATCCAAAAGGCTGTTCTCTGAATGAGCGCAACATTTTAGCTCCCCCCCCCATCCCAATATCACTTTACCCCTACCCGAAAATGTGTTGTTTTGCAAAGTCTTCCATTTGCCAGCTGTGGTGTCTGAGAAGTGAGGTTGGTCTCCCTCACTAGGGTTGCCAGACTCAATAGAGGACAGGACCTCTGTGCCTTTAATTGCCCTGCTCTCTTTTGAGTCTGGAAACCTTAAAGAGAAACCAGCAGACCCTTTGCTTGGAAATTAAACAAAGGGTCTGCTGGTTTCTCTTTAAGGTTTCCAGACTCAAAAGAGAGCAGGGCAATTAAAGGCACAGAAGTCCTGTCCACTATTGAGTCTGGCAACCCTATCCCTCACCCATGCCTGCATTGTAGACAAGTCTTCCCGTTTGGGTTCTACAAATCTCTCATTTTTCCTTTAGTTTTCCACATTTACATAACAATTTGCATTAAATAATGATAATAATCTTTACGAAAACTCACCAGCAGGGAGTGTGACTTTCCTCTAACAAACACATTCTTATTGTACAGTATTCTTTTTTTTTGACTCAGACATTTTTGCCATTCCCCCTAATGCAATGCAGTTTTGGGTATCATTTCCACTCTCATATGCATTTTTAATGCAATTCCCCCCACAACAGATGCATTTTTTGTACATATTGGATGGTTGGAAAACTGCATTGCAAAATTCAGAGAAATGATCGTTTCAAAGGTTAGCCGTGCTTTGGTGCACATATTGGTTTGAGACATGTGAATTGGGTGCTTTCTGATTAAAATGGTAGCAAAATCCGTTTTCTCCTGCAGCCCTACATCCAGCTCAAGACAGATAATTACAGAATTGCAACCAGCCTTACCTTAAATAATGATGGGTCAAAGAGCAGGACTCAAAAGAATCAGGAATCAGGCCCAGATGGTGTATGTTTGAAATATGTGCCCCTACAGATTCTGGTATCTATGTTGGGATTGGCTTATTAAAAATGAATGCATGGGGGCTTGCATAACCAAGAAGGGCTGTACCCAATGCTAGACATACTCAAGAGTATACCCATTGAAACTGATGGAAATTAATTAGGCATAGGTGCCAACTCCCAGATTGAAAAATCCGGGATCGGCTGCGGCACGGTAGCGGAAGTCGCGCTGCGGCCATTTTGGAACTGGGCAGAGCAGCACCGGAAGTCGCTTCTACGCATGCTCTGCCCATTTCCAAAATGGCCACAGTGCCAGAAATCGCTTCTGCGCATGTCCAGAGACTCCAGACATGCGCAGAAGGAGCCTCCCCAGGCCGGTAAGAATCTGGGGGATTTACGGTTTTTTTAAAAATCCGGGCTGCCAGTGGGAAATGGCTGGGAAAACGGGGGTTTCCCAGGGAATAAGGGAGACTTGGCAGCTATGTAATTAGGTCTATTAGTTCTAGTGAGTCTACTCTTGAAAGAAACTTGGCCAGAGGTCTATTATAGCACAGGATGATGGCTGCCTTCAGCCGTAAGACACCATTCCCGAGGCAGGCAATGAAAGGGACGTTTCAAGAAATGGCTCATAGTAAATAAATATATGAACAGCAATGGAGAAATCCTTCAAGATACGTCTTAACAAGAAAGGAACTTGAAAGCATTTGAAGTGGGGCTTACGAAGAATTAAGACTCATTAGCAGGAATAGCGTGGGGTGGGGGGGAGAGAAACAGCTTGTTAACACGAAGATGGGATTTAAATGATACGTTATGTTTTTTATGTGCCGTTACTTAACCCATTTTAGGATGGGCGTGGACCAGAAACGCAAGCTGATAAAATTTAAAGTACTTTTCATCAGGCATGTTCTCTCATGAATGCACGTACACTGGCTAAATTGTGTAGGGCGATAGAAAAACAAAGCTTTTGGGAAATGTTCCGCACACTTCAAACGGAAGTATGGCAAGCGTTATTTTTAAACCAGGGGTGGGTAAGAACACAATAAGGACAGCCTGCAGGATCTTTTTTTTTTTAACATACTTTTTATTAATTTTACAAAATACAAAAAAAAAACAAAAAAACGGTACATACATAAACACCTTTTCCACCTCCTTCCTACCCACCCACATGGGTCCTCCCCTGCCACAGAAGTATTCCATGTATGTGAACAGTCAGAGATGGTCCATTTTATGCTTGGATTTCTGTCCTCCTCCCCCTCCCCTGACCCCAAAGCCCCCCCCCCTGCCACCAGGGAGCTCCAGCAAACCAGGGCAGTACGCAGGAGGCCATCCATCCAACCATCTATTGTCATACCAAAAAAAAGAAAAAAATAGAAATAGGAAAAAAGAGAAAAAAGAAAGGGCAAAAAAAGAGAAAAAAACAATACAAAACAGAAAAATTTTTCTTACATTCATAATTGTAAAACCATATTTTGTGGGCTTCCCCTTCCCCCCCCTTCCCCGGTTTTCATCCCTTTTTTATCATCTGCAACAGTTTCTTACTTTATAAAAATACACCTTTGTATCTTATACAACTTATAAATCAATTGTTAACATTTTCATCTAATATTCAAATCACTGAAAAATCAAACTCCCATTTTATCTTCCCGTGCCTAATTTTTACTCCCTCTATAAGCCTCCATATTTTCACATTTTTCCAAAATCCATTCACTTTTGAAACTATAACTATTCTCAATTTAACCTTACATCCCCGATTACCGGCTCCACCCCCCCAATCCAGCAAATTCCATAATCAGCAGACCAGTTATAAACCTGTTAATCCATCCTTATAATCACAACATCACTTTCCCTTCACCCCACCCCCTGTTTACAGTCTTTTGCCATCCAGGCCACCATACAGGACCCCTGAATTTCTTCTCTTCTCTGCATATTTTTTCCTTCTTCCCTGTGGGCGTTCTGGAGTTCCAGTAATACCAATCGTGCCCCCCTCAAAGGCAGGGCACTCCATCCAACTTTTTGTAGAGTAAAGTCATCATTTTTTTCGTGGTGTGCTTCATTTTGTGTTGAATCATCACAGTCCTCATCTTCATCTTTTCCTTCCAAATCACAGTCACCATCATTGTCATTCTCACATTCATCTTTTTCAGTGTCAAAAGCTTCATCTTCTAAAAAATCATATTCTGCCATCACCATCTGAAATTGTTGCTGTAACTCTTGCCGTCGTGTCTCCTCTTGGCATAGTTCTATTCTTGTTTCCCACATTAAGGTCAAAACAGACCGCTGGAACTCAGGGGAACACTTTTTTGTTGACATAGTTCAATCCTGCCAAGGTCAAAACTTGTCACGTGGGGTGGAATATGATCACAGTTTATTTTCTCGACTCCATTTTAACAAACTGGCTGCATTCTTCAAGTCTTATTAACAATAAAGTTCGAACTCACATTTCACAAACATTTAAACCAAAAAAGAAATTCCACAAAGTCCAGAAATACAAAGTGAAATAAAAATTGACTTATAAATCCTGATCAACTCACTGGGTTGTCTGGGCTGCCGGCTCCCGAGGAAAAGAAAGGTTTTTCTTAGTCTTTACCTCTTACTGCAGGGCATTCACAACCACAGTCTCTCTCCCCTTTCACCCTGCATCAAAGGGGAGATTCTCTTTGATGCCTTTGAGGGATCCTTTTGAATTGCAAATCTTCTGTTTACGGCTTCGGGTTTCTATTTACTGTCTCTTTTGTTGCCGTGGGGGGGGGGTGGCTTCCTCTTTTCTCCCCTCTCTCCCAGATCCAAATTGTTTTATAATCCAAATCGTGAGGTTACTTACAGTCTTGTTTCCAATCGTTTTATTTTCGGAAGAATCCAGCGCTCTCCGCCTTCGGCTTGAAGCTTCTCCCTGCTAGAATAACGTTGCCGCTCAAAATGGCCCCCGCGACTTCTACCCTCCTCGCTCCGGAGCTCTTATTAGAGCTAGCCGAAGGGTTGGGGAGTCCGGATTGGGGCTGTGCCGAGCCAATTTGCCCCCGGGACGCCCTTCCCGAGGTTCTAAGGGGCGCAGCGTCGCTCTCGCTGCCCTCCCCACTCCTAGCAGGGACGGGCCGTCTCGGAGACGAGACGAAACCCCGCCGATCGGCGCTGGTGCTGAACCCGGAAGCCTCTGGACAGCCTGCAGGATCAAGCCAAAGGTCCATTAGTCCAGTAACGTGTTCTCACAGTGGCCATTCAGATGCCACTTCTGGGAAACTTGCAAGCAGGATTTGAGCACAAGAGTACTCTTCCCGCCATCTTTGGTTTCATAGAATAATAGAGTTGGAAGAGACCACAAGGGCCATCCAGTCCAACCCCCTGCCAAGCAGGAAACACCATCAAAGCATTCCTGACAGATGGCTGTCAAGCCTCCACTTAAAGACCTCCAAAGGAGGAGACTCCACCACACTCCTTGGCAGCAAGTTCCACTGCCGAACAGCTCTTACTGTCAGGAAGTTCTTCCTAATGTTTAGGTGGAATCTTCTTTCTTGTACTGTAGCTTGAATCCATTGCTCTGTGTCCGCTTCTCTGGAGCAGCAGAAAACAACCTTTCACCCTCCTCTGTATGACATCCTTTTATATATTTGAACATGGCTATCATATCACCCCTTAACCTTCTCTTCTCCAGGCTAAACATACCCAGCTCTGCTCTGCTGCCTTAATGAATATCTTTGAGGGAAGAAAGGGCTAAGGGGTAAGCCCTACTACACAAATCCGGAGTGGAGTCCCTAAGACGGTTGGATGGCGCCTTCCGGCAACTGCTACAACCAAGCTGGTGCCAAATGTATTGTTCTTAGAATCATAGAGTTGGAAGAGACCACAAGGGCCATCCAGTCCAACCCCCTGCCAAGCAGGAAACACCACTAAAGCATTCTTGACATATGCCTGTCAAGCCTCTGCTTAAAACCTCCAAAGAAGGAGACTCCACCACACTCCTTGGTAGCAAATTCCACTGCCGAACAGCTCTTACTGTTAGGAAGTTCTTCCTAATGTTTAGGTGGAATCTTCTTTCTTGTAGTTTGAATCCATTGCTCCGTGTCCGCTTCTCTGGAGCAGCAGAAAAACAACCTTTCTCCCTCCTCTATATGACATCCTTTTATATATTTGAACATGGCTATCATATCACCCCTTAACCTTCTCTTCTCCAGGCTAAACATACCCAGCTCCCTAAGCCGTTCCTCATAAGGCATCGTTTCCAGGCCTTTGACCATTTTGGTTGCCCTCTTCTGGACACATTCCAGCTTGTCAGTATCCTTCTTGAACTGTGGTGCCCAGAACTGGACACAGTATTCCAGGTGAGGTCTGACCAGAGCGGAATACAGTGGTACTATTACTTCCCTTGATCTAGATCAGGCATCCCCAAACTTCGGCCCTCCAGATGTATTGGACTACAATTCCCATCATCCCTGACCACTGGTCCTGTTAGCTAGGGATCATGGGAGTTGTAGGCCAAAACATCTGGAGGGCCACAGTTTGGGGATGCCTGATCTAGATGCTATACTCCTATTCCTGCAGTTCCAGCAACTGGTATTCAGAATCATTTCTGTCTCCACTGTGGAGGCAGAGCATAGCCATAACAGCTAGGAGCCATTGATGGCCCTTCTCCTCCAGGAATTTAATTCTCTCTTAAAGCCATCTGGGTTGGTGGCCATCACTGTGTCCTGTGGCAGCAAGTTCCATATTTTAACAATGCACTGTGTCAATTACCGTACTTTTCCGTGTATAAGACGCCCCCATGTATAAGACTCCCCCTATTTTGGTGGGGACGCAAATTTAAGAAAATGGGGGGAAGATGACACAGAGTTGTTGAGCTTTTTTGGGGGGGATTACCCAGCGTCAACAAATCGACACCATTGACCATTGACGCAGCAACCAGCAACACACACAATAGCTGTTAACAGCTGCGACAGTAACCAATCAATCGTCCGCCCTATTCACTACCCACGTATAAGACGACCCCCATTATTTAGCATGATTTTAAAAGAATAAAACATAGTCCTATACACGGGAAAGGACGGTATGTACCGTATTTTTCGCTCCATGAGATGCACTTTTTTCCTCCTAAAAAAATAAGGGGAAATGTCTGTGTCTTATGGAGCAATTTTTTGTTTTTCTTTTCTGTTGCAAGAGATTTTTCAACTGTTCTTATATGTTCTTTCAATGCTGATTTCATATCTGAAGTCGGTTTTGTTCTGTAAGCTCTAGTTTTTTTTGCAATTCATGTTTATCACTTTTCATTTTTCGCAATGCAAGAATTCAATATTTTATTAAACACACAGCCAAAGTAGAATAATATGATTATAAATGTAAGTAAATAGCATTGAACATGACATGTATAGCATTGAACATGACATGCATATCTACGTACAGTCGAAGGTATGCAAAAAAAATGTAATCCCTTGGGATACAGTATATACAAGCTGCTGTTATTCAGCAAGAAATTTGTGCTTGTATTTGAGGAGGGTGTGATTCAGAATATATTTTTTTCTTGTTTTCCTACTCTAAAAAACTAGGTGCGTCTTATGGTCAGGTGTATCTTATGGAGCGAAAAATACGGTATTTGCTCATGGGGACTATAATTATACTGGCGACAATTCAGAAGCAGTCCCTCCGAAAAGCAGCCTGCGGTGACATGGAACATTAGTCTGTTGTTGGCAACTGTGTGTCTCGAGAGAGAGAGAGAGAATGGAGTGTACATTGGAGGGTGAAGTCAAACCGCTGTGGTAGCAGCACCAAAGTGACCACTCTGTGTCACGGTCCGGTCGGCGGGCGATTGAAGCCCTGACTGAGGACGTCAGGACCAGAGGCAAGATGGTGATGTAGAAGCAGGAACAGGTGCAGGGCTGAGGGTCCAGCAGCAGGCAGTCACAGGGTCAAGGAGCAAGGAAGAGGCGAAGGTCTGGGAGTCAAGGAGCAAGGCGTTGGCAAGGCAAAGGTCCAAGGGTCGAGGATCAAGGCGTCGGCAAGGCAAGGGTCCAAGGGTCGAGGATCAAGGCGTCGGCAAGGCAAGGGTCCAAGGAGCGAGAGGCCAGAGGCAACCAGGCAGGGGTAGCGTTGCCGTGGCAAAGAGCTGAAGGGAAATGCTGAGCTTTTATCCCTCCCAGCTCCTGCCACCAGGTGCAGTGAGGTATCAAGTGGCCTCACCTGAGTGGCCACTCCTTGCTTCTCCAGCACAAGCTGAGGTCTTCACCTGAGTGGCCACTCCTTGCTTCTCCAGCACAAGCTGAGGCAGGCCCCAGTCCTGCAAAGCACTACAGGCCCCAGAGCCTGACTCCTGCCCATACTCCTCACACTCTGGTATCCATGTTGGTCCTACTCAAGAGCTGACCAATTGAAATCGATGGACGTGACTGACTTAGGTGCATTAATTTGAATTGGCCTACTCTTGAGTAGAACTTAGTTGGCTACAACTCAATAGTTCTACTCTTGCATATGACTTTTTTTTTTTAGATCACCCAGGGTTATTAAGGTTTTCAATTTATGGTCACTTGTCAGATGGGACTATTTTTCAAAGAGTCTACTATAAACAATGATGCAAAAGCTGGCGACCCGTGACAGAATCTTTATCATGTCACTCAATTATTGCTACCTGTTCAAGCTTTCTAAATCTAATGTGCTGCGGTGGTCGAAGTAATTTAACGGAAGGTGTATTTATTCAGGTAGGTAGCCGTGTTGGTCTGGTATCTGAAGAAGTGTGTATGCACATGAAAGCTTATACCCAGAATAAACTTAGTTGGTCTCTAAGGTTCCACTGGACAATTTTTTAATTTGTTTATTTATATATAATTGTTAGACTAAGAATAGGTGCTAATTTAATGCTTATAAGAGCTCCCTCTCCATATTTAGCATTTATGTTTACAATATGTGTGGTTAAACACAGTGGTCCCTCGACTTACGAATTTAATCCGTTCCGAATGCACATTCGTAGGTCGAAAAGTTTGTAAGTCAAAAAAAGCGGTTTCCCATAGGAATGCATTGGAAACGGGGGGGAAATCATAAGTCGAGTAAACCGCATCAAAAATGCGTAAGTCGAGAAAACCCCATCTAAACCGCAACAGTTTTCCTTTCGGATGTCGAAAAAAACGTAAGCGTGCGGCCATTTTTTCTTCATTCGTAACTCAAAATTTCGTAAGTCGAGTACTTCGTAAGTCAAGGGACCACTGTATATATAATGCACTTTGTTCTGCATTTTGGTAATACAATCAGCAACATCTATGGAAGGAAAAGCTCTCTTGAGCTGCTACTGCTGCAACACACCAAACAGAAGAGCCTTCTCAGCCGAGATACTGCTGCTAGCCCAAAAACAAACATACTTCCTCATAAGCTTGTACCAAGCCAGGAGTTTTAAATTTTTTAAGAGCAGGATGCAGGTTCTTGGAACACGGCATTATGAACTGAGAGCTGTTCTCCATTCAACGAGAAACAAGAACTCACCTAATGCCGTACTACAAAACGTGGCCACAGGAAGGATTGCTGCCAACCTCTCTGGACTAATTATTCAAATGTTAATTATTTAAGTAGGCGCTGGGTGTCCTAGGCCCTGTTTAAAACGGCACAAATGGCTAGCAAATTCATTACTGCACCAGGCTCTTGTTATGTACAGGTCTTGTTCTTGGGTTGATTTAATATCTGCATTACCAAGAAGTGACATTATTATCTGCACACTGCATACAGTTTTGTAATGCCATCAACCCTCTCTACTTTGGAAGCCTTGTGTTGCCACTGCTTATTTTAATTCACTGCCACTGAGACCACTTCAAGAAAACGAGCACCGTTAAATCATTTTAGAAAATATTTATTTTGAAAAAGTTCGCTCTGTACAAATTTGAACTGTAACATTCTCAACACTGCAAGTTTTTTTTTATAAAAAATGCTAACATGGACCGAAATAAAAGCCATTTCTTCACCCCCCCTTCTTTTAAATTACAAAGGTTCAAACTAAAAATGTTTCCTTGAGAAGCTACTTAATGATACACATTTAAAGATGGCAAAGCTCAAGAAATAACCAGCTTATCTTATACTTTCTGACTTGTGTTGCACACTGGTTCCATCAAAATATGCAACTTAATGGATGACAAATTCACTTTTACAGTGCTCCTTCTACACAGAAGTAAGCCTCTAAACTAGGTTTCAGAAATGGGTCCATCTGTACAATGCACAGCAACAGTTAGGGAGAAAACTAGCACAATTTGATCATTTCTCACCCCATAGTGACCCAAAAAGAGCAATCCCCCCCTATACATTTTGTTACAAAACCACTGTACAAACCCACTGTGATACACACATATTTCTGACTGAATTAGAATGGCATTCATTCCAGCAGCCTTTGCACCAACCGGAAGGTAAACAACAAAGAAAACACTTTTTATAAAATGAAAAACAGGAACGTCACGCAGGAAGACCCACAACGTGTGGATATGAATTCCTTTAAAGTGTTCTTGAAATAAAACAAAAAGTTTGAACAAGTAGGCCTGCAGCTTCTGAGCCACAAGCGTATCCTCGCGGCAGCACGAAGCAGGAGATGGTTCACTGCGCTGTTCCGAGTCTTCTCTCCCCGAGCCACTTCAAAGGAGCGATCCTTGGACAATAAGCATGCAAAAATGACTTCGAGGGGCGAAGAGGCGGCGGTACTTCTGTAAACATGATCACCCTGAAGACTGATGACGGGGTCAGGACGGGTGGAGATGTAGTGGCAAAGCAAGGCATGGTTCGCAAAGAAGTGTCCACATGTCCCCACCCTTCTCCCCACCGCAGCTGCAGGCCACAAGAACTTCACGCTGCCGAGTCAGAGCCAGGGGTGCCAGGCGGGATCCATGCGGCAGAGGTTGTCCAGGCTGTTTGCCGCAGCAACCAGGGTGTTGACTTTGCTCTCCCCCCCTTCGAACTGTGCCAGGTTATGCAGGCGAGTCATGATGGCGGTCACGGCTTTCTGAACCAGCGAAACCAGCTGCTGGCTGTCCATGTTCTCCGGCTGCCCTGCTGCCGAGAGTGGGGAGGAGGTATCCTCTTGGGTCTTCTTGTGCCAAGCAATTATTTCGTCCCGCAACACAGTCTTCAGGATGCCATCAACCTACGAGGAGCGGGGAGGGAGGGAGCGAAAATAATTATGTCTAACTAGGAGGGACTGTCAAGGGACTTGGCCAAACTGCAAGGAAAACGTACCGTCGCAGTGCTTTGGCGTCCCTGCAATAAACCTTAGCAACAACAACAAAACTCTTTACAGACAACTGCAGCCTAGAGTGAGCTGTGTTATTAAAGGCTATGCATTTGATGTTTCCTTCTAGAACCATTTGTGACAGCTTACTTTTGGCTGTGCCCACCTTATGGAACTCCTTTGCCCCAGGATGTGTGGCTCTCTTCCCCCCCCCCCACTGTATTTTCCTCCTGTTTATTGAAGCCCTTTTCAAACTCAGGCAGCTTTTATTTTATCAGGCGGACAATTTTTTTACTTAAAAAAAAAACCCCACTTCTGACCCTAGTCTCTTTTGTAGTTGTTTTGTACTCTTTCCGCAAAACTGTAATTTCTGTGTTTTGTAAGCGAGCCCTGAACAGAAGAGGCAGAATATAAATGTTCCGATCGATCTGAAAAACCCGAGCCTTTAACTTCAGAAAAACCCAATGCTTCTATAATTTTGATCCTCCCCACTTTTGTTTTGGGCTGTTTGCCCCCCCCCCTGCCCCCTTGCATTTAAGAAGTTAAGAGAGGATTTAGCACAACTGCAGGTTGAGTCTTTAGATGCCTAATTAGGGAAATCACACAGGCGTACCACCTGAGTTCTTCGTGTGTCACGTGGCGTGTTTGGTGTAACGCAGAGACTGCAAATTTGCCACCCAGCTGCGAGGAGATGCTTCAACTTGGTGAAGTGTTAGAATTTTAAAAGGAAATAAGCCCATTCCTTGAGCAAACTGTACCCTGCCAAGAGCCAAACTCCATCAAAACCACTATATATCATGAGATTCCTTTCCCACTTAACAAGCTGCCAAGACAGATTCCTATTTGTGACATTATTCGGGGGGGGGGGGGGAAGCTAAACGATGTTGCTGATTTGCAACCCGCGCCACCGTTCTCAGGCTTGCAGACACCAGCATTGTCGCTGGAACGCTGTGGCAACTGCTGAGGCACGTTAATTTCAACCCAACAGGCCAGGCTGAGAGCAGAATTACTGTCCGCTTTGTAGCATTCTGCCCAAGAAACAGGACCGCACAGGAATCAGCTAGGCTTTTTACGGATCTGCTGTGAGACGTGGGAAAGTTAATTCATTCTCTAATTCTCTGGAAAATCCCCCCCCCGCCCCCCAAATAGGGTCAAACCAGAGAAGCTCTTTTCAGACGTGCTTCAGCTCAGTGCACAATCTACTGTGGTGATTCAGAAAGGGCAGGTGGGTGGGTGGGGGACACAAATCTGTAGGATGCAGGTTATCATCTGTGAGCCGAGTTCTAGGGACATCCATAGGATCAAGTTCATGTATCTGCATGTTACATTTTCAAACCGATCGTAAGTAGCTACTCTATAAAAAGTGGGGTGGAACACTTACTAGGAGCGCAGGCATTTTCGCTATAATGTACTGCCGTGGAAGTGAGGCCAATTCTGCGGAGGGCTGCAAAGCCAGGGCTATTATTTATTTATAAAAAGCTCATATTATGCTTATTTGAGATTTCTGCCCGGAGGAGGAGAGGCCAGCGTGGAGCTACATGTTAAACTAGAGAATACTTTAGTTTCTCAGTGAAAAGGAAACGAGAGCATTATCAGAAGAGCAGTGGCAGTGGGTGATAAACTCTTTCCCCACCAGTCGGTTCTCCCCTACCCTCACACATCTCCGCTTCCTTTGATAGGTTTATTTATGGTTTCTATGCCAAAGAGGCAGCGGCGGAGGAAGCCGCTTGGTGCCTGGGGTGGGGCACACAGGGGCGGGGCGAGGGGCTCCGTGGAGCCTCCGGAGTCTGCCTGCCCCCTCCCACTCAGTCGCCCTACAGCTGGGGGGGGAGGCAGTGGGTGGCCCATTTCAGCAGCGCAGAGCCTCCGCGCGCCCAAGCCACCGTGACTCCCCCAGGAGAGACGTGTGGCTCGGGTGCGCTGCAGGCCCCGCGGTGAGCGCCGCCTGGCATTTTGTCACGCCCCCCCCCCTCAGTGGTGACACCCGGGGCAGCCTGCACCCCCCCTTTCTCTGCCCCTGCAAAGAGGCAGGCGAGAGAGAGGAAGCAAAGAAGAAGAGCCAGGTAGGAAGATCGGGTGGCTTTCACAGAGGATGAAAGCTAAGGAGTCTAATTCAATTCTTTGGTATTTAAACACACAAAACTCCCACCCATATCTGTACATACCTTAAAGTTTGGTTGTGCGAAACAGCGAGCAACTGCAATCATAGATGCAGTGAGCGGACCAGAAACGCCAATAGTAGTGAGGAACTCAGAAATGTTTGGTGTGAGTCGAAACGGGACGGGGCGGTTGGCGTCAAGATCCCCCGTAGCATCATTGATATCAAAACGGAAGTATGCCACATTCAGTTTGCCAGTATCCTAGAGATTTTTTTTTAAAGACACACATATAAACCGTAAGTATGGAAATCAGAAGAAAAACAAAAAGCTATCCAAAACTGATTGTACCCATGCAAATCTGAACGACATCCCTTGCATTCAAGTTGTAAATGGGGGAAAGAATAAGCATAAGCTCTTCCAAAGGCATGTTTACGTTAACAGGCTCCTGCTCAGGCAATATGAGCACAGACAACGCTTAACAAGAATTGCAGACATGTACACTATTCCTTATTAGCAGGGGTATAAATATGACAGACAAAAACATCCTCAATAAAGTATCAATCTTGAATAAAGGGCTAGTAGAGGATCAGGGGCAGGGAAAAATATTGTTCCTATAATGTATTACATAGAGGGGAACAGGGGTCTCCTAGCAACTCTCAGCAGCTTTAACAAACTACACTTCCCAGGATTCTCTGGGGGAAGCCATGGCTGCTTAAAGTGGTATGATGCTGCTTTAAATGTACCGTGCAGATGAGGCCATAAATATAAAGTGGGATATAAATCTACTAAGCGAAAAAGCAAACAAAACAACAATTGTGAGGTGCCTTAGTAACCCATACGGATGAAAAGACACGTCTATTTGTGTTGTCATATATGTTATGCAAGTTGCCCCCAGATGCTGAAGGGAATCACGTGATGATTATGCAACCTGCAAACTAGTCCCAGTGCATACCTGAGCTATTTGCAGCATCTCAGGGTTAAGTCTGTTCAAATGGAAGACAAATTCTGCAAACCCGATCAGGGCCAACTGGATGGTGAACATCTTCCGGAAGGTCCAGTAATCGGTGGCGTTTGGGAAGGTGTGCAAAGCCCACTCTTTCAGCATGCTCCGCGGCACCATGTTGCCCTGCACCTCTTTCAGAATATCACGGAGAACCTAGAACGGGGGAGGGAGAGGAAAGGCATCAGGATCATGTATTTCTGTAAGGTTTCAAACAACTTCAAAGGAGCCTTTGCAACTATAATTAAGCACTTAAGACTGCAGCTATTGGGACGGACAGATTTACATCGGTTGACAACAGAAGAAACACATTATGTATTTATTTATTCCAGGTTAATTTAAATCCTTAGAGTTGTGTGTCATGTTACACTTGCACACGAAGCTACTTCAAGAAGCAGCTCCCTTTAACCATTTTGGGGTGGGGTTGTTGTTTTTTTAAGCAACACCTTCATTTAATGAAAGCTAAAAGCAAAATGATAAGTCTTATGAATATTTTAGCACATTATTTTCTTTTTTAAAAAATCGGGCTTTTAAGTAAGCCCGCAAAAGTTATAGTCTGCAGGGGTTTTTTTTCTTTTTAACTAGCCTGGTTTGAGAGCAGCAGCCTGAATATCTAAGCTGGCTGCCTTGTCTGTCGTGGAAACAAAACTGCTTAAAAATGCCAAAAACCTGTCTTCCAGCAAGTGAAGGAAGGATCCCTTCTCTATCAGTCAGTCCTCTGTGCTTCTGCGCTTTCCTTCCTCTGGATTTTCTTCCAGCGCGGAAATCAAAGGAGTCCCTCCCATGCCAACCTGCTCATTTTGCCTGCATGGAATTCCTTACTGCCCGTGGTGAAGAGGCAAGTTCTTAAACCCAAGCCTGAATGAAATGTGTTTTAGGATGCACAGTACTTGGGAGGTAAAATATAGTGCAGACCTTCTCTTTATAAAAATGAAAAGATAAAATGGTAACCCAGAATATTGCATTTGGGCAATATTGAATCAGTGGCAATAGATGCCTCTGGGTTTCGAGAGAGGGAGTGTGTACTGTAGGAGCTCAATATGCCAACAGTTAAAACTGTGGAGTCTGTGACTGTCCAGGGGCACAATATGAAGAAACCTTGCTGAACCAAGGAGGTCTAGCTTGTTCCTAGACGAAAGGAAATACCACCCATGATATCAGACTGGGCTGCACACCCACGAGGCCTTTATCCCAGCAGAAGGAAGGTGTAATAGGCACTGAATGATACTGTATTACTGTTCATTTTATTCAAATTGGGCTGCATAGCTAACCCATGTGATGGAAATTATATCATGCAATGTAGGCAAGATTTAAGACCCACAAGCAGAAGTGGGTAGGATGAAAAGAGACTGGTGCACCCATAATTACTTCAAACCAAACTTTTATCCATCTAGCATAAAACTAAAGCAGTGGCAAGGAACCAGTGGTCTTCCAGAGGTTGCCAGGCTACAACTTCCACAATCCCTCACCGGTAGCCATGTTGGGTGGGGCTAATGGGAGCTCAGCAACAGTTGAAGGGCCAGAGGCTCCCCAAACCTAAACCGCAGGCCCAGCAACTATAGTGTGGGCTTTGGTTTCCATGGGCAGCCTCTGAACCTCTTAGGCCAGGGGCCCCCAAACTAAGGCCCATGGGCTGGATGCGGCCCAATCGCCTTCTCAATCCGACCCACGGACGGTCCGGGAATCAGCATGTTTTTACATGAGTAGAATGTGTTCTTTTATTTAAAAGGCATCTCTGGGTTATTTGTGGGGCCTGCCTGGTGTTTTTACATGAGTAGAAGTGTCCTTTTATTTAAAATGCATCTCTGGGTTATTTGTGGGGCATAGGAATTCATTCATATTTTTTTTCCAAAATATAGTCCGGCCCCCCACAAGGTCTGAGGGACAGTGGACCGGCCCCCTGCTGAAAAAGTTTGCTGACCTCTGTCTTAGGCCTTCCTGCATGGCACAGATGTCGTTGTGCACATTCAACCACCGAGAGGCAATCTTATCTTTCGGCAGTCTGCACAGGGCCTGGTATGCTCTGGCTGCAATCAACATCCGCTTCAAGCATCTGAGTATTAATGTTACCACACTTTCCGCAGCCAAGTTGTGCCTCCCATGTAAACATCTGTGGACTACCTCTATATTTAATTACTTACAGCGTGGACTGGGCTAATTAATTAGAAGGAGAAAATAAAGTGGGGACCTGCTCCGCTGCACTAGAAAAGAACGATAATCACACTTGCTTAAATTAAATTACTCAGAGAGAGAGAGAGAGAGAGAGAAACTAAATTTCCACAACCAGAAGGGAAGAGCCTCAAAAAAGAAAACGGGAGAGAAAGACAGATGTTCCATGTCACTTAATTTTATTTTATGCTGTGCAAGGAATGAAAGGTTGTTTATTACAGACACAACTTTCAAGACACAACACACCTGGAACTGCACCAATTTCAATGGGAAGAAAGAGGACAGCACAATGCTTAATTATATGTGTTTAAGACTTTTAAAATAACTATTTATTATTATAAATGGGCAAGGGTGATAACGGAATACTAAGCCTTAATTACACCACTTCAGGGGGATTCAAACTGTGTTTTAGTTGGCCTAGGACAGGCACGTCCAACAGGTAGATCACGATCCACTGGACATCTGTGGTAGATCACTGGCTTCCCCCAAAGAAGCCCAAGAACTTTGGCTCCCCTAAAAAAAAAGCTAAACATTTAAGCCCTGCAGCCCATAAAGAGAAGCTCAACAACCTTGACCTGAAACCCTAAAGAACAGGTTTTCCTCTTCTGTAAAAAAACCTCAACAATTCTGACCTGAACCTCTAAAGAAGAGGGCTTTGACCTGAACCCCCAAAAGGGAGGTAGATCACTGCCAGTTTTTAACTCTGTGAGTAGATCGCAGTCTCTTGGGAGTTGGCCACCCCTGGCCTAGGAAAATAAAATGGCAGATATCGGACAGTTTTTTTAACGCCAAATGGGAAAAAGCTTCCCTTTTTTTTCATTTTTGAAAAGAGAGAATGGTGGAGAGACCAGTCTATGGACTGAAACACAAAACAGTGAGAGCAGGGCTTTCTGGGTGTCTGGAGCAACTAATACACATTACATCATTAACAGCTTTGTATTGTTAAGTCACATTATCAGGAAGCTTGTCCAGGACTGTTTACATTGATTCGCAGGGATGACCCAGGGTCTCATATAAAGGGGCTTCCCTATCATCTGCTACCTGACCCTTTTTTAAAAAAAAAAATAATGGAGATATATAGGATTAAATCTGGGACCTACTGTGGGCAGCACATATGCTCTATAAGTGAGCTATGATTCCTCTCCATTGCAGAACCAAAGCAGAGGAACAGTGGCCCAAGGTAACATGGTGAGTTCACGGAAGAACTTCTCAATGAAGCAAGTTTCTCCTTAAGTACTGTTTGGATTAGGGATGGCGAACCTGTGGTACTCTGAAAGCTGTTGAGACTTCGGCTCCCATCACCCCTAGCCAAGATGACCAATGGTGAGAAGTGATGGGAGCTGTAGTCTAACAGCATCTGCAGCACCACGGGCCCATCCAGTCCAGCATCTTGTTTTCACATTGATCAGCCAGATAGCCATAGAAATCCTGCAAGCAGGACCTGAGCACAACCACACTCTCCCCCTCCTATGGTTTTCAGCAGCTGGTATAAGGAAGCATAATGCCATCATTGACCATGGAGATGGAACATGGTCATCATGGTTAGTAGTCATGGATAGTTTTATCTTCCAGAAATATGTTTGATCCTCTTTTAAGCCCATCCAAGTTGATGGCCATCACTGCCTCTTGTGGCTCTGACAAGCAAAACAACCCACAGCTGCCTAACAAAACTTCTTTGTTGCATATCTTGTCCTTTTCTGGTCATAATTACGCTCTATTAATCATACAAGGTAGAGAGGTAACAAGGCTCTTTTGAGGGTTTATGTTTTCGGAGCTTTGCCACAAAATTAATGCAATGCAGGTGCCGGCTCAGTCCTCTGGCAGATCTACTTTGAAATATTGTTTTGCCGATAAAAAGAAGGGGGTGGGAGAGAGTGCAAGAGAGGGGGGGGGGTGAGATGAGATGGATGCATCAAATACGAGGCAAGGGAAGCAAAGGGATGCGAAGAACAGGCCTGGCGCAGAGAGCATCTTAACGCATTCGTCACAGATTACAGTACCTGATGGCTGGCCTGGGTCCCTCGCGCTTGGACGGTTGCCAGTCTGTCATAGTAGCGAGAAATCGGGCTGTCGTGCTCAATCCCCTTCTTGGCGCAGCGCTGCTTGTAGATCTCCACGAGGGAGAGAGATGAAGGATTGTCTTCGACCAGGCGCATCTGTGGAGAGACTGCCACGACTCGGGGGACTGGAGAGAAAGGGCCAGGAGAGGAGGAGGGAAATGTAAACTTAATGTCCTGAAGGATCACAGCGAACAAGCCCAACACATTATCTTTCCTCCTTCCCCAGGACATCCGTAACCATCAGGCCTTGTCCTTGCTTTTAAAGCTCTCCCGAGGACTCTCCAGCCTCCATTTCTTCTCTTCTCTCCCGAGACATGCAAATCCATAACCTCTCTGCTTTTCCTACCATCCTCAGCTTCTCAAAGGCTTGCCTGTTCCTTGGGAGCCTGCTGCTGCTCTCCGGTGCTGGTTGTAAGCCTCCCAGAGGCACCTGGATGGCCACTGTGAGAAGAGGATGATGGACTGGACCAGCCATTAGCTTTTCTTATGTTCTTAGAAGACATCGCCCATTCAGCTTGGTGCTAACGCCAAAGTTGCAGGTTTGGTCCCCATATGGGACAGCTGCATAGTCCTGCATTGCAGGGGGGGTTTCGACCCTCAGGATCCCTTCCAGCTCTAAAACTCTACGATTCTTGTGTCTCTTTGGAGGAAGAGTGGGGGGGGGGAAACAGGACCCCTCCCTTGAGAGAGACCTGGACTGGCAGAGGTGGCACTGAATCCAGGCACCCCCACCCTAAGACCAGGGGTCTCCACACCAATTGGCTGGGATCCTGGCCAGCTCTCTCTCTCACACACACACATGCCCATCACCCCCCCAAGCTGCAGCAGCAGAGAAAATGGCCAGCAAGGCCTCCTGTCGAAGCGCCTGGCCTAGCTAGACGTGAGGCTACTTTGCAGGAGAGTAAAGTACATCAGGCACTTACAGGGTTTGGGACTTGACAGAGACCCTGGAAGGGATGGAGCCTCTATAGAAGTTTCCCAAAGGCTGATGAGATGCTTTACAGCTGCAGCGAAAGCTCCCTCAGAGCTTCAAGCCTTCCTGAACTGCGGAAACTGACACCGTCCCTCCTCAAAACTTTGGCCGCAATATTAAGCTGATTAATCGGTCCGATTAAATTGACTGGAAACATTTCAACAGACCTATAAAAGCTCCCCTCATTAAAATCAGTCAGCAGAGTTTAAAGCATTTAAAATGATTTAATACAAAAAGACAGTCTCTTCTGTTTGTGAGGAAAGGGGGGGGGGATGCCTCTCCTAAAAGGACAAAAGCTGCAACACATGCATGCGCTGCTTAGCACAAGGGTGGGGAAACCTCTGTCCCTCCAGTCAACGTTCCCAATGGCCACAGGTGATGGGCGCTGTATTCGAACAACACCTGGAGTTACAGGTTTGGAGGGAGGGACACCTTTTAAAAAGAACTTTTGGGCTTTTTTCCTCATGTGCAAATGTCTGCAGATTTAATAATCAACCAACCAACCATTTAACTGAGTAAGAGATTAACCCAAAACTTAAACCTTCCCTGTGAAACCTTTGTGTAACCCTTTTGGCTAGCTGGAACCCAAGCTTAACTGCATATAATAACTGCATTTGCTCACATTAGTCCCTTGTTGTCTTTGCCAAGGTCAAAAATCCAGATGTTCAAATGGTCCCTCAGATGCGGCCATGGTTAAATTCCTGGCTAGAGCTAGGAGGAGTTGGCTCATGTGTTCCTCCACCTTGCCATAGGACAGGGGTTAGGAACCTTTCACTCGCAGGCCAAATCTGGCCCAGCAAAGGTCTCAATTTGCCCCACAAGCTGTTTTCCCCAAACCACTTGCAGCTGCCCCACACCCAATGTCATACATGATGTCAGGTGTGGGGCAAGTAGAGATGTGGCTGGATCAACTGCACAACCGGGTTCCCTGTGGGGAACTTGATCGTGAAGCCGATCCTGCAGAAAGCAGTTTTAAAGGCACGGCCAATCAAGCCTGCTGGATTGGTCATGTGACTGAGATTTCCCTGGGGAGCTTGGTTGTGGAACTGATCCCTGGAGAAAGAAGCTTTGCCAGCCTTGCACCAGCAGATAACAGCAGTGGATTGATAGGTGGGTTGTCAAAATTGGCTGGCTAACGGCGGTGGGTAACAATAAATAGGTGGCCTGCTGGATTCCCTACCAGTTACCAGGATCTGGCCATAAAGGTTCCCCACCCAATGTTGGACTATTGGAAGCTGCCTTATGCAGAGTCAAATCATCAATCCATCTAGCCAACTACTGTTTTTGCAGTCTGAAATTGGCTCTCTCAAGGGTTGCAGACACGAGTCTTTCCCAGCCATACATTAAGATGAACACCAGGCGCTATCTAGGCACAGGAATCCCTGTTAAAACTTCTTTTTGCTGAAAACCATTCTACAAAGGGGGACGTTACAACCTTAGACGGGTCAGGACCCCAATATCTTAAGGACTGCCTCTCCCCATATGAACTGACCCGGACCCTGCCTTTCATCATCCAAGACCCTCCTCTATGTCCTCCCTTCCCAAGAGGATTGGAGGGTGGCGGCAGGAGAACGAGCCTTTTCTGTGGTGGCTCCCTGACTGTGGAATGCTCTCCCCAGAGAGGCTTGCCTGGTGCCATCATTACATGTCTTTAAGTGCCAGGCAAAAACATTCCTCTTTACTTGTTAAATGTGGGGGGATGACTGTTATTATGATTATTTTATGAGTATACTTCTATTATTATGCTCCATAAAATAGGTGTTTTTATGTTGTACTCTGCCCTAGGGGTATATAAATCAATCAATCAAACAAACAAACATAATAATAATAATAATAATAATAATAATAATAATAATAATAATAATAAACAACTTGAGCTTGGGCTCCACCACAGGACTGAAATACCCTGTTCACTTATGGTGCCTCATGAGCAACAAGCACAAGGAGAAAAGGGTTTGCAAGAAGAAGAAGAAGCCTTCTACACCGAAGCAGAATCAGGACTGGTAAAGTATGTAGATATCAGTTCTCCCACTGCCGTGTTGATCGGCCTGAAGTGTGTCAAGTGGCACTCGCCGTCCACTCTCGGCACACTCAAGAGCTCTGCTATGAAAGACAACTCACAAGAAAGAACCATTTGCTTGTACTAGACGCCGGGCCCCACAAAGGCATTTCTGAATGAAGAGCTGTATTACCCTGAACAGGATTTCAAGCCTCCCATTGCTACACCACGCCAGCTGCAAATCTGGAGAGTCGTGGGCTACTCGGCTCACTTTTATGTCAGAGACAAGGATAATTTCTGCTCAGATAAAAATCCACCTACTGCTGACACGCTCGCTTTATCCGATTAAGCCGTGAAGCTCAATCTTTCGTTCCAAAAGAAGAAAGCCCAACCCTGGCTCAAAACTATAGGCGGTTCGGGAGAACGGTAGCAAATAGAGAGGAAAGGCCTGGCAAGCAGAGAGGAAGTGACCTTCAGCGACAAGGTTATTCCCGTTTCACTAAGGCTCTGCCGGGATGCCTTTAGCTCCGCTTTATACCTGATGCGTCACCCGCCGAAGGCTCTACATTCTGTTCTTATATTCAACCAAGTCGTACTCAGGGAAAACCCACTGAAATTAATGGACCAATGTTCACCATCATGTCCATTCAGTCAAATGGGTTGACTCCCAAGTATGACTAACATTGGATACAATAATTACTGGGACGCACGTGGCGCTGTGGTCTAAACCACTGAGTCTTTTGGGCTTGCCAACTGAAAGGTCGGCAGTTTGAATCCCCATGACAGGGTGAGCTCCCATTGCTCTGTCCCATCTCCTGCCAACCTAGCAGTTCAAAAGCACACAGTGCAAATTGATAAATAGGTACCACTGTGGTGGGAAGGTAAATGGCATTTCCTTGTGCTCTGGTTTCCGTCACGGTGTTCTGTTGCGCCAGAAGCAGTTTAGTCACGCTGGCTACATGACCCGGAAAGCTGTCTACAGACAAACACCGGCTCCCTCGTCCTGAAGCGAGATGAGTGCCGCAACCCCATAGTTGCCTTTGACTGGACTTAACCGTCCAGGGGACCTTCACCTTTTTTACAATTCTTAGTACGGTAGCAGTAGTACAGGTAAATTGCATCTTACGCTCCTTTTACTTAGAATCATAGAGCTGTTGGGACTCCTAGGATCATCTAGTCCAACCCCCTGCAATGCAGGAATCCTTTGTCCAACGTGGGGCTTGAACCCACAACTCTGAGATTAAGAGTCTCATGCTCTGCCATCTGAGCTACATGACTGCGGCTTTGCGCGGTTGCATGGGCCAATGGTCAGAGATGATAGCAGCCGTAGTCCGGCAATATCCGGAGGGCCTGAGGTTCCCCCACTCCTGCCACTGAGGGAGCCTCTCTGCTATGTGGTAGAGGGATCGAGGTGAATGAGCAAAGGTGCACAAATGTTGGCTTGGCTTACAAGCCAGTTCTTACTCGTTTTCACAAGCAACGCCCACCCTGGTCTGTGGACAGGTGCAGAGGCCTTTGGAGAGCGCGCAAGACTTCTTAGCTGCACGGAGGGATGGAGAAAAATAGCAGAAAAGGCCCCTGCTGTTCCTTTCCTGCTCCAAACTGCAGCGCAAGCGGAAGCAGACTCCACTTCTCCTTTGAGCAAGCCCTCTGACGAGTGCAAAGGGCTTGGGATGTTGAAGTCTTCTCTTCTCCGGGCCATTAAGAAAGAGCAGGAGAAACTCCCGCTGCTTCTTTTTGTATTCAAACCTCAGCGTGAACGAGAGTCTGGGAAAGGATTCCTTGCATCCTTCCAGCCAGAGGACTGACGGCTGGCGTACCGGGGGACCCTTTGGAACTCAGGACTTGTCTTCTCAACACATCTCGAGGTTGTGCATAACAAAGAGTTATTCAAGACACTTGTTTGAAATCCTAGAAACAGCTCGCTGCACCCATACCTACCTGTGAAAAAGAGATGCCTCTTTGTGGTTTCCTTCCTCTTCTCCAAACAGGGGTTGAGGAGGCGAAGGAGCTGTAACACTCGTTCCTCTCTGCGTGACTCTGTCAGGCAAGCATCGTTCATTACGAGATACGGGTAAATCTTTCCATTATGGCCTCGGATATAGAGTCTTCTGGCTGCAGTGTTATGCTTTTGTACTATTTCCACTCTGGGCATAAACCTATCAAGGGGGTGGGGAAGAGAGAAAGAGATAAAAGCACCTGAGCTTTCAAAGTCTAAAGCTTCATTTCTTTCCTCCAAGATAAAAGCTAAGATTTTTTTTTAAAAGGGGGGGGGAGACCCTGAAATGCCATACTTAAAGCTAACAAAATGAAGCATATTAGCAGCTGAGTTTCTGTAAAACTAACATTCTTATTATGAATTTTTATAATGATGCAGCTACATTTTCTATTATGTGGCTCAGCCATGACTGGTATTTTGTATGAAAAGCTTCCAGCATCTTTTGTCTTCTCCAAATTGACTGAGAAATTATTTTTTAATAGACAGCAACAGCAAAAGCAAGTCACTTGGTGATTGGGTCCTGATTTCTGTATTACTGTCAGTGAAACCACGACGGGGCAGAAGACTGAGCATGCAATGGGATGCTTCAGATTTGAGAGCAGTTACAGAAGTTTAAAGGTCATCCACTGATGCTGATGCTCACACACACACACACACACACACACACTTCCCCAAAATCTCTCTCAAGTACACATGGAAGAGCTAAATTGAAATGCATCCAAAATGGTCTTGAAAGGCAGAAAATAAATCCATTCACTTTTAAAAATGGCTTAATTCTAATTCTGCACAACTTCTCAACCCACCAAGCTGAATCCAGCCCATTACCTGCAGCCCAACATATATTCAACAAGCCCAACAGAAGAATCACACAGCTGCAGAGTGTCTCTGGGTGTGTGTATTGCAAGCCATCTAATTTAACCACATGCTTGATGCAGGAAAATCCAGACAGAGAGAAACCCTAACAGATGGCTACCCAACATCTGCTTACAAAACCTCCAGTGCAGGAGAATCTATGGCAATTGGTTCCACTGTTGAACTGCTCTTACCGTTAAGACATTTCTCTAATGTTTTACCCATTAAATCTAGCCCTGCCCTGGGAGCACAGGAAACTGCCTTAAACCACTGGTCCATCTAGCTCAGGACTGTCGACACTGACTGGCAGTGTCTCTCCAGGGTCACAGACAGATGTCTCCCTCCCAGTCCAACCAGGAGATGCTATCCTGGGACCTTCCACAATAAAAGCAGTTGCTCTACCACCAGTCTTTGCCCTCTGAGTGACAGCCCTACAGGTACTGTAGAATCATAGAACCGTAGAGTTGGAAGTGGCCATGAGGATCAATTAGTCCAACCACCCGCAATGCAGGACTCCTTTGCCCAACATGGGGAATAATAATAATAATAATAATAATAATAATAATAATAATAATAATAATTCTATTATTTTTACCCTGCCCATCTGACTGGGTTGCTCCAGCTACTCTGGGTGGCCTCCAACATATATAAAAACATAGCAAAACATTACAAATCGAAAGATTTCCTACACAGGGCTGCCTTCAGATGTCTTCTAAAGGTTCTATCTCCTGGACACTGAGGTCCAGCACCGAGGGCCTTCTGGTAGTTCCCTCACTGCGAGAAGCGAAGTTACAGGGACCCAGGCAGAGGGCCTTCTCGGTAGTGGTACCTGCCCTGTGGAAAGCCCTCCCTTCAGATGTCAAAGAAATAAACAACTATATGACATTGAGAAGACATCTGAAGGCAGCTTGGTTTAGGGAAGTTTTTAATGACTGATGTTTTAATGTATTTTTAATCTTTTGTTGGAAGCTGCCCAGAGTGGCTAGGGAAACCCAGCCAGATGAGCGGGGTAGAAATAATAAATTCTTCTTCTTTTTCTTCTTCTTCCTGCTACTACTTCTACTACTGAAAAGGCCCTCTGCCTGATTCCCTGTAGCTTCACTTCTCACAGTGAGGTAACAGCCAGAAGGCCCTTGGTGCTGTATCTGAGCCAAGACTGAACGATCAGGGTGGAGATGTTCCTTCAGGTATACAGAGCCAAACCCACAACCCTGAGATTAAGGGTCTCATGCTCTGAATTATCCCAGTTTGGTAGTACCCGTGCATGGTCCCACTCGGCCTTGTCTTCTTCAAGCCTAAATGATCCATTGAACCATTCCTCACAGAATGCACCTTCCCATACCCTCTGAACCATTTTTTTTCTGAACCTTTTCCAACCTGTCAATTTATCTACCTGCAGCACAGAGAACTTAAGACTGCATCTAACAACATTCTACGCAACAATAGATGTGCTAAAGCCCATAAATTTCGACGGACCTACTCTGAGCACTTGATACAACCCATTGCTCCATATGAGCACTGAGCAGCGGTGGAGGTGGAGCCAACCCAGAGGCCGGCACTCAGTGGCAGGGCACATGTTTTGCAAGAAGAAGGGTTACCCGGTCAATCCCTGGCATCTCCAGATAGGGGACCAGGGAGCAGGAGGTGGCTGCCTGAGCGCCCAAGGAGTCAGGGCCCGTGAAAGCAGCTGCGTCATCTAACCTGGTTCAAGGCAGCTTCCTGGGGAGGCCTGTTTTAGGTCTTGCTCATGCCAAAAATAAAATTCTTAGGCTCTGGACCTCAAAAACCGCAGGCAAAGTTCTGCTGAGAAAAAGAGAGCCTTCCTGCTCCCTCCCTCACCCCAGCTGCTCTCAACAGCCTGGGGGGACCCCCCCAAATGGTGTGCACTGCCGTGTGATGGGCAGCAGCTGGGAGGAACTGGCAAAAACTGAAGACCTCTCCTCCCTTTCCATCCTGTATGGCTGGAATATCGTTTCTCTCACTTTTAAGCAAGACTGCTTTATTCAGGTGAGTATTTATTTACTTTTTACATAGTTTTTGCGGCTTTTCTTCTTCTTTTAAAAAAGTGCTTTTTTAAGTTTTCAAAAACAGCAAGGAAACAAAAAAAATGTGTGGAGCACATTACTGCAGCTGGAATAAAATAAACAGAAATCTCAGCATACTTTTGCAGACATCATAATAAAATAAGATTCTGCAACGGGGCAGTTTGGAAGTAAGAGCCACATACGTAAGGTAGCCTTGCCACGTAGAGATGTGTATTGTTGTGGGCCTATGCAGTGCACTATTTTTATTTATAAAGCATACGAACAGTCACCATCTCACATCAAAATGGTCTTGTTTTAGAAACCCTCCTGTGATGGTTTAAATGCTCGGGCCAAGGCTGCGTCCCATACTCTCCCAAACAATCCACCCTAAGAGAGCCTTGATGCAGATGTCCAACATAAGGCAATTCTGAGTTTGGCTGCTTCAGCAAGCAGCAGAGCTAACAGCTCCTTGTGAACAAGGGTGGGATTTAAATCTCTTTCAAGAGCCAAGAGAGATAATACTGGGTCCAAGGTTAGAGATTGCCTTGTTATTCAAAAAACAACGTTAGTCAAAAATATGGATGGTCAATTCATGAAAGACCTAGAAAGACTCAGTGGTATAAAGAGTGAAAAGAAAGTAAAATACCTGGGGATATGGTTAACGGCAAATAATCACAATATCTTTAACGATAGCTATGCAAAGGTTTGGAAAGAAATAAAAAAAAAGGTCTGCAAATTTGGAGCAGAATGCAATTGTCAAGGTTGGGCAAAATTTCTGCTATAAATAAGAATATACTTTCAAAGATGCTATTTGTATTTCAGACAATACCTATAGTTAATGATATTTGAAATTTTAAGGAATGGCAGAAAGATCTATCTTAAGTTTATTTGGCAGGGAAGAAAACCCAAGATAAAACGCAAAATTATGATTGTTATTGTTGCTCCTAATGCTACTTTCACTGCTATTTTGTTTTACTGTTGGGATTCTTTTATTTTACTGTTGGGATTCTTTTGCTGTGATTTCTATCTTTATTTGTAAGCCGCCTTTAAGTCTGACTGCATCATGGAAAGGTAGCATCCAAGTGGGGAAATAAAGTGGCTTCAATTTGTGCAAAGAGCACTTTAGATCGTCGTTGTGACTCCCAACATAGGAATACAGGAAGCTGCCTATTGGTCAACCTAGGAAGTCAGACCACTGGTCAATCTAGCTCAGTATCGCCTACACTGACTGGCAGGATTATGAGCAGGAGCCTTCCTCAACCCTACCTGGAGATGCCAGGGATCAAAGCTAGCACCTTCAGCTGGCGAGGCAGATGCTCTATCACTGAGCTATGGCCCTTTCCCAGCAAACCACAGGTTTGAGCCCGGATCTCACAAATGCTATTCTAGAATTACAAAGAGATATGTCTAGAATTACAAAGAGATATGTCTAGCGCAGGGTTTGAGAGCCGGGTACCAGCCACTTAAAATCAACGGCTCTGAACCCTTGGTCCATAAAATGCTGACTTCCGTAGAGGTGCTCTCTCTATGGGTCTCTGTCCTCATCCCTGCAGGAAATGGCCGAGTTCAGCTTTCATGACTGTGTAGGAGGGATTTTAAAAACAACACATCGACTCCCACACACCAGAAAGTAGTTGCTTGTTAGCCAGGACTCTATAAAGGACAGAATGCCTTCCTGTTGGCAGGCTTAGTTTCTCTCGCCTTGGAAAGAATCAAGCGTGCAGATGCACACTGCTGTTGGGAGCCCTTGGGAACATCTGACTAATCCCTGGCAAGACACCAAAGTAGATAATCAGGCCTTGAAATGAAAAAAAAAGGTAGGAAACTAATGGCTCAAGACAGGGAAGGCCAATTTCGTTCAACCCTTGGTACATCCACCAAATTTTAATCAATGAATGGAAGAAAGAAGGTTAGTCTGCAATTTTGCCTCCTAAGGAAAAGAAATTGTCAGGAAACAGAAATGCTCCAAAACCGGGAAATTACATTTCTCATGGAGAATAAGGCAAAATCGTACTTTTCGTTTGCTAGATCTGTTAACTGTAGCTATTTGTTTACACTGCGTTTTCTATTTATTTACTGGATTTGTATTCTACCTTTCAACCTAAAATCTCTCAGACTCAGAGCAGGATAGGGGTAAAGAGTGTATATTTATAAATGCAACAAAAAAAACCAGATCTAAACAAAACCGACACTTAAGGCTGCAGTTAAAACTTCTTGGTAAAAATATCAGCTAAAAACTAGGATAAGACAATGTTAGCACACAGGAGAGATGATGTGTGGTGCTATCCTTTTACTTTCTTTTGTAATCTATCTTTAGATAAAAAGCCTTTGAGTACAGCCTGTGTCACTTTAAATTCCTGTGCAGCACACATTGCTGTGGTTCGTTAAAGGTGTTGGGAACTGTAGATCTGTGATAAGGAAACTACAATTCCCAGGATTCTCTGGGGGAAGTCATGTGCTTTAGATGTGTGTGGCGACTGTGGCGTGGCTCTCCTGCTCATCTTCCATGAATTCGTCTGTAAACCCGACCAAATATGGTGGCAGAAACTGTTTCAGGCCCCAGATCAGGCATGTCAAACCTGCGGCCCTCCAGATGTTTTGGACTACAATTCCCATCTTCCCCAACCACTGGTCCTGCTAGCTAGGGATCATAGGAGTTGTAGGCCAAAACATCTGGAGGGCCGCAGGTTTGACATGCCTGCCCCAGATGATTGCCTGCCTAATTTTGGGCTGGATCCAGACAAAGTTAGTTGAACTTAGGTCCCCAGGAAATCACTGAAGCTAATTTATGACTAACTAGTCCTACTAGTGACCTACATTCACCTACCTTAGCCTGGAACTAACCCAAAAAGTTCTGGTACGTATAACTAGTACACTTCCCAGCCTTAGCTTCCAACCCCTGCCTTACCTTGCAATCTTGATGTAATAATGTGTCGGCTTTGGCATAAGGAACTCTCCAGGAATTTCCACTTCGGCTGTTTGGGCTGAGAAGTTGCTCAGGAATCGGCACTTTTCCTCTATGAGGAAGAACTTGGGAAGCTGCTTTGTTTTTGCCTCGAGAATTTTGATCCATTTCTTCAGCTTAGAAATAAGATTGTGGAGCTTCATGGAGCCTGGCACGCTGAAGTCGAAATCTAGCAGATAAAACAAAATAAATCCAACAGAAAATTGCTTGTTAGAAATGTGATGCAGATATTTAATCAAAACTCTGCTTGGTGTTAACACCTTGCATAGTTAAGGTATCTGGGCTTTGCAGCCTTACCCTAGGGAACTGCTACCTTTTTTCTTTAAGGGAGATTTGCACAATAGTAAAATGAAGGAAAGCAGGAAAGATTATTATCGCATACAACAGAAATTATTATAGTAGTCACTTTTAGCCTAATACACATTATTGCCAAGCAAAACCATGTATAAAATAGATGAGCTGTTAGCAAAAGCGATTCAAGCTCATCTGTTCCAATTTACACTGGCAGAAATTACACATTAAACACACTTGTTTCTGTCATTTGTTTTCCCATTATGTGGATGCTATTTCTTGTTGGGCTATGCCTAAAACCGCCTTTTTAAAAATGTCCCTGAGCCAAAGAATTTATGCTTTTGAATTATGGTGCTGGAAGAGACTCTTGAGAGTCCCATGGACTGCAAGAAGATCAAACCTATCCATTCTGAAGGAAATCAGCCCTGAGTGCTCACTGGAAGGACAGATCCTGAAGCTGAGGCTCCAATACTTTGGCCACCTCATGAGAAGAGAAGACTCCCTGGAAAAGACCCTGATGCTGGGAAAGATGGAGAAGGGGACGACAGAGGACAAGATGGTTGGACAGTGCTCTTGAAGCTACTAACGTGAGTTTCACCAAACTGCGGGAGGCAGTGGAAGACAGGAGTGCCTGGCGTGCTCTGGTCCACGGGGTCACGAAGAGTCGGGCACGACTAAACAATAACAACATGCGTCACCTGTATTTGATATGTGTCACGTGGGGATGCTTAACCCAAGACTGACCCTGATGAAGTTATCAGCCAGCAACCAGGATACATACCCAATGCCTAAGCCAAAGCCTTCTTGCATCTGCAATCAATAAAGTCGTGGCCATTTCAATCCCCAAAAGGTTGCCATGTCATTTATTGCTTCCTATGCATTAGGAACCCTGATGAACTCTGCCTTACTACGACTGGGCCCACAACCATAGAGAGGGTGACACCCTTTGTCGAATGATCTCCATAGGGAGAGTTTAGATGAACCTATCTCGTTAATGGGACGCGGGTGGCGCTGTGGGTTAAACCACAGAGCCTAGGGCTTGCCGATCAGGTTGGCGGTTCAAATCCCTGCAACGGGGTGAGCTCCCATTGCTCAGTACCAGCTCCTGCCAACCTAGCAGTTTTAAAGCACGTCAAAGTGCAAGTAGATAAATAGGTACCGCTACAGCGGGAAAGTAAACGGTGTTTCCGTGTGCTGCTCTGGTTCGCCAGAAGCGGCTTTGTCATGCTGGCCACATGACCTGGAAGCTGTACGCCGGCTCCCTCGGCCAATAGCGCAAGATGAGCACCGCAACCCCAGAGTCGGTCATGACTGGACCTAATGGTCAGGGGTCCCTTTACCTTTTATCTCCTTAATAAGCTCAGGTATGAACAAACCTTTTGTCCACAAAAACAACTGTCTCCTCTCTTTTCGCGTAAGCAGGCAAACTGGAAAGTTTTCAATTAACTATAGTTTCTGTTTCATCCAAGCCAAGAAACAATGGTTAACAGCTTCAGAAAAAGCCATAACAGCAACCCAACTTCAAACCATGATTTAATAGCCTGGTTTTTTTTTAAGCTATTAATGTTTCCTTTTTGGATGAGATGGAGAACTACATGGAAGACTTCTTGGTTTGCCTTGTGCAAAAAGAGGAGCTAAGGGGCTTTCTGCACAGCATATTAAGGCATGATACAGGTGAAACTCGGAAAATTAGAATATCATCGAGAAATGCATTTATTTCAGTAATGCAACTTTAAAGGTGAGACCAATATATGAAATAGATGCATGACATGCAAAGCAAGATATGTCAAGCCTTTATTTGTTGTAATTGTAATTATTTGTCGTTAGGCGGGTCAATTATAAATGGAATGTAATTAATGAAATGTAATAGCGATGTTTATTTTTGTATTGTTGTAAATATTTGTTTTATTGTGGAATTTCTAAAAGAAAGCATTTGTAAAATTTAAAAGAAAAAGAAAAAGAAGTTGCATTACTGAAATAAATGCACTTTTCGACAATATTCTAATTTTACGAGTTTCACCGGTATGTCTAAATGCAATCTCAGATATCCCCATTTCTAAGAGTCAGGCATCATGTAGTAGAAACTGCTCAATTCACCCAGGCATTTTTATACAGTGGACGCTCGGGTTGCGAACGTGATCCGTGCAGGAGGCACATTCACAACCCGCAGCATTCGCAACCCGCAGCGCCGCGTCTGTCCACGTGTGGGTCATGATTCAGTACTTCTGTGCATGGGTGAGTGCCGAAACCTGGAAGTAACCCGTACCAGTACTTTCGGGTTTGGCGCGGTGTGCAACCTGAAGCGTCTGTAACCTGAGGTATGACTGTAACGGCTTTTACCAAACAGTGACTAACTTACATTCACACTGAATGGTTTTAATCTGCTGTTCTATGTAGTATTGGCTTCCAGGCCATCTCTGCATTTTTTTGATTTCCCCTCCTTTCATCCTTGTACTTATTATGATTTATTGTTTAGAAATTGGTTTTACTGGTACTCACTGAGAATGTTGCATAAACCTGAAATGGATTGGGGGGGGGGCTCTACTTGGATTATGTCTGAAGAAAAGGCAGGGTAGAAATGTTTCAAATTGACACAAATGTGCTAAATAAATTAAATATCTACCGAAGAACGATGCTGCAGACAGCATAATTCCATTTAAGCAACACAAACATTAGCCTTCCGAGTAAGGCCCTATCTTCACCATGCATTTAAAGCAGTATCATACCACTTTGTCATGAATTATGAGACGTGCAGTTTGTTAAGGGCGCTGAGAGTTGTTAGGAGACCCCAATTCCCCCAGAGTTACACTCCCCAGAGTGCCCTGGGGACTTAAACCGCACTTTGAACTATAGCTCTATGTGGGCGATAGGGGGTTTCCTAACCCTCAAATCTGAACCTCTCCCCACCTTGCCTTGTGTCCAGCCTGAACCTCTTATTGTCATATACCAGGCACAGGGAAACTCGGCCCTCCAGATGTTTTGGGACTACAACTCCCACCATCCCTAGCTAATAGGACCAGTGGTCAGGGATGATGGGAGTTGTAGTCCCAAAACATCTGGAGGGCTGAGTTTGCCTATGCCTGTCCTATACCCTGGCTGTGCCTTACAGGACATGTTAGCTCTAGGAACTGCACGGTCCCTTTTGGGGGCTGGGAGGGGACGTCTTAGGGCGTTCTGCCATAAAGGACCAAGCCAGCTTCCATCTACATGGGGCCACTTTGGGTTCCTTATCAAGCTCTGTCAACGTATCACTAGGAATGCGTCCAAGACGGAAGCCAGATGCTGAAAATATATCAACCTAAATCAAGATACCTCAAAAGTACCATGATTAATCAAATTGTTTGAAGATATTATGGAGAAGCTTCTGCCAGGCTGAGTTCAAGCTTATGAGTGTTCCTGGTGGATCCAGAAACTGTGGCAAACCACTAAGTCCATATCAAAATATATACCAGGTGCTCTCAAGTTGTTACTGGACTATGACTCCCATCACTCCTGAGCACTATCCAGGCTGGCTGATAGGAGTTGGAGTCCAACAATATATGTCGGCTGCTCCTGATATTTAACAACAGCAATCTTTATTTTCTGAGTGTGAATTCTTATGTAGCCAAAATAGCACCTTCCACAAAGAAGAGGGAATAGTCAACTGGTTTTGACGAATGCTGAGGTTCTCGGAGCTACAAGAAATTTGTGAAGGGAAAAAACCCACACGGAGGGAGGGCAAAAAAATCACAAACAGCCCAATGAGGGCTGAGCATGCTCAGTGACAATGGAATGCTGGTCAGCTGGGGGGGGGGGGTCTGAGGACAGAAAAGGGGAGGGGGAATGGAATGGAGTGACTGGAATCTTGAACAGGGAGCTCTGTACGCACTGCAACATTTTGCTGCAGGTCCCATTGGCATTCGCTATTTTAAAAAGCCAGCCTCTTCCCTCAAATTTAATGTGCATCCCAAGTCATGCTAGCTCATTAGAAAGGTAGTGCTAAGACATACTGACTTTCATATGCTGAACTGTGGCACATGAAAATAATTTAGAGGAGGTTATCTATAGATAGCAAATATTGAAGAGCACTACAGGGCTCAAAAAATTAAGACCTATTTAATGCTCAACTTGCTCAAAATTTTCCTAGCAGTTTCAATAAAAAACTGTTCTATCACACTTGACACGGAACAATGATGCCTGCCATTTTCAAGTACTTTCCTAAAATTAGGTAAGGTAAAAGGTAAAGGGACCCCTGACCATTAGGTCCAGTCGTGACCGACTCTGGGGTTGCGCGCTCATCTCGCATTATTGGCCGAGGGAGCCGGCGTATAGCTTCCAGGTCATGTGGCCAGCATGACAAAGCTGCTTCTGGCAAACCAGAGCAGCACATGGAAACGCCGTTTACCTTCCCGCTATAGCGGTTCCTATTTATCTACTTGCATTTTGACGTGCTTTCGAACTGCTAGGTTGGCAGGAGCTGGGACCAAGCAACGGGAGCTCACCCCGTCACAGGGATTCCTAAAATTAGAGTAGAGCAATTTACGTAGTCCCTATAAATCTGCACAGGAATCTTTTCGTATGACCTGGGGGGGGGGGGATGTGAATAGACTGGTGTCAATGAACACGTTTCAATTTAAATCTTCAAAACAACCTTTAAAATATCTACCAGACAGAAGCGAGCAAAAGCAAGCACGGTCCACTGAGTTTTATAGCGCGGAGGAATTGGAATATAAAAAACTGGCCTCAAAGAACTGAGGGCTGTACCCAAGTAAAAGGGTCTTTCTCTTAAACTACCACATCACTGGATGCCAGCTACAATTGAGCCTCCTAACCTAGTCCAGTAGCCTCCAGATGTCATTGAACTACAATTCCCATGAACCCCAGCCAGCAAAGGACAATGGGACTTGTATTTCAGCAAAATATGGAGGGCAACAGATTGGGGAAGGCTAACACAGGCAAACAGAATATTTAAATGCAGGCAAAGCAATAAGATAGAGGCCTTTAAATGTAGATCCTATATGGTGAAATAAGCATGCCTAATTATTATTATTATTTTTTTGGGGGGGGAAGAACTACAAGGCTCCACTTGCTCTTACTTACTTACTGACTTATTTATTTACTTATTTATTTTCCCCAATCTTCAGCTGAAGAAGGCTACCCGTGTGACGTAGAAATCAAGTATCATTAAAGTAAAAAAGCAAAAACGGCTTACATGTACTCTTTTAAAATGACGAAAGCCACCTGTTTCCAAGTGTACAAGCAAGGAATAACAAAGGCAAGTAGCTTAGTTTAGCCGCTTAAGGTAAATATGGAAAAAGTCGTTCCTGCGGACCAGACTCTGAAAAGCTACCTGAGGCACAATTTAAAGGCTAATTTGCTTTGAATGCAAGGACCCTTGACCCAAGCTGCATCAAGTGCCGGTTTGAAATTCTCCTCAGTAGTGCAAAACAGACACCAAAACTCTTTCTAACTCTCACTTAAACGGGACACATGCAAGACTTTTCCAGCCCAGTCCTGGGCATTTCACCTGTCTCCTCCTTCACATGCTATTGGGTCCACGTGGGTGTTCTGCGTGCCCAGGGCAGGTGAGGGAGGGCTTGGCAAGAGAAGTGTCAACTGGGGGGCAGGGGGAGTCCCAGCTGCCTTGCCCACATGCTTTAAACCAGGCACCCCCAAACTGCAGCCCTCCAATGTTTTGGCCTACAACTCCCATGATCCCTAGCTAAGAGGACCAGTGGTCAGGGATGATGGGAATTGTAGTCCAAAACATCTGGAGGGCCGAAGTTTGGGGGTGCCTGCTTTAAACTCTCTGGTGTCCAGGTTGAAAAGGTGTCAACCTATCGAAATTGCTTAAAGCTGGACACATTGCTCCTTTGAGTCTTAGGAGTCGGGCTCTCTCTCTTTTTACATTTTCAAGGAGGGCTCTCTCCTCTCCATTCACACCCCCTCTTCCCAACTTATTTTGTATTTTTGTACCAGTTGCCAGTCACACCTAGGAACGTTACGGAGAGCCGTGCTCAATCGGACCAAAACCAGAGGCACACTGGCATCCGAATCTGGAAGAAGCCTTTAAAACACACTGCAAACAAGTGAAGCCTTGTGAAAGGCAGGATGTTCTCTTTCATTATCCTGTGCTCAAAGGATGACAACTTAACCTCTCTTCCTGGACCAGCACCCCAAGACCAATGACAGATGCATCATTATCACCAGAGGAGACAAGCATGTTTTTGCCATGAGGCGAGTTGTCAGTAGGACAATTAATATTCATTTTGCAATGTATTTACTGTACGGAACTTATTTGTAAAAAGTGCTTTCCAGGTCATAAAAGGTGTCAGCAAGAAGATGAAGAAAGGACTGCTGCCCTTCTTGGCAGCTGTCTTTTAATGTTTATGTAGCCAGTCCAGCACCTCTTGCATCTACTGTGAACATACTTGTAAAAAAATCTCATTATAATTCCAAGCCTACCCTCTAGTGCACAATCTGAGCAAATCACTGGGTGAAAACAGAGAAACATGAAATACGGCATTGTTTGCCGCTCATCGGCTCCCCAACGTGCAGGAAAATGTCACCAAACGGCAAGTACAATATTCTTGCTAATGATATGCAAATAGCTGAAGCAAAGATATTCAGCAGTGTTAATTAAAATAGCACACACCAAGCCATTCACTTCACCGTAGGAATCACTCCAGTTTGTTGAAAATAACTATTTTAGACTTCCCTCTCTCCTTCGTTGTTTTGCTTCTTGGCAGCAGATGGGAATGACAGAGAGCACTCGATTAATTAGCTCTCTTTCTTCATGTCACAGGGCTTCCATACAGAGCCTAAGTACATCCAAAGAATTACCAGCTATGTGGCATTCTGCACCGGCTCCCCTGCTTTGCAGACAGCTTAATTAGGCGGAAAGGAAATCTTTTTGCGATACCGATCCTAAACTAAAACCCAACACTTATTACCTACGTTGGTTTAAGCACCAGAGACCATAGCTGCCAAGTTATCCCTTTTTTAAAGGGATTTTCCCTTATGCTGAATAGGCTTCCTCGCGAGAAAAGGGAAAACTTGGCAGCTATGAGAGACTGAACGAGAGGACGGTGGTCCATTTTTAGAATTCTGGACTCCACACGGAAATTCCTTTGGAAATTGCAATAATATCGACTGAGATTCTTTTATTGGACAGAAGAAATAAGAATACTGAAGCATAGGCTAAAGTGGGATAGGAAGCCTAATAACCCTGCGTTATAGACCGTGAACTCAAACATAAGAAGTTCTTTACAGAACTTTGACTGACACAGGTTAGCAAATACTGCTCAGGGCAGGAAATTTAAAAAAATAGCGCACCCTTGTGATGAAAATAAAAGTCACTACCTAAATAATTGACAATTTGCTGCTCTATCCAAACATATGCTACATGAAGCACCTTCCCTAACGATACAGGCAACCTTGGTAACCAGTCTAAAAGCTCTGGAGTCATCTTTTATCATTTATTGACCAGGTATCTATTTAGGACATATGGACCAGAGAAAGATGAGGGGAGAAAAAGATAATACAGTGACTGGTAAAAACCCTAATCTCATGCTTTTCCTCATAGTATTTTCATGTATTACTCTCTACTTCCCTGAAATGATGGTGGCTGGAGATCCCTCTTGAAGCTCCCATGTCTCCCTTTGCCTCTCAAGTCTAACCAAGAAAGGAGCCCACAATCACCACTGTTTTCCTATGCTTGGTAATAATATGTACCGTATATTCCAGCGTATAAGATGACTGGGCGTATTAGACGACTCCCAACTTTTGTAGTTAAAATATAGAGTTTGGGATATACTCGCCGTATAAGAAATACGACCCAGCGTATAAGACGACCCTCCGACTTTTGAGAATATTTTCCTGGGTTAAAAAGTAGTCTTATACGAAGGAATATACAGTAATTGTTTTGAGAAGGAGAACACTGCTGAATTGGTTCTCTCTCTTATTCACCCCGGTGGTTGCTCTTCCTTGATCAGCTGGGAAGAGGAGAACCTGCACATTTCTCTGTTCAGGGAAGGTGAGCTGCTATCACAGTTACATTGACCTGGGTGTGCAAAACTGGCTTGAGTGAGCCAGGATTAGCAACTCTTTCAGATTTAACACCTGTTGCCAAACTCAGTTCTTAAATGGGCCTACAGCCCAAAATTTAACTGGATGCTGTTATTCTACTGTTATATTCAATCCGGGCTAAAGGAAAGGAAACCAGGTTACAAAAACATTGGGTTTTTGCAAATATGCCTGAATGGCATCTGCTGGAAATTGCAAGAATATTTAGAAGATCTTGAATCCATCATGCCTTGGAAACCTAAAAGGCTTGGACAATAGCAATTGTATATACTAGTAGAGAAAACTTGTGAGACTTTAAGAAATCTTGGGGAATAGTTAGCTTTAAACCCTTGCAAGGGCCAAAAGGCCATGAACTCAAGAAAAAGAGGAGGATTCAAAGCATGTTAAAACAAGACTACAGTCAAGACCAAGACTGCACAAATTGGTGATTCATTCTCGGCTATCGACTGGTACGGTAATTAATTCGCCATTAATTCAGGAGCATAAATTCTATTACTGCTGCAAATTAATCAAAAACTTATTTTCTGCAAAATGAATTGAATCCCCCAAACTCCAAAAGGCAAGCATACTGACCAATCTAATTGCAGCCATTTCCCCCTCCCCCCTTCAACTTTAATTCAAACTCCAAGTTTAACAGATTAAAGTAATCTCATCTTGCGCTAACTAAAAGTGCTGTTTTAATCCTGTGACTACTCATGCTTAATCATAATTGAAAAATAAAATGTTCCAAATCTGTAGAAGATATCAGAAAAGTTTTCATTCTTCTAGAAAAGCAGCAAATCCCTTTTGTATCCTGATTGCTTCTATTACTTTATCTTGGACGCCGAGGGAAAATCTCGTCCTTTGTTTGAATGTTACACATGTCTAATTTAAAAATAAAAATAAAAAGTGGAACTTAGTCAAAAAAAAAAGCCAAAACTCTGCATTTGGCATTTGAAGACCTGAAAAAAACTACATCAACAAATGCATTAAAGAGAGGAGTTGAGCAAAATTTAATTTCAAATTTGGTGCAGAAATGGCAAGAGTGAAGTTGTATCATCCATTATGCTTCAACAGAGGCAGTGCACCTTTCCACATGCCTTCCTGCCTCCTCTGTTCAGCTGTTCGCCTTACGGCTGACCCAGGTTTGGCTACTTTTTTGCTGCAAGCATGGAGATGGTAGAACCATCCCTCCAAGAGGAGGGAGAGCAGAGCTGCTCAGTCTGTGCGGCGACTGACAAAAAGCTGGAGCTGGAGTTGCAAGAGTGCTTTAACTCTGCAGAGCAGAAAGGCAGAGAATGAGGGGGGGGGCGTTCTCCAAAGCAGGGAACTTGGTACCACCCAGATGTTGCTGAACTCCAGCTCCCATCAGCCCCAGCCAGCATGTCCAGCGGTCAGGGAAGATGGGAGATGCAATCCAGCAGCACTGGAGGCCATAGACTCCACATACCTACTCTGTTGGAGTCACATGACCCTGCCTCTTTCTGGAGTCAGCAGGAGGAGTAAACTTGTTTGAATGTTACACACACACACACACACACACACACACACACACACACACACGACACACACACACACACACACACACACAGTGCCTCGGTTTAGAATGAGAAAAATACTTCAACTCCTTCTGTTTAGTTTATATGCTAAAATGGAATGTTCTTCCTCTTCAATTTTCCCCTACTCTGAAACAAACAAACAAACACAAAACAAACACTCTTTATCTATATACCAATTTTAATACAGATAGGAGTTTTTGAAGTACCATCGCATACAGGAAAAATTGTCTATTCTTTCTAAGCATGGATAAACAACACATCTGTATTAACTGCAGCTGCATCCCTCTGACTTATCAGAAAACCCAGGAGAAGCACAATATGCTGGCAACACTTTTCTTCCCTAGTAGCTGCCACGCATTAAATTTGATCATATGGGTCAAGGCTTCCATTATCTACTGTCACGTGACTGTTGTGCTGCAAAGATTACTTCATGCAGAGCTTAACATGCTCTCTAATGTGCAGGGCATAGATGTGACACACAAGAATCCTGTGAGACCACTTTCCTCATGATCATTAAAGTGAGGTTCTGAGGAACGATCTCAATTTCCCTGTTGTGAATGCCAACATCCCAAATTACCTTAGAACTTCCCTCAGCTTCAAAACCAGTTGACTGTGGGTTGTTGCTCAAGAAATACAGACGAGTTCCATCATTCTTTCAGATTGTGGCTGTGCACCATTGCAATGCTATGACCCTGGCTGAACTTGAATGCTCAAGACATCCAGATGTCTCAAAGGGTCACCCTTCCTCTGCACAAAGCTGTCATCGGAGACTCTTCTCTGAATATCCTCCTGTTTCTGAGTGGCAGGTGGTAACTTGGCTAGGGCATTTTCTGTGGTGGCACCCCATCTACGGAACACTACCCTTTCACCTTTTGGGTTTCATGTGAAAACTATTTCACTTCCCATAAGGTTTTTCATCAAAGACATAAAGATCCCTTCCTGTTAATGCTGCGGATTTTGGTGGTGTTGTTCATCATGCTTAATATTTTCATCAGAACAATCCTTTCTATCATGACTTTAAAAAAACACCACCTTTATTTTTTTAAAGTTATCTTGAGCATATTTGATGGACAAGTGGGATAAAACTACTTCACATATCCCGACTGTTTCTCAAATGCTG
Organism: Zootoca vivipara; assembly: GCF_965207765.1. Classification (NCBI taxonomy): domain Eukaryota; kingdom Metazoa; phylum Chordata; class Lepidosauria; order Squamata; family Lacertidae; genus Zootoca; species Zootoca vivipara. The sequence continues at coordinate 42,702,766 of NC_142596.1, forward strand.
CTGTCAGCTGTCATCCCACCTAGATGCAAAGCAGGGGTGAGACAGCAAGGTCCTCTCCACTGGCTCATTTGTGACTGACCCATTTGGCTTGAATTCCTGTAGCAGCTGCTACTTGGCCCTTTCCCTGCTGGAACAACCTCCTAAATGACTATTCCAACTGGCCATCGTGTAACAATGTAACTACAGAGGGGATGTGAATTTGCTTATCCCCACCTTCCCCTCCCTGTCTCTTTCCCTACCGTTTTTCATAAGAATGCAAGCTACTATTTCAAACTGTAAATTGCCCCAAGTGCTTTGGCATATGGGTCCGACTCAGGCTGCCTGAAAGGATTGTGTGTCCCCTATATGAACCTGCCCAGGTGCTAAGACCCTCAAGTGAGCACCTTATCTTGCTCCCATCAACATCAGAAGCACGGCTGCTGGTGAAGCAAGAGGGATCCTTTTCTGTGGCTGCTCCCGTGTTGTGGAATTCCCTCCCAAGAGAGGTCAGACTGGCTCCCTATCTGCTACCCTTCTGCCAGCTAGCTAAGACCTTCCTATTCGGAGAGGCCTTTGAAAACTAAGGAGCAGGCAGACGATGCTGATCACAGGGCTGCTGTCAGGGCAAGCTACTTTAATTGCTGGCTTTAAATGCGTTTTGATGTGTTTTAAACATTGTTTTTAACTAGTTTGTTTTCATTCCTTCAGGTTGCATTTAAATGTAAGCTGCCTCGAATCCCAACTTGGGAGACAGGAGGGATATAAATATATTTAGTAAAGAAAATAAATAATGATCAATGCAAATGTTTAGTACTAGGGCTGATCCTCACACAATTCCACAACTTAAATGCCACCTAGAGATTTCAAAAACACACACTTTGCTTTACACATTTAGGTTTGCTTTTGTGTGTGTGTGAACAAATCGTATATAGTTCCTGAAATATACAGATCCCATAGCTCTACTAGAAGAGGAAATGAACATTTTTTAAAAAAGTTATAGGGGTACTGTAATCGCTCCAGGCACATAAAAGAAAGGCTAACTTACAGAGCTTCAGACCTTGGGAATGAGAGTCTAAAGAGCCTATCATATTCTCGAGCCTCCACTGCACAGCATCTCCCAGGACCACAAATTCTCCAGTAGAGCAAACACATTTGAAATGAGGTGGAAAGGTGGCTCTAGGCTAGGGCCAATGACTTGGCAAGCACACACACATCCTTCCAAGGTTGGCCTCTTTGCTGACAGTAAAAGAGGGTGGTGGAAATTGAAAAACAAAACAAAACATTCTGCCTGCTGCCCTTTTCACTGGCAGGGGGGTCAAAGTAGTCAGTTCAGAGACTCAGCTGGATTTATTCTGCAATCCTAAGCATGCTTACTCAAGAAATAAATCGCATCAAGCTCAATGGGGCTTAATTCCAACTCCCACGTGCTTAGCATTTCATGACTGGGGCAGAGCAAGGAATGCCCAGATTCAGCTTGCAGAATTTCCCTTTCATAAAATACACCTTGTGCCAGAGGAAGGCTAGAATCTAAAACGGCAAAGAACAGATGCTCCTTACCAATAATAATTTTCATGTAGTGCTGATCTATGAATAATAGAAAGCAAAACTGGTTAACAGAAAATGAGTAACAGTAGCAAAACTACTTCCCAAATTGCCCCCTTAAAGGCCAATTATAGCAATTGATTTAAATTATCAAACTCAAATGGCAAAAAATTAATAATTTCGTGAGTACCAGACACCCCAAAGTTTAAATCACATCACTTACACAGATGCTTCTAATTTAGGAAAAATAAACATATAACTCTTCCAACAAGCACATTGTGCATTTTAGGTGTAAACCTGGACTACTTTGAGATTTGTTTTCTTATCTAAATGGTTTGATATAATTGTTTTCCTATTCAGTTAATGAATTGGGTGTTTTACTGAATTAAATGCCACAAAAGGATTATTAACATAATTCTGTGACATTTATAGCAGATAAAGGAAATTACCCAACTCTCTTTCACTCACTAGGCTGCTCCCTAATTCTTTCTAAATGCTCATATACTATTCCAAAGGGCAACAGAGAAAATAGGCTGAGTTCAGACATAACAGAAAACCTTGGTTTACCACAACAGTAATGGACAGTGGCCAACTTTGGGCCAAACACTTCCTTTCTCCCTCATTTTTCATATTCACAAGGATTGCAAAAGCTTCTGCTTCCACTGTTAAGCTAACCGCAGTCCCCTGTGATGTCTGAATTCTGGAAGCTGTTGTTGCTTAAACAATGATTAATGAGAACAAGCCAAGTGCTGAACATAGGCTCTGATCATGAATTGTTCTCACTAACCCTTTTTAAACAAACCATGGTGCCCCAAGTTTGGATGCCACAGGGAACTGTGGCTAGTTTGAAAACAGAAAAAAAGATTTCAATCTCCTTGTAGATATAAAAGGGAATGAGATGAGAGAGGGTGCCACCATGGGGTTGGTTCAATGGCAGGTGCTTTAATTAAAATAGCAGGCAAAATTAATACAAGATACTGAGACAGCAGCACCGGAAATGCAGTGATTCCTTCACTGTGGTACCTTGCCTAGGAGCAGAGAACCAATGATCTGCAAGAGCCTATCTGATCCTGGTCAGGATGAGCTGGGAAAGCATCTCCTCCTGTGCCTTCTGTCCCCTTCTTGCTCTAAATCAGCAATCATTTTGCTTTTGCTTCCTCTCCCTGTCAAGCCATTTGTCCTCCAGGACTTGCTCCAGCCTCTGCTGGGTCTCAGTGAGGGAAGTTACATACATTCCTGAAGTTCAGTGTGGCTCATTCTCATAGCAGTTTTCCATTACATCTGAAACTTGCTTTGATTTAGAAGGGGGGGGGGAGAGAAAAACCTTTTCTTGAAGGAGTAGCAAGCATCATTATTTATGATGCAAATTTTGGATAGAAAAGGAATCGTACCATTGTAGAGAGATTTTACTTTCTTAGGCTCCTTGATCACTGCAGATGGTGACAGCAGTCACAAAATTAAAAGAAGCCTGCTTCTTGGGAGAAAAGCAATGACAAACCTAGACAGCATCTTAAAAAGCAGAGACATCACCTTGCCGACAAAGGTCCGTATAGTTAAAGCTATGGTTTTCCCAATAGTGATGTATGGAAATGAGAGCTGGACCATAAAGAAGGCTGATCGCCGAAGAATTGATGCTTTTGAATTATGGTGCTGGAGGAGACTCTTGGGAGTTCCATGGACTGCAAGAAGATCAAACCTATCCATTCTGAAGGAAATCAGCCCCAAGTGCTCACTGGAAGGACAGATCATGAAGCTGAGGCTCCAATACTTTGGCCACCTCATGAGAAGAGAAGACTCCCTGGAAAAGACCCTGATGTTGGGAAAGATGGAGGGCACAAGGAGAAGGGGACGACAGAGGACGAGATGGTTGGACAGTGTTCTCGAAGATAGCAACATGAGTCTGACCAAACTATGGGAGGCAGTGGAAGACAGGAGTGCCTCGCATGCTGTGGTCCATGGGGTCACGAAGAGTCGGACACGACTAAATGACTAAACACCATTGTAGAGCTGAAGGGATCTCAAGGGTCATCTAGCCCAAGCCGCAGCAATCAGAGCTACTGAAGAATCCCTTACTGATGGACGTCCAATCTCTGCTTAAAAACCTCCAAAGTACTATTCCCAGAAGAGCCAGAGCAGAAAGCATTCAGTGTCTGGGTCACAACCTGTAGGGTGAAAGTTAACCACAAACTGTATAAAAATCACACACCTGTTGTGAACTGCCCTTTCAGTTTCTGGAAGACAGGGTCTTGAGCCGTCGCCTGGGCTCTCCTCGCTAGCGACTCCGAAGCAGCACTGGAAAACATGGTGGAGACATTGGAAACGTTCTCCAGACCGACACCAAAGGTGCTGACCAACTTCTTGACAAAATTCAGCGTGTGTGGGGTGATTTTGGCATCTGAAACCGCTCCGCTCTTCTCAAAGGCGACAGAGTAGCACTTTGCCAGGCCTTGCTGAAGCTGCCGAAGGACCTAACGCCATCAAACACAAAAAAGCACTTCTTTTGAATGGAAATAATGAAGTAAACATTTGGCACCGTACAGCAACATTCTGAGATGGAGTTATAGAAAGCAGTGCTAAGAACTTTGCTCTTCCTCTCCCCAGCCGGTTTTGCTTTTCTGTCATGTATTCTAGATTGCAACCCTGAGATCAGGGACTGACTTGGGTTTATTTTGTTGATTTATATGTAAAAAATGCCCCAGGAGCCCTTTTGCCTGAAAAGTGGGATAAAAAACCTTTAAAATAAATAAATACACACATGACACATTGCCAGCATGTTGCAATTCCTAGCTTTTCGGACGCAAACCTGTCTGCATATAGCCAACTTTCCTGCACTGCTTTTTGTTTGTCAGGAAGTCCAAACAGCAATTTTAGACGCACATTTATTTCGGAAATGTTCTATATTCCACCCTTTGGTTGCACGAATCCTTCACGGAAACTGCTGTTGCTTTTCAGCATCTGGTAAACAACTTTGAAAGGTCTGCTTTACTTGCAAAGTGCTATATACATGCTTAAATAAAAAAAGGGGAGTAAGGTAGGAAGAGGTTGATGGGAGGCAGTGATGGCTTCTCCATTAAGGCAAATGGGGCACTGCCCCACCGACCTCAGCCTTTATTCTTCCAAGAGTGGCTGGGGAAAACCAGCCAGGTGGACAGGGTGAAGAAGAAGAAGAAGAAGAAGAAGAAGAAGAAGAAGAAGAAGAAGAAGAAGAAGAAGAAGAAGAAGAAGAAGAAGAAGAAGAAGAAGAAGTCCACATGTCTGCCTTCCTACTCACAACCAGTCTAGGTGGTAGCACTATCTGTTAGGTTCCTCCTCCTCCTGCTGAGTCCCAATGTTGCCAATTGCAGAACTCAAGAGGGAGGAGATGGAGACAAAGCAAAAATTAGCTGGCCTGGCTCTGCTTCCTGTTTGGTCTAACTACACTTACTGTTGGGCTCCCTGCCTTCTGCCCAAAAAGCCCCCTTGGCTGTGTCCAAAGGCCTGGAGTACCAAGTCAGTCCCAAGAAATGCAAGCTCCCTTGAATCAGTGTGCAAGGCGCAAAAGCTTGAAACGATCTCAATACCAGGAGCAGGGGGAAGCAGAATGGTGACATACAGGCCTCTTCCCACCTACGTGCGTTTGGCTCGCACGTGACCACGTTAGCACCCAATCCGATATGGAACCCGGGAAATTATTACATAAATCGATTTTAAACTGCAGAAAGAGCAAATATTGCCCCAAAAGAGCAGGAGAACAGCTAGCAATCCCATGAGCCTTTGCGCACCATCCTCCGTCAATGAGGAAGACTAAGAGCCACCTGTCTGGTAAGTGCTACTTGTTTTTTGAACAGTTTTTCAAGGAGTTCCCGGGAACATAAGTGGGAAGACCCCTGTACATGTTTTTAAATTCCAGTTCTAAATGGGAAAAAACATACCTCTTCGTGCCAGTTTTCTCTGAACCAGACCATCTGATCCACAATCCCTTCCAGAGAGGAGAGGAGTGTGGGGTGCAATTCCCTCTGCATGTGCATAATTCGACTGCAACGCCACATGGGAGCTGTGGCTCTGATTGGCCCAGGGTCCGAAGCCGAATGGGATTGGTTTCCAACTGAACTTGGCTGCTGCTGTCCAGAATCTTACAGAGGATGGAAAAAATTCACAGAAAACACCATTAGCACTACAAAGCACCCCAGAACCTTAAAAATAAGTTGCAATTTCTCTGTAAATTAGAAAAGAAATTGCAATCCCGCTACGTCGACAGGCACATTATTAACACAAAACGTTTACAAGAATTTCTGCTGCAAACAAATACTTCCTGTTTCCACTTCAATAAAGCTGACAAAAAGAAAATATTTCATAGAAGACCCACACTGGCAAACAGAAATAGCTTTATGGTCCTCAACTTTCTTCCCCTCCAACTGCTTGGTTTTGGTGTGCCAGGAACTGCTAAAACATATTTCTAGAATAGACGTTCAGAGTAGCCTTTCCATTCATAAAATCCCACAACATGCCTGGGCTCCAAAGTCACCATTAGCCACAAGGAAACAGTCATTTCCGAGAAAGACTGTCCAGAGAGAATACTGTAATATCATAATCTGTTTTAAACAGCAACCAAATGCTGTCTAGCAAAAGGGGAGAAAGCTTAAAACTTAAAAACAAGCTACGCATTTCTGATCACTTCTATCAGATTCTAACACTCAGAAGCAATTTGTTTTAACCCTGTTATGCATCTAGGATATTTTCATGCTCCTATATTATTATTATTATTACTATACAGGATTTTATCTGAGGGATTTTATCTGAGGACCACAGGGCAGTTTACAATACAAAAGGGTGAGTTATGGAAATGACCTAAAGGGTCAGTTATGAAATGTTTTTAAGTCTAATTCACGCCACTGCACAATCCACATGCTCTCCTACAGTAGGGATGTGCGTTTGTCAATCATTCTATAGTAAGGTTACCAGATTTTTTTTTCAATGAATCCGGGGACACTTTTCAACTTCAATTGATTTTATATGGGGACTGATTTGTAAAGCTGGGGACGTCTGGTAACCTTATTCTATAGCAGTGGTTCCCAATTAGCTAAGTATTGCGGACCCCCGTTTTTCAAAAGCCAAGCCATGTATCCCTTACTTTTGAAAATGTTGATATCTGTATGGTAGTTTTTGTTATGTGAAGGGTGACACAGACTCCTTGGGTATGTGGACCACCATTTGGGAGCCACTATTCTATAGTATTGTAGCCTCCTGACACACTGCACCTTAGATACCGGGGTGTAGATGGCCCCAAAATGTATACTGAAACTTGAATTTAACACAGCCACTGCTGTCATGTTTGTGCAACATTTTTTATATATTAAAAAAAAACAGGCATCTGGAGCGCCTTTTATTATTATACCTCCAGGACATTTTGAATGGAAGGAAAATGAATTTGGGATCTGTGAGATCTGATATGAATTAACAATGAGGTAGGAGGGATTACAGACCTCAGATACTAGCCTTGTATAGTAATAACAATCCACAATACAATTACACATTAAAATATTGAATTCAAGTGATCATCAGTAAAGGTAAAGGACCCCTGGATGGTTAAGTCCAGTCAAAGGCAACTATGGGGTTGCAGCGCTCATTTTGCTTTCAAGCCAAAGGAGCCGGCGTTTGTCCACAAACAACTTTCTGGGTCATGTGACCAGCATGACTAAGCCACTTATGGCTCAACAGAACACCATGACGGAAGCCAGAGTGCACGTAAACGCCATTTACCTTCCCACCTATTTATCTACTTGCACTGGCGTGCTTTCGAACTGCTAGGTTGGCAGGAGCTGGGACAGAGCAGCGGAAGCTCACCTCGTCACAGTGATTCGAACCGCTGACCTTCTGATCGGCAAGCCCAAGAGGCTCAGTGGTTTAGACCACAGCGCCACCTGCACCCCTTGATCATCAGTACATATGTATGTATGTATGTATGTATTTGTTTAACACCCCCCCCCAAAAAAACCCTATGACTTAACTGGGGTCCATTTTATTATCAGGTTATTGACAGACGTTTTGTAAGAATAAGGAGGTTGAACAAAGAAACTGCCTATCAGCCAACTCTAGAAGCAAAGTTGAGGCAAATTGCCCAAATTGAGAAAGGGCCAAGGAAATCATGACATGCCTGCTGCTTACCACTTTTGTAGCGCTCCCGCTGTTCTATCTTCAGTGTCAAGTAGAGGGTCCGAATAGGAAAGTAGACTGCCTGGGGATATACTCTCCCAACCTGTTTTGCCATTAAAAAAAATAAATACATGTGAATTCTCAACGGCCTCATGAGAAATACTGTGATCCAAACAGATCTGCCAACTGATTGATGCCTACCCATAACTACTCAAAATTATTATTTCTTTTAATAATGATATATATAGCAGGTGAAAGTAAAAATAAAGGCCCTGCCTGGGCAATATTTCAACCCCAGTCTTGAACGTGGTGGGGAGCAATAGCATATCTTCTTTAACAGCTTTTATTTGCTTTTACAAATTCATTCACACTCATATTCACAAATAATAAAGACTACACAAGATTCTTCTGAATCTCAAGGCTCCCCTCCTCCCCTCCATGGGTTCTTTGGGTAACCTTTTAAACTGCATATTGTAAGTTCATCTAATTTATAATCCTCCATTGTGTCCAAGGCCTATATATCATTGCAAGAGTTATTTAAAACCAGCAATAGCATATCTTACCGCCTTGCCCACCTGGTGTGCTGGTCCACTCTGCACAATTAGACATTTTGTTCTCTCTCTCTCTCTCTCTCTCTCTCTCTCTCTCTCTCTCTCTCTCTCTGTTTTTGTTCTTAATTATATGTTGAAGTTATTCGTCTATATGCAAACCATCCTCTTGAGGGGAGATCTTTATCCCAGGCTGCATCTTTACTGGAACTATTTGAAATGGTTTCTATATGTGGACTTGTTTCAAAATGTTTGCATTTTCATATATGGAACCATCTTAGTTGCTTTATATACACAGCTGCTTTTTATCTTTTCTTGGTCTACAGACCTCAACTGTTTTATAAATTGTTTTATAAATTGTTATAAATTATAAATTGTCTTATTGCTGTAACGCATCCTGGGACCTTTAAGGTGAAAAGGACATGTAAGAAAGCTAACTAACTAACTAACTAACTAAATGTAGGGATCAGATCCTGATAAAGGCATCACCCAATCTGATATAAAAGCCGCTCCGAAAGGGTTATAAAGGGAAGCTGACAAGGATTCTCTCATATTACTCTGTAAGCCAGACATCTGCATAATGAGATAGCATACAGAGCACTAAAAAGATCTTACTGATGCAGATAAAGAGAGAGAGAGGCACAGAAAGACAGCATTTAGTGTTTAAATAAGACCACAATTCCCAATGAACCCAGCACGATGTGTTAGCTGGGCCCATTAGAGCGTAACCTTATCTCACAAAATTGCTGCTCTACTGGGTGAAAAATAGCCACTTAATGTAAAGGGATACCACTTTCACCAAGGCAGAGGTTTCATGACTCCTCCTGGGGGGGGGGAACGCTGAACACACATTAATGTGCCATTTTTGCCTTTAAATCTATACGTCTTGGTATCTATTAAATGATAGGAACAATATATCTGACCAGATTCTATGAGGCAAGGCAGACGATAAGCTATGGCAGGAGGTTCCTCTTTCCATCCTTTTTATCAAAAAAATATACCACACCTGCTTCCAAAGGAACTGAAATGTCACTTTAAAGCGTTTGCAATGAATTAACTCCCGCCTGTAATGGCCCATTTGAGATCAGCGTAAAATGTACAGTAATGACAGCTGGAACAGTCTGATCATGGCAAGCATTTCGTTTCTGTATTTCACATACTTAAAGACTCCTGATAAATAAAAGCCTAGCTTGTGCTATACCAACACCATTGCTGTTATAGCAGCACCAGAGATTACGGTCTGCAAAAGCAAATCACTCTTTGACTCCATTTGCACAGCATGGAAAGCCATACTATAGCTTGCCGGGGTTGCACTAATGAGCAGGACCGCACTCGTGAGAGGAGCTCCCAAACACTTTGCGCCTCCTTTTTTGCAGTGTGTGTATGTGTTACTCCTACACCAAGGGTAGGCAACCTAAGGCCTGGGGGCCGGATGCGGCCCAATCGCCTTCTCAATCCGGCCCGCGGACGGTCCGGGAATCAGCGTGTCTTTACACGAGTAGAATGTGCCCTTTTATTTAAAATGCATCTCTGGGTTATTTGTGGGGCATAGGAATTTGTTCATCCCTCCAAAAAAAATATAGTCCGGCCCCCCACAACGTCTGAGGGACAGTGGACCGGCCCCCTGCTGAAAACCTTTGCTGACCCCTGTCCTACACTGTGATGAGTGAAGCTTTGGCTTAGTGATTGTCCAAAACCAGGCTCCTGGTTAAGCTCTTTCCTTGTTAACCATGAGTCGCAGGCAAGAACAAATTAGAATTGTAGAGTTGGAAGGGACCACAAGGGTCATCTAGCTCTACCTCCTGCACTGCTCAATGCGGGGCTCGAACCCACAACCCCGAGGTTAAGAGTCCCGTGTTTTGTCTCCTCTGAAGGGGGAGGTGGGTGGAACTCCATTGGGAGATGGAACGCCAGGAGGAAATCTCCAGAGCACCAAGACCACAGAGCGCATTGCATAGGAGCAGCGGGGGGGGGGGGGATTTACAACAGTGCTCCAGAGCAGGCATAGGCAAACTCGGCCCTACATATGTTTTGGGACTACAATTCCCATCATCCCTGACCACCGGTCCTGTTAGCTAGGGATGATGGGAGTTGTAGTCCCAAAACATCTGGAGTTTGCCTATGCCTGCTCTAGAGGGTCAGTGGCAACCACCAGCCCTGATTTCAGCCAGAAGCTGCAGAGAAAGAGGAGCCAATTTTAAAGGTGCCTTCATGGAAGGAAGCTGAGGCTCTCTAAGAAAATCTTGGAAGCAAACCTGCTGGCAGTGCGGTAAGCGCAGCTGATTGGCAGACAATGCCACTAATTTATGTGGGTGTTTGAGGAATCATGGACTCATAGACTTGGAAGGGACCACGAAGGTTATCTTGTCCAACCCCCTTCAATACAGGAATCTTTTCCCCAATGTGGGGCTCAAGACCAAGAGCCTGAGATTAAGAGCCTTGTGCTCTACCAACTGAGCTATCCCAGAACATACTTTAAAAAGCTGGTTTTAAAGTATGCATGCATTTGTTTTCCGTTTAAAGTATTTAAGATATTTTGAGTTATTGCCCACGTCCGGAGATAGGCTGACATTTACTGCAATAAGGGGGCAGCAGAGAAGCATTAAAGTAAGGAAACGTAGTTAAGTCAGGAAGGTGCATATTCTGAGTGTGGGAGGTAAACAAAGTTGACCAGTTTCTAATCTCAAGCCGCTTGTGGCCCAGATCATGACCATGGATTGGTTCAAAGCACAGACTCACAAAGGCAAACAGGTTTCTTTCTTTCTTTTTGAATTAGTATATTGCAAAGCAATATAAATACAGAAATTGAAAACGAACATTTTACTCCCCACCCTGCATCCTAATATTGTCTGCATCCTAATATTCATTCATACATACATACATTCATACATTTATACCCCGCCCATCTGGCTGGGTTTCCCCAGCCACTCTGGGCGGCTCCCAACAGAAAAATAAAAACACAATAAAAGATCAAACATTAAAAACTTCCCTAAACAGGGCTGCCTTCAGATGTCTTTTAAAAGTAAGATAGCTGCCTATTGCCTTGACATCTGATGGGAGGGCGTTCCATAGGGTAGGTGCCACCACTGAGAAGGCCCTCTGCCTGGTTCCCTGTAACCTCACTTCTCGCAGTGAGGGAACCGCCAGAAGGCCCTCAGCGCTGGACCTCAGTGTCCGGGCAGAACGATGGGGGTGGAGACGCTCCTTCAGGTATACTGGGCCGATGCCGTTTAGGGCTTTAAAGGTCAGCACCAACACTTTGAATTGTGCTCGGAAATGTAACGGGATCTGAAATCTGAAAACTATTCAGTCCACATAATATATACAGATTCCAGAGGTTTCCCCCTCAGCTTTTGCCAAGGGCAGATATTTAAACATCCATAGAAACGATTGACATGTGGAACGTGCCGAACACTGTAAAACATACTTCCTTCTTACTGTCCATTGTACAAACAGCTACGCAAACACATGCTATCCCCTTTTTTGGGTAGTCTAACATCACAACACAATGAAAATATCAGATTCTGTCTGTGTGGCATTAACCCGGAAGTAACTGCAATATAGTTTGGAAGCTGAGTGGCTAAGTTTTTAATCAAAGGTATCTCTCAGAGTGGTGAGTGGAACTATTTAGTGGGAAGAAATGCCAATAAAATCCCCATTATTACGTATTTTTACATGGCTGTTTATTTGCATATATTTTAAATTTTTATATATGGATGTTTTATGGTAGCCTATATCTGCAATGCCTAATAAAGGTTTGGCAAAGTAAGGATAGCATAAAAAAATAATCAAAGCAACCAAAAATGCATATATGAAGTCTTTTACGGTCATTCTTCCCTGCGTACATAATGAAGGAAGGCTGCTCAATCGTAAAGCAGTCCTTTTGTTTTATATCTTGTGCCGTTCTAAATTTATTGGAGAGTTTCTTAAAATTCCCAGAGCTTCGTTATACCAATTCATCAAAGAGTTTCCTTCCATGCATTTCCAATACCTAGTTAAACAATAAGTCTTGGTGCAATTAACAGTGATTTAAAGCATGCATCTGCATTCTGTCCGCAATAAATTAATTCATTAAAATTAACAAAGCCAATTCTGGGCAAACAGTTTTCAGTCTTTTGCCAAAGAATGGGACATCATGAATAAAAAGGAAAAACTTTATCCTGTAATCAGCTCGTGATCTGCCATTTTAGATTTTTTCGTGATTTTTTTTCGTGATTTTTTTATGCACATGCTGTATGTATATATTTATGATTGCTGTAAACCACTTCAGTATTTGTTTTAAGGACACTGTGATATACAAATATTTTAAATAAATAAAATAAATAAATAATCTTACATGTTATCTGCCGTTTGATCTGAGGTTTCAGCACTATTTGGTGTGGTTCATCATCTGCAAGTGACTATTTAAAGACTGCAGTTGAAGTAGTGATTCCTTTCACAGATATGTGTCCCTTCTGGAATCATGGTAGCCAATGCCATTTTATCCTTACTAAGCCCATTTAACACCACATTATGAAAATACACAAACACACAGTGTAACAGTTTCAAGGGGGGGGGGGCTTTAAAAACATGTGCTTATACTTCTAAAGTATGAGAAACAATGAATGAATCGGGCATCATTGCAAACTCCCCTACCTGACTAATAAGGTTTAACAGAAGTTTCCCTTCTGACCCAACCAGACAGGTTAACAGCTGTGGAATCCAAGCCAGCCATTGGATAGGGGGGACTCCAATGCAGTACTTGTCAACAGCATCTGCTAGCGTGTTCTTGTCATCGTCAAAGCTCAGTAGCCAAAGGACCTAAAAGAAAAGAGCGAAAATGAAAATGAAATCCTTTCATAGGAGAATGGGTAGACGACATTTCAATATCCCCCGCGTGGAAAGAGGGTTTGGGCAAAGGCGATCAGAAGCTCGGTGGTTCGAATCCCCACGACGGGGTGAGCTCCTGTTGCTTGGTCCCAGCTCCTGCCAACCTAGCAGTTCGAAAGCACATCGAAGTGCAAGTAAATAAATAGGTACCGCTCCAAGCGGGAAGGTAAACAGCATTTCCGTGCACTGCTCTGGTTCGCCAGAAGCGGCTTTGTCATGCTGGCCACATGACCTGGAAGCTGTACACTGGCTCCCTCGGCCAATAACACGAGATGAGCACCACAACCCCAGAGTCAATCATGACTGGGCCTAATGGTCAGGGGTTCCTTTACCTTACCCCCCCCCACCTTTGTCATGTCCATTAATTTCAAGGGGTCTACTCTGAGTAGGACTAACAGTAGATGCAATAATAGAATTGTAGAGTTGGAAAACACCCCAAGGGTCGTCTACTCTAGCCCATCCCTGCAATGCAGAAATCTCAGCAATCCAATACCTCTAAGTTGCCATAACTTAAAACTTTATTTCAGAAGCCAGTCTCCAAGGTCCTAAATGAAGGGAAAGACCCGTCCATTCAACAGGAAACCACTGTTGAACAGGTATCATACAAAGTGTGATATGACTATCTTCACTGGAATGACTTGAATGCTATTGTGAGAAAGATGTAAAACGGGTCTAAAAAGGATTATTATGATTAAAGAGGTCATGATTATTATGCCAAATGCTGGCAGGGAAATTCACCTTTGGCTATAAAAATAACAAACAAACAAACAATGGGATAGCTTCCAAACTATATTGGAGACAATAAATGTCAGATCTGTAAGATACTTTTGTAAGCTATAGAGAATTGTTAACAGGTGACTAACAAATGCAAAAAAGAAGCAAAATATGAAGTCAAATCCCCTAAATAGTAATATTTGGTAAGAAGTAAGCTGGCAGAATTAAATGTAATGTGCAACAGCTGCAAGATTAAAATCAGCTCTGCTCTGCTTCACAGTTAAAAGTGTGTAGTGTTATGTGTTTACCCCAAAATGTCCATTGATACACAAATGCAAATCTAGTTTGGTAAAAACAGTACATTAAAAAAAAAATTAGATAACCAGCAGGTCACGTTTATGCACACTTTACATTTAAAACGAAAGCAGTATTGAAAGACTGCAAGAGCCATTTACTAACTCACGTTTGAATTAGCTTGGCAACTTGCCCAAATAAATCTCTCTCTCTCTCTCTCTCTTTTAAATACAGGGCACAATAGTAGTCATTTGTCAAAGATTAGGGGAGAAATCCATTTTAGAACTTCTTGGATTAAACAGAAGTTCAACTGAAGCTCAGGTGCTAGAAGCTATAATCCAGGCATGGGCAACCTTGGCTCTCCAGATATTTTGGAACTACAACTCCCATGATCCCTGACCAATGGCCCTGTTAGCTAGGGATCATGGGAGTTGTAGTTCCAAAACATCTTTGGCCACCTCATGAGAAGAGAAGACTCCCTGGAAAAGACCCTGATGTTGGGAAAGATTGGGGGCACTAGGAGAAGGGGACGACAGAGGACGAGATGGTTGGACAGTGTTCTCGAAGCTACAAACATGAGTTTGACCAAACTGCGGGAGGCAGTGGAAGACAGGAGTGCCTGGCATGCTCTGGTCCATGGGGTCACAAAGAGTCGGACACGACTAAACGAGTAAACAACAACAATTTCTTTGCATTGCTCGTTTAAGTAATGGAGGAGGGCAAAAATGTGGCCTCAGGAGCGTCTGGGTAGTTCATTATGTATCAGGGGAGAATATCTGAGTCAATTGAATTTCCACCGCTTTCCTTGAAAGCAGATAGTTGATGGCTACGGATAGTTTCACCTCTCCATCCCCTAACCTGAGTCAGCTCTGGCAAATTGCCAATTGGTTGTGGAGACCATTTCTTTGCCCTGATAGATGGCATTGGGAAAGGAAAGGGAAACCTGACAACGCCTGTTGGACACCCATCTTCAAGGATGACTGTCCTCAAAATGGGGAAAAAAAGAAGAAGGCGAGAGAACACCCAATCTTTCGTTTCCCTGAACTCTGGTGAACTGTGCTAGAATGCAAAAGGCCGCTGTCCGCACAGCTAGTGTGCTTGTTGACTTCCTCTGACAACCTGTCTGCCGTTTAATGCTTATGCTCACCAACATCTGCTGAAGCCCCGAGCCTGTGTTTAAAACGCATGAATCATGTGCCGTATCAGCGTCCTTGTCACAACAGCCCATTCCCAACGGTATAATCTGTATGTCAGGCAGAAACGTCAGAGCTCCTCTTATAACCCACATACACAATCACCCCCGCGTTCACGGTATTTATTTTATTTTTTAAATTTCTATACTGCTTTATCTTTTTAAGAAAAATCTCAAGGCAGTTTAGGTAAAGGTAAAGGGACCCCTGACCATTAGGTCCAGTCGTGACCGACTCTGGGGTTTCGGCGCTCATCTCGCGTTATTGGCCGAGGGAGCTGGCATACAGCTTCCAGGTCATGTGGCCAGCATGACAAAGCCGCTTCTGGCGAACCAGAGCAGTGCACGGAAACACCATTTACCTTCCCGCTGTAGTGGTACCTATTTATCTATTTGCACTTTGACGTGCTTTTGAACTGCTAGGTTGGCAGGAGCTGGGACCGAGCAATGGGAGCTCACTCCGTCACGGGGATTCGAATCACCCACCTTCTGATCGGCAAGCCCTAGGCTCAGTGGTTTAGCCCACAGCGCCACCCGTGTCCCATTTACAGCATATTAAATCAATAAAACATAAATAGAACAATCTGAAGTCAAATCAAATCTAGAGTATATAGTCAAAGCAACATAACAGAAAACTAAAATATTATCTTAAAGATTTCAAAATGAGACATTACAAAGGAGGTCAACTACAGAATACATATTTAACATAGCATGCATGGGCCTCGCCCCCTAGGCCAGATGGAAAGGGCCTCACCTTTGCCAAATACTTCCTGGACTTGCTCTCATTCTGATGGCGACAGGCATGCAGGTAGCAAGTGATTGCCGAGACCCCGAGATGCAGCTGACGCTCCTTCACAAATATATTTTCCAAGTAGTCTCCCCACATTGCCCAAGCTTTCACTAGAACGTCATGCATCTGCACAGCTGCAGAGAAGGCTTTGTTTGCTTCCTCAGACCTGGGGAAAACATGATAGGGCAGGATATTTGCTGAACTTTAACAAGCGCAATGAACAACAAAGGGAGGGTGGAATGCAACAGCAGAATCTGGAGTTTCCCATACTAAAAATAAAAACATCCCTGTGTTGCTTTGTAATAGGTTTCACCAACCTGGTCCCCACCAGATGTTTTGGATGACAGCTGCCATCAGCCCCTGCCAGCGTATGGCGGTTATAGTCCAAACATCTGTAGGGCACCAGGTTGGCAAAGGCTGCTTTATAATAATCGGGGGGAAAGGAAGTAGCTGTACTCTATATCCTAGAGGCGAGAGGAAGCCAGTGCAAATTCCCCACCCAAATTATGTGTCTGCTGGATGAATTCATTCTTCCTATTCCTCAGCCTAAAGCCCAACATTGATTTATTGCAACTCCTCCCTCCCGCTGAGAAACTGCAAAAATCCACAGCTCCCTTCTGGGGAAGACACAAGAAACCTATTTCAGACATTATGACAATGCAAAGAAACAGGAAGCACAAGGCATCAGTACTTCCTGTTCCTTTGCATCAGCGTAAGTGTCAGAAGCTGCTCTCAGTTTTACTTAAGTTTGGACCACATAACCTGGAGTAACAACCTGCAGCAATAAAAAAATTGATGGAACCAGGAGAAAAACATGGCAAATGGAAAATAACCTTATCTGTCAAATAGCTTATTAAACAGCTAATTAGCCAGGGTATTACTCAGCCACTTTATTTTTTTGCTAACAGCTTTTCGTGTCCTAGGCTGTGCAGCGCGGCAACTTATTACTGAAGGAAAAGGCTGATAAATGGCTTGCCTTATTACGGCTTTCTCCTGCTAACAACAGGATTTGTCTTTAGACTTCCTTTCTCCCTCGCCTCTCAGGTTATCTATCACTGACACCCCTGATGACTCTCTTTTATTCCTTTTGCCTAGCAGGCCAAGTGGGAAGGAGAGGGACTGCACAAGTGACCTTTGGGTCCCAATTCAGTCGATAGCTGGGAAAGGGTAATAAAGAACGATTTTTGGCACATAGCTTAAAAACACGAAATTGGGAGCATAAGTTCCGACACTGTACAGGAACCACATTTTTTGACAAGAGGATAGGTAAAGTTGCCACTTGAAAGTCCTTGATGGCAAGATAAGCAGTGTAAATTATTCAGCCCGCCCGTCTTGATGGAGAAACCTTCTAAAGGCGCACTTGCGGCTGTTCAAAAGGAGCACATTGCACTTCCTTGCTAAATTAATTACCTTTCCCCTATTTAAAATTCTCTCTAGATTTCCTCCGGAGAGAGGACAGTGATTCCTTCTGCCGTAAGCGATTGTGAAGCTAGGCGGTATACATTTCAAAAGCACATTGATTTTCCGCCTCTGAAGTGGCTACAGCAGAGTGCCAACGAACAGCTTCTCCTGCATTCTCAGCATGCGAAGTGGCGCAGTGCATCAAGTTCAATCTGGAGGGAGTCTGAAAATCTGTTTGCGCGGAACGGCTGGCACTCAAACTACTGCCGAACAGATGTAGATAGAGGTACCCTAAACCTCTCCTCTCCTTCTCCCCCCTTTGGAATAGTTTTGAAAAGCAAGAGTTGTACAACTGGTGTGGCCCATCTTGGGGCAGACTGTGAGCCACTTGTGGGCCCCGATCCCCCAGCTGAAGACTGGTATTCTATAGCTCTCTCTACTACAGTGGTACCTCTACTTACGAATGACTCTACTTACGAACGGAGCTCCGTCCGCCATCTTGAATGCGGTTTAGATAGGATTTTTTCTACTTACGAATTTTTAGATAGGGTTGCTTCGACTTGCGCATTCCCCCCCCCCCAATGCATTCCTATGGGATTTGACTTACAAATTTTTCTAGCTTACGAATGTGCGTTCAGAACGCATTAAATTCGTAAGTAGAGGTACCACGGTATATGGGCCACTAAATCGTTGTCACAAGCTTTACCAATGTTCTACAGGCTTTCAGTTTTATACTGGAATTTCAGAGACTCTTTCACTTTCCCCCTCCCTCCTTCCCTCTCTTTGCCCTCCCCCCTTCAGGTTGAAATGAACATAATGGACGCTAGCTGGGTCCTTCTCCTCTGGTTGCCGTGGTGACGCCAAGTGCCATTGGTTAATGACATTGGGGAAACAACTGCCAATAGAGAGAGGCAGTGTGAAAAGGCCCGTGAAGGGTCATGTCTCTGAGTGAGTTTTTATCCCTTTTCTTTGCCTTCGCTGTCCGGGGTGGGCCATTTGGTGCTAAACCTTAAGAGAAATGTGGGGTTTGGGGAGTATGGGAATAAGATGCACTGAATTCAATGAGACTTGCTTTGAACTGAACTTATATCTAGGATTACATTGTTTGGAATGGGTTTAAAGAGGTTGATAGGTCCTGGGATTTCCAGTGCAAAAGGATGCTCTTAAGCCCCTCTCTCAAAAGTAACTACCTCACTTTAACTTCCAGTTGCGATCTCTTCTATCTCTATCAGATTACAGGCCTGGTGGGGGCTGCCAAAGAGAGAGGTCAGAGAACCCCCATTTACCATTTATTTTAGCATTTACCATTTATTTTAGATCATCTCATCCCGCGTGAGCCCGCTTCCATAGGTGGAACTGGCACTGCTACACGGGCCACTTAATACACGTTCCGCATTGGTAAGAGCTCAATCATTTAATGTACACTTTGGAACTCCCTGCCTATTGAGATCAAACAGAAGCCTTCACTGTACTCTTTTCAGCTCCTTGCTTAAAAACACCTGCTATCCAGATGCTTAGAAAGTTGAGGTGATTTTATTGCTTTTAGGTATTTTAACTTTTGTTATGTTTTAAAGTAGGTTTGTTAATTTTTCTTGACTTTACTGTTATCTTTTTGTACACCGCTTTGAGGGTTTTTTTTTTAATGATCAAACGGTGTATACATTTTATGAACTAAAACAAATAATAAGAAAAATGATCCCTCACTATCAACACCCCTGCTTACTCTTAAAAAATAATTATATCACCATTGGGAAACTCAGCACACAGGTGGGCCGCTGCAGTCAATCTTTCTTCCATGCAGTGTGGGGTACAGATAATGAGCGTAATTACTCCCACCCACACTGAAGCTGTGACTTTTTCAACTGCGGCTTTTTACTTAGCCTCTGAATCACAGTGTTCTGGCGTATACATTCCCAGATGTGTGCTCAACACCTAACCCAGTCATACGTACTTGTTAATCTGAGCCAAAAACATTCCCTTCAGCGCGTAGAACTCTGCAGTCATCTCCTTGGTAAAATACTTCAGATTTGTTGATTCAATAACCTCAAGGCCCTGTTCAATAGATTTTTTTACACAGCAAGAACTGTAAAATATATATCACGGGCAAATTGAAACGCATGAAGAAGAAAGAAAAGGAAGTATAGAAACTTTTAAAAGGATATTTCATGAGCTTCCAAATGGCGAAGAGTCATGCCGTCCACATTTTTCTTGTTCTGAACCAGGAACCCAGAACTGGCGATAATATCCATACTAGCGCTGTTGCAATTTGTGCATTGATATTTTACCATTTTGCACTGTCAAGGGGCAGGGGGCTCAAGCAGGAAGGAAATGTAGGCATTGGGTGGGCATTGGGTGGGGGGAAGGAGAAAAATCATGATCCAATGAGAAGTGTTTACAGCTGGCAATCCAGCCGAAACTGGTAGAAAGCAATCTGTGTCACAATGGCTAACTAGGCCTATAGCATAAGGGTTGTCAACCTGGTTCCTACTGCCCACTAGTGGGCGTTTCAGGATTCTACGTGGGCGGTAGGGGGTTCTACGGCACAAGCTGAATCCTCCTTCCATCGAGCACTGGTGGGCGGTAAGGAAATTTTACCATCAAGAAAGATGCATTAGTGGGCGGTATAAAAAGGTTGACTACCCCTGCTATAGCATCTCACTCTCTCTCTCCCTCCCTCCTCCCCACCCCCCTCTCACACACACACACACACACACTCCTGCAAGTGGCAACCTAATATTTCAAGGGAAGCCCATCCAAAACAGAACACACACTAAACTCCTTGATCCCGTTTAACATTGCTTACATAACCAGAGTCCTAACACCATCAACATTCCACTGCGTTATGATGCCCCATAGTAACATGTGCCGTTGCTATACCTGCATGCACTCGTTTTTGCCCATGACTCCAGCCAGCTGGAGGTAGCATTTGACTTGCTGTCGGATCTTCTGGAAGCAATCCACAATTGGGACCGTTGGAATAGTGTGAATGCGACTCAAGATGTCCAGAGCCACGTTGACCAGCCCTTGCTTCCGAGCGATCTTCCCATACTGGATAATGGCGGAGGCTGAAGCGTGGACTCCCAGCATGGCATTATTGGAGCTAGGATCGTGCTGAGTGCTGTTCTCATATGCACCGACGATGGCTAGGAAAACACGAGAGAGCAAATCTTTTTAAATTACGTTAAATGAATTTGCACATGCTTATTTTTGATTCATCGTTACGTTTGTATCCTTAAGGCGGCGTGCAAATCACTGGATCGCTTCAGTCCACAAAGCCATCTCTTCAATACCTTACAGCTCACTGAGAAATCAAGCAAACTGTGGCTAGGAACAGGCATGTCCAGAGTCCGGCCCAGGGGCCTAATCCGGCCCGCTGGTTGGTTTAATTCGACCCTTGTGTCGGTTTATTTACTGGGGGGGGGGAATCTTGAAAAAAGCTCAACAACTTCAATTCTTAAAAAAGTCAATAACTTTGGTCGGCCCTCACGCATGTCCACGTCATCAAATCTGACCCTCTTTGAAAAAAGTTTGGACATCCCTGGAAGGACGTGAATGAACCCAGGCTCCTCCAAGGCTCGCATGCTTCCCCTTCCACACAGCTGGAAATTTCTGACATGGGCTCGTTTAAACTAAAGCAGAAGCTTTCAAACACCCCCTCCCAGTCACATCACAGGAGGGGGTGGGACTTGTTAGCCTGGGGGGAGATTTGGCTTGCTCGCATCTCACTAAACCTATATCACAGCATGAGTTCCACAAGCAGTTGCTTTCTCCCAGCACCAGTGACTCAATCCTTCATGTCTTGAAGTGACTCGTATCACAGCAAGAGCGGCTAATGTGTTCCGTTCCTTCAGCCGGTGTCAGACATCTAAACACTACTCAGAAAGTTAAGCCGGTCCTAAGACAGCAGCTATGTTACTGATCCTGGGCAACTTTTGAACACAATCCCAGGTGCTGGTTTTAACCATCTAAAACCTCATGCTGCTTGGGAATTGGGCATCTGAAGGGCCTGTCTTTTCTCATGCAAACTTGTCAGATTATCTTAATTATTCTAGACCCTTCTTTGGGTGCTCCTAGCCACCAGCAATTAAATAGGTGAACACCAGGGAAATGACTTTTTCAGATGTCCTGCATCAGTGGAAATGTGGCTGGCACCAAATCCATCAGCTTTCAGTGACCATGTGACTATCGTTTTTTGTACCCAGGCTTTCCTTATGTTGCTGGCCTGTGCTATGCTAGTTCCACTTGCTTTCTTTGTCTTGTTGTTTTTACTGAGTTTTGTTGTTGTCTGTATTGTACTATGCGACTTGATCTATTGGTAAGCTGCTCAGAAAATATTTTGATTAAAAAGCTGGATAAAAATACCTGCCCGCCCAGCCTTGGCTCTGAATGCTTCAATGCCCAGATTGATGCACATTGTCAAATATACATGATTGTGCCTCATCAACAGAGTGGGAAAACATTTCATGCACCTAAGCCCCAGCCTTATAAAGAGCCTGAAGTTTAAATCAACCAGCATCAACTGTTTTGGTGCCTGGGGATTTTTCTCCCCAGACCTGCTTATGAAAATGGAAATTTAAAATCACCCTCAATTTTTTGCATTTTATTTCTGTCCCGGGAACAGGTCTCAGATACAACAGTTTTAGAAAATAGTTTTCTAGAAGGCCGGAATAAAATAATCACCTTGCCAACCAAGAATTAGATCACAATTCCTTATGTATTTTTGAAAGCCAAAAATTCATACCTTTTATGCGAGGGGTGGGAAGGGGAGGGTATCTTCCCCGAAATAGGATATAATGGGACTGGGGCGTTTTTACCTTGGTAATGATGTTGCCTCCACATGAAAATGCTGCTCCAGTGGGACAAGTCGTCCGACACAATTGGCAACCTGTTCCTCCAAGTTTTCACAACCGTCTTCATGTCATGCAGGCTGTTATTCCTCCCAAGATTGGCCGGCTGTAACCCTGCGTTTATTTGGGCTGCTTCCTGAAGTTCAATTATTTGCTGTGCTGCCTAGGAGGATGAAGATTGTAAAAGTTATAGCACATGTGTCATTGGTTCCTCAGTAGGAAGGGGGAAAGGGGGGGGAACTGTCTTAACCACATGCAGCACCGACAGCTGAGTGATTTGTTTTGCCCATTGAAGACCATTCGCACATTACAATGAATAATGTTAAAAGTCAACGTCACAATATAGTTGGTTGATTTCGTTTAATGCTGCTGATCAGATTATCAAGGTTCATTATCCACCCTCTGCTAAGGAAACAAACAGGGCCATGAATAATCATTAATGCAAAACAACACACATTCCCTGGGACAGAATAGCTGCTTTAAGATCATGGCAGGGGTCTTGCTAACCCAACACCAACACCAAACAGCTGTTGTCTCCAACGGCATGTAACACGCAGTTTTTGAAGTGCCACTCACTGGCCATATGGCATTATACAGCTGGTGACATGTCTCTGAATTGCTTTGGAGAAGAGTAAAATGGTGGGTCTATGAAAGCTTTGTTCATAGCTAAGGGAAAAAAGCTGATAAAATGATTTGATTTTCTCCAGGAAATAGTACTGCAAAGGCCATCTAGTACTGCTAAACTGACCATCACAGGGACTCAGAATCTGGTTCCTGGCTTCTAGACTGAGCACTGTTCCTCTCTACTCAGCTTACAGCACTGCTGGAAACCAGGAGTGCAAATGGGTGAGAGCTTATAGATGCACTAGATGCAACAGCATGTGTAAAATAGCACAGCCTAAGATACAGGTAGGTATCTTAGGTACCCTCCAGCTGCCTTGGATCAATGTTTCTGTGGTGCTAGCAGGCACCTGATACATATTTTTTAATTTTTCAGTCTGCCACTGTAAACTTTAATTTGTTTTATTTAGAGGTTATTTGAGGTGTGTGTGTGTGTGTGTGTGTGTGTGAAATAATGCAAATCATGCATATTTACTGGATGTGACTTATGCAGACGCCTTGGAAAAGAGGATGGAGAGGAGTGCATAAACTTTTTCTGTGTGATTTGGGGAGGGAGAAAGAGAACCAACCCCTTATGATGCTGCCCATAGCACACTCTCAAGTTTTCAAATATACCTATGGATCCAAAAGGGTTGGCGACCCCTGGTCACCCCACTCTGGCTTACTTCAAACAGCCCTTCCTTCAAACACATTCTGCAAATCTAATACGTACTCACCTTACACAGGACAAATGCAATGCAGCAGCACTTTTGACAGCCACCAAAAAGCGGCACAGAGTTAGTTAAGCTCTGGGCAGGCCTATAAGCTTTACTGGAATTCAAATCCTTTGTAGAGATGTAACCATTTAGAAAGCAGCTTCTTGAGAGATGAACACTTGTCTTAGCTATTAATCAACTAAGATAACTGCCTCCCACCCACCCCACCCAAAAAATCTGTCTACACGTACACACAAATCTCTGGGAACAAAATAAATTAAGGAGAGAAACACCACCAGTACCTGCAAACACATAGGCATACACACACACACACAATCACCAGAATTTCAGCGCTCACAATAGCTTAACCTTCATCCTACTCCCATTCATCATGCAAATTTAATTTTCTTGCAGGTATTTAATCACTCACTATCTGATACAGGAAAAAGTAATTACTGCTGAGTAGCTTCATTGCCATGCTGGCAACTTTGTCATTCACTGCCTATTTTAGCAATTTGACAATGAGAATGTATATGAAGGTTTTCGACACGCCACGCAATGCACATGGAAGTGTGGGGAATGTATTTATCACTATTAATTCTTACAACTGTGTGCATGTGGCAAACTGAAATGGTAGCTCCTACTTACTGAAAGAGATCGATGCAGCACTTTGCCTATTATTCATCTTAACTCTTTCAGACATGCTCTCATCTTAGTATGTGGAAAGGCTGAAGTTTGTCATCAAGTCATTAAAACAAAAAGGCAGAAAATGCCACAAAAGGGGTGCCAGGATGCATAGACAACCTCCAATTTGTTTTCTAATCCGGGTCTGACATTTCGCCATCTTCAAACACATTTGTAGAGCATACATAAGGAAGGAGTGAATGAACATTACATCCTTAATTGGAGGCAAGGAAGAAATATAAATACAATTCTCTTGCGAGTTTGGCTGGGCAAGATTCCATTGAAATAAACAGAACACCTCCCATTCATTTAAATGGTGCTCAGGCTAGAGAACAGCCAAAGGAACTGTGCCAGAGGTTACCATTTTTCATGTATTTAAGTACAGGTGTCATATTCAGTAGAATGCTACAGCTGAAGTACGCCGTCTTCAATGGCCTTGTCCAAACACCATGCTCTGTTTATCTCCTCCCTGCCAATGTGCAGAAGAAACAAGCCATGATCCCCGGCTTAGTTTTACATCTGAACCAGCTATCGTAGTTCGTTTTCATACCAAGAAACTTGTAGCCGAGGTTTGATTCCTGGTTGGAATCAAAACAATGATCCCTGGTTTGAAACTACTGCTATGCCAGGGATGGTGGGAGGAGCAGAAGAGCCTCTCTTAGGTGTGTTCATCGTGGTAAACTATCAACCATCACTGTTCTCTGTAGGAGGGGACTCTTCCAAATGCCATCTTATTAGGAGGGGGTCTTCCATATGATATAGGAACTGGGTCTTTAGTGTGGGGGCACCAACCCTTTGGAAGCCCCTCCCATTATATTCCATCTCTACTGCCTTTTCAGCACTGATTTAATACTTTCCTCTTCCAAAAAGTCTTTTAAGTGGAGGTTATTATCCCAGTCTACATCTCTATTTGAACTATTTATATAGATAGAAATTAGTTTGCATTTGTGAGGTTATTTTAAATGGTTTTATGTATGGAACTGTTTCTTTGCTTCTTTTATGGTTGCAATTGTTTAATAATTGTATATTATATTGCTGCAACCCGCCCTGGGGCCTTACAGTAAAGGACAGGTAACAGATCTAATAAACAAAGAGAATAACATGTCATGCAATATTTTTTTGTTCACTGAGTGCCATGGGGGGGGGGGGGGAGAGGCATGGCATATCAAGATGAGTGTGCATGCATGTGTATAACCTTGCTCTTTGCATGTGTATAACCTTGCTCCTTACAGGAAACCTAGGAACAAACTTCTGTTACAGAGCCTGCATGTTGATATTAAAGACCAGCTTTCTCAGAAGCACATTTTGCAGCAAATGCAAAAAAGTTCTCCATGCTTAAAAAGGGTAAAGGGGCCCCTGACCATCAGGTCCAGTCGTGTCCGACTCTGGGGTTGCGGCGCTCATCTCGCTCTATAGGCCGAGGGAGCCGGCGTTTGTCCACAGACAGCTTCCGGGTCACGTGGCCAGCATGACAAAGCTGCTTCTGGCAAACCAGAGCAGCGCACGGAAACGCCGTTTACCTTCCCGCCGGAGCGGTCCCTATTTATCTACTTGCACTTTGATGTGCTTTCGAACTACTAGGTGGGCAGGAGCCGGGACCGAGCAACGGGAGCTCACCCCGTTGCAGGGATTCGAACCGCCAACCTTCTGATCAGCAAGCCCTAGACTCTGTGATTTAACCCACAGCGCCACCTGGGTCCCATGCTTAGGAGGGTCCTAAATTTATTTATTAGATTTATATACTTCCATCGTAAGATCTCAGGGCAGTTCGCAGAATAAAATACAGGATAAAAAAACAAGCTTATAATGGAAAACAAATCAGCAAAACAATACCCACCCACCCCCAGGAAAGAAGGGTCTG
This sequence comes from Zootoca vivipara, assembly GCF_965207765.1. NCBI lineage: Eukaryota > Metazoa > Chordata > Lepidosauria > Squamata > Lacertidae > Zootoca > Zootoca vivipara. Next base: position 42,728,932 of record NC_142596.1, read on the forward strand.
ACAACTCACAGCAATCTCTGGCTCACCTGAAGAAGGGGCGTGTGAACGTGTGAAACCACCTGAGGAAGTCTTCGCCATTCCCGGATAGCCAAGCCGCTGGCCATTTCAACCAGACGCTCTATGTAGTTGAGCTGTTGTTCCTCGGGATGGCAGATTGCCAGGTATCCACGGTACATGTTGACTTTCCATGCCATCTCTTTGGGGCAACTCAGCTCCACCTTGGGGCAAAATGAGACATTACAATGCTATTTGTAGGCGAAAACACTGCAAAAAAAAAAGAGTGGCTGGGTTTTCAGACACAATGCAAAACCGTGCTTTCTGCTAACTGTGGTTAAAAACTCGCACCATGGTTTGCAGAATTGCTCGCCCACTTTCGCTTTCCGTCTGCCCAGGATTCAAGTTCCTAAGTTCACACCTGTCTCCATGAAGCTGCCCTTGTGCTGCAGGGGGTCCAAACTGTTGCTTGACAATAGTTTGCAAGATTCGTAACAGTTAACCACATTTAGAAAACTGTGATTGCAAACTAGTTATCAACTTATAGTTTCATGCCCTGACTTGGTGAGCTCCAGACAAACCAAGGTCTGTTGGCAGACACACAGGCATTAAAACAAACTGTGTCTTAGCTTAAAATATTGGCGGACATTAAAATAAGGGAGGGAAACCTGTGGCCCTCCAGTCTGCATTGCTCCCATCATGCCCAATGATTTACCATGTTGGTGGGAGCAGGTGGGAGTTTCTTATTTTATATTATTTACTTAAAGATTAAAAAGTACATAATTACAAGTGCACAGAGTAAGATAAGATGCAAAGAAGAAGAAATAGCACCCATACAGAAAACAAAACCGAACAAAAAAACTTGTAGACATTACAAAAAAGTTGTTACTGCAGTTAACCAGACCGTAACCTAATACAGCATTTATAAAAATGAATTCCAAGTATCGTTAAATTTGTCCATGACCAGCATAATAGAGTCCAGTACATTCTAAATATTATTTTTGCGTGTATGAGTCTCAATTTGAGGTCCAGAGACACACTTGTTATAGAACTTAACACAGTTTTTCCATTGCTTGGTCGAGATCAAGATCTCCAGTTCTTTGTACTGAGTTTATATAGGTAGCTCAAAATTGTCGCATTAAGCAACACCAGCGCCATTTGCCTCCAGTGGAAAGTGGACAGTAGGCATAAATGTAGAAGCAGCATGGAGGCAATTAGGCCTCAACATCCTTGTATTTATGAAAAACATGTTTTCTGGCTAAAAAAAAAAATCAGAGCAGCTCAATTTACAGCTTATTTTCTCTTTAGTTCATTAGTATAGGCCTCATTACTGAAAATCTCTCTTTCAATCCAAGCTCCAGCTATGCCATGTCCGCAGTTGCTGGTGGCTGTCATGTCGATTCAGCCTGCAAGCCTTCACAACGCGAAGCTGTCAGACATGATCAATTCACTTGGCTGCAATTCAAGGCTTCAATTTTACCCTGCAATCTATTCAGTACTGCACAGCTGCAGGGGGGGGGGGGGAGACACGTGGAAACAGCACCAAAATATGAGGATGATCATTATTATGAAATGATTCCGTAATTATTGAAGGGATTGGGCGTCCATGAATGGGATTGTGGTTCTGTTCAAACTTTAAACCAACAGGGGTTTGAAAGTGAATGCCCAACAGCTGAGTAAAGTACAGTTTTCAGGGGAGGGGACTGCAGCAGCTCTCTGTCCTCTAGAGCGCCAGACCTCCTTTCTTAATAATGCAGAAAACTTTACGTTTCCTATGGCTGCACTCAAGTTTTGGCCACCCCTTTAAAGATAAAAGGACTCCTTCATCCTGGAAGCAATCTTTATCAAGACATGTTTATTTCAGCTCCCTATTTCACAGCGGAGGGAGATAATACGTAGCCCGTTTCATTCCTATGCTAAATTCCTCAATATTATGTGTGTCTGTGTCTGCCTGTATTTCCCAGATTGTCCTTCAGGGCCTTAACCAATGCTAAAAGTACAGAGTATTCTGGACCTTTACCTCAAACATAATCCACAGTTATGAAACAATATATAGCAGCACTTGGACACGGAGAGCAAAGCTTCTTGCTAATATTTCACAGGAAGCAACACGGCTTTCCTGGGCGTGAGGATGCCCCACATAGTCGTATTTTCCACTAGCATCCATCCTACTACTGATGTCTCCAGATAATCCAAATCTCAAATTCCATGAAAATGTTGCCACTGATTTGAGCGGAACGGGTTCACCCTACACAGCCCTTGAACTTGTTTATTTACTGCATTTCCATCTCGGGGTATACTCTAGCCTTTGGCTGCTCCCACACATGTCAAGAAGCATAAACCGCCAGCAATGGCAGCGTGTTGCAGGCTGGGAGGATGATGAGCTCTAGTGCTGAGATCATGTGGCAACTCCAGTACCCGCAGTTCCAAGATGCAATGCAACGACACCATTTTGGACTCACAGCCGTCCATGGAGGCGCAGGTCAATTCTGTGTCCAGGGAAGCTGTCTACCAGCTCCATCTGGTACGCAGGCTGAGACCCTACCTGCCCGCAGACTGTCATGCCAGAGTGGTGCATGCGCTGGTTATGTCCCGCTTGGGACTACTGCAATCTGCTCTACGTGGGGCTACCTTCGAAGGTGACCTGGAAACTGCAACTAATCCAGAATGCGGCAGCTAGACTGGTGGCTAGGAGTGGCCGCCGAGACCATATAACACCAGTCCTGAAAGACCTACATTGGTTCCCGGTACGTTTCCTAGCACAATTCAAAGTGTTGGTGCTGACCATTAAAGCCCTAAATGGCCTCGGCCCAGTATACCTGAAAGAGCATCTCCACCCCCATTGTCCAGCCCAGACACTGAGGTCCAGCGCTTGAGGGCCTTCTGGCGGTTCCCTCACTGTGAGAAGTGAGGTTACAGGGAACCAGGCAGAGGGCTTACTTGGTAGTGGTGTCCACCCTGTGGAATGCCCTCCCATCAGCAACTATCTGACTTTCAGAAGACATCTGAAAGCAGCCCTGTTTAGGAAAGTTTTTAATGTTTGATCTTTTATTGTGTTTTTATTTTTCTGTTGGGAGCCGCCCAGAGTGACTAGGGAAACCCAGCCAGATGGGCGGGATAATAATAATAATAATAATAATAATAATAATAATAATAATAATAATAATAATATTTGGTTGGGAAGTTCAAAGGGTATGATGCTGCACAATACAGCTGGTCTGCAGTTCACATATAGGTTAGATTTTGACTGGTCTCTCACTACATTTGCAAGCTCCCGTCTAGGTCTGCTCACACACAGCTCGTCTCTTTGCTCATGCTGCCACCTTCCTAGTTACATACACCCCGTAGCTTTGCATTAAAACTCAGCAAAGAACTGAAAGCTTATGCAAGCACAAAAGGGTGGGGGAAGAGTACAGCTGAGTTTAGCACACCAGATTAAGAAAGAACACAGAATTCTGAGCAAGGAGCTGTCATTTGACTTAAATATGAACTTCATTGGGATTCATGCTGGGATTCTTGGGAAAGCTTCAATCAAAGACAAGTTACTATGTGGATGATGCTGATACTTGAGCAAGTGTTACTGAGCCTTTTTTTATATCTTTAAAGAAATAAATCGCATCAAGGTAGAAAAGTTCTTAAATATCCCCCCCCCCCACATGCCTGAATTATGGATTTACCAGTGAGACAAGAAGGAGCTATATATCGAAACCAGTCCTCCCTTCTTCGCAGCCACTTAGCTTTATAAATGTTTAATACAGCATGAATTTCACTCAACCCAAACACACACTCAAGATATTTTAGACATGAAAAACAGAGCGCCCTGAAGCAATCTACTAGATTTTGAATGCTCTACAGCAGCCTCGGTTTTATTAAGGACTCACTCCTCAGGTACATACACACACACACACATGGTTCTACCTCATATATTCTCAAGTGGTTCCTATGAAAGGAATACAAATCCACATTGCTCAGTAGAGATGGCAAAGGAGATGGGATGTAACTATATGGTGTGTCATAAAGGGCAAAACTCACCTATTTGAAAACTGCTGCTTTTCAGCTACTACATTAGAACAACTACATCCTCCAACTCTCTTTACTCCAATAGAGACAAAATTGCAGCTCAAAATAAGTTTAGGCATTTAACCTATTCTGCACCTCGACTTATTAAGAAGAAATCCCAAGGCTGCGATATAATTCAGGTGTAAAATCAAGTCATGCTCTGCTCTGATGCCTAAACCAAGGCAATCTGAGGAACCATGGCTTAGCATCTAGGGACCTTTAGGGAAGGAAGAGGCAGAGGGAAATCATACAAACTATATTTTGCCTGTGCATCAGGAACATAAACCATGCTTTGAAGTATGATTAGCATGAACCATGACTTACATATTATGTCTGTACCAGCCTGTTCATCATCCCAACTAGCCTGATTTGGACATCCCAACAAACTATATTTATTGCAAAACAGAAAACGAGGAAGGTAGCATATAAGCTCAAGGCACAGTGCCAATGAACAAGACATGGTTTAACCATAACATTTGAATTGGGGCCAGTGAAACACATGCTCGACTAAGAGTCAAGCACAGTATTGGAACCATTCCTCCTGACTACTGTTTTTCTCAAATGTCTTCTGTTGCATCCATATTTATGTTTATTTTTACCCCTCTGAATTAAAATGAAAAATAAACTCATTAACAGAAAAAGTGTTAAGGCATGATTTTAAACTAAGAAAAACAGATGCATCACCTGTACTATTGTAACATGGCTGGCTGCAATATTAATTCCTGGAGGCCCAGGCTGCAATTATTTTGACTAAGAACTTTGAACGATGAGCAGTCTGAGCCATTCCACTTCTGCCATTTGCTAACTAAAGCCTCAAAACATCTTTTATTGATTTCTTGTCCTTTCGGTTGCTGAGCTATGCCGTGCAAGTTCTGCAAGGTAGTGCCATTAAGGACTAACGCAGGGCATCTTGCCTTTGAATAAAGCAGTGGATGATCTATCACTAACGCATTTTTTATTTAAAATTATGCCACCCGAACTGAAATACATCTCAATTAGCCATCAGGAGTGTTTTATGCCTTCATTCCCAACACTGGCTTTAAGAAAGTAAACAGAGAGACTACTGCGCAAATTCTGGAGCCAAAACTAAACAAATGAAAGCTCAGAACTATTGAAAAACCATGTCCAGTTATGAAAGAGAAAATGACTGTGTTCTCTTCTCAGTATTTCTTACATATGGATATTTTGGCAGCTATTCCTAGGACACTGGCTGACAAATCACATGCTACTTTCCACCATTGTCACGTTCCTGAAACATGCTTTTCTCCATTGTGCCTAAGTTATCAGGCGCATCAGCAGTGACTTTAGAGCTAACCAGGGTACCAACTGAACTAGCACCAGCCCAAGACATTTTGCTACCTGAGGCCAAGGGCGAGATTGCCTCCCACAATTTGATGTACAGAAGCCTCAACCGGACCTGTAACCTGGTTTCTGAAATCACAATGTGAGACTATTTCAGATTGTTGCTTAAGCAGGAACCCTGGTTAAATCAGTTAATATAAATACTTAATGTAGCTACATAGTAGGGGAATTGGTGTTCCTGAAGGGGGTGGGGAAGTGATCTCAAAGCCCACTCTAAACTGCTCAACCACAGGTAAATGATTAAAAAAAAAACCCTTTACATCAGAACAAGCTCGTAACCTGTAGTTTTCTATTTAGGTTTGACATCAGAGATAGAGAACCTGTGACCAACTCCCATTATCCTTAGTGATGTTGGCTGAGGCTAAGGGAGCTGCAGTCCAACACCATCTTGAAGGCCACAGGTTCGCCATAGCTGTTTTAACAGAGAACAAAGAGGAGCAACCCCCATCATTCTGCCCGGACACTGAGGTCCAGTGCTGAAGGCCTTCTGGCGGTTCCCTCATTGCGAGAAGCCAAGTTACACGGAACCAGGCAGAGGGCCTTCTCGGTAGTTGCATCCACCCTGTGGAATGCCCTCCCACCAGATGTCAAAGAGAAAAACAACTACAGTACCAGACTTTTAGAGGACATCTGAAGGCAGCCCTGTTTGGGGAAGCTTTTAATGTTTAATAAATTATTGTATTTTAATACTTCTGTTGGAAGCCGCCCAGAGTGGCTGGGGAAACCCAGCCAGATGGGCAGGGTATAAATAAATTATTATTATTATTATTATTATTATTATTATTATTATTATTATTATTATTAATATCATCATCCAAGGAAGGGAAGAAATAGTCCTCACTGGTTTCCTGCGACTAAGAGCATAAACAGGGAAGAGAATGGATTTGCTGGAGGTCACCTGGTGTAAGGTGGCTCAAACACGAAGTAAGGCAAAGTGCCACCCCAAACTAAATAGGCTGCCCATAACTTTTAGCAGTATTCACTTCGCTCCAGTGTACTTGGAATGGAGCTGGGAGGTAGCATCTTCCTATACTTTTCAGTATTGGCCCCAACTTGGTGGAACGCTCTTTCACAGGAGACCAGGGCCCTGCGGGATTTGTCATCTTTCCGCAGGGCCTGCAAGACAGAGCTGTTCCGCCTGGCCTTTGGGTTGGATTCAGTCTGACCCCTGTGTTTTCCTCCCTCATGGTTTGGATTTATGGACTACTTAAAATGAGGCTGCATTTTAAATTTTAATATTGTATTTTAATCTGTATTTTAATTGTTTTCTTTTCTTTTATGTCTTATTCTAATTTTATTGGTGTTAGCCGCCCTGAGCCCGGTTTTGACTGGGGAGTAAAAAGGTAAAGGGACCCCTGACCATTAGGTCCAGTCGTGACCGACTCTGGGGTTGCGTGCTCATCTCACATTATTGGCCAAGGGAGCCGGCATACAGCTTCCAGCATGACAAAGCCGCTGACAGAGCAGCACACGGCAACACCATTTACCTTCCCGCTGTAGCTATTTATCTACTTGCATTTTGACGTGCTTTCGAACTGCTAGGTTGTTAGGAGCTGGGACCAAGCAAGGGGAGCACACCCCGTCACAGGGATTCGAACCACCGACCTTCTGATCAGCAAGCCCTAGGCTCTGTGGCTTACCCACAGCACCTGTTTTGACTGGGGAGGGTGGGGTATAAATAAAAATTTATTATTAGTATTATTAGCAAGATTGCGAAGGCAGGAGTGCATCTAGCTCTGCAAATGGCAGGTATTTGTCTTCACTGCAGCCAGGGAAAGTAGCCTGGCTCTCTTCATCTTGTCCTACTGACAGATGTTTCTTGAGAACCAGGGGACTGCAGTGTGCATACCTGCGCACTTCACTTGCCTCCCTTTTCCTCTCGTCGGCTAAAAAAATCTCTCCAGACACAGGGCAAGAATGACTGGAAGCAGAAGCCAGTTGTCCGTGTTACATTTGCAGATGCTCAATCAGCATCTTCTTTCCTTGAAGAAATAATTAGGACAAACATCTGGGGAACCTGCACGCGGAACACGAGCTTCGCTGGCTGCTCACTCCATCGGGTGCAGCTTCCATTGATAGGAACTGCAGACCCACCTTCCAACAGTTGCACTTTGTACAAACATGGATGAAACCGGATCCTCTGGGACAAAGGGGAAGGACACCCACCTGCACCAGCGCCTCCTTCATGGCAGTCCAGTTTGAGATGCGCCACGCACATTCCAAGACTAGGTAGGGGTTTATATGACCCTTCGATTGGCCGTACTCCGTCAGAGCTTCCCACTGGTTCAACTCTTTGGAGCACCTTGAAAAAGGAAACACAAGGTTGATCTCACTGGTTAAGAGGACCTTTACCCATTTCAAATAGTTAATAGAGGGAGTTTATTTTACGAACTTATTTGTGACACTTAAAGTGCTGCCCAACGAAACAAACTCCCCTGGGCGGCTTACAATGAACATGTAAAACACAACCGAAATACAAAGTAAAGCATACAACCATTACAAAGGAAGAACGCCCCTCCAAATTTATAAATACTAGGGGTATGCATCATCTCCGCGTGCACCCCAAACAATGAGGCAAATCAGGGTGATTTGAAGCAGATTCTCACATTCCTGAGTCAGACGGTGCCATTAGCAAGACTTGTTTAAGTGGATCAGGGGGGTCTCCAACCTCCTGAGTAGCACTGGTGCCTTAGTTTCTTCAAAAAGACAAATGCAACCCCCAAATTAAATCCAAGTTGACTGGAAATGCCCAGAGCTTGGTAGATAGTGCTGGGGAGGAGACAGTGGTTGTGGTGCACACTGCCTGCCACCAGTTACATGGGGAAATGTAGTAATGAGCTCCTAGAAGCAAAAATCAGGCTTCTGGAAGCCACGCTTTCCAAGGGAGCTTTCTCTGCATCGCTACTGGTTCCACGTGCTAGGCCAGCTAGTCCCAACTCAGGGGTGTGATGGTGTTGTTGGTCCAAAGGACTCCAGCTTTTTAAAAAGCTAGTACAGGGGTACCTCTAGTTACGAACTTAATTCGTTCCGGAGGTCCGTTCTTAACCTGAAACTGTTCTTAACTAGAGGCGTGCTCTCGCTAACGGGGCCTCTTGCTGCCGCTGCGCCGCCGGCACACGATTTCCATTCTCATCCTGGGGCAAAGTTCTCAACTCGAGGTAACTCTACCAGGTTAGCGGAGTTTGTAACCTGAAGCATTTGTAACTCGAGGTACCACTGTCACCATATTTTTCTTTATTTTGGGGGACTAAATTTAAAGAAAATGAGGGGAGATGGCCCAAAGTTGTTGAACTTTTTTTAGGGGGAATTGCACATGCACCATCACCCCAGCAGGGCTGTTGCTGGGGGCTGGCAAAGTGGGCAGCCGCACCCCCCATGCCACTGAGGGCAGGAAGCTCCCTATAGTGCGCACCTTCCACAGCAGCAATGGGGGGGGGGGAGATGCGCGCCCGCCAACCAGCTGGCTGGCATGTGCAGCTTCCCTCCTATGCCACTATCCGTGTATAGGACGGCCCCAGTTTTTTGAAATTTTTGAGTCAAAAAAATTCGGCTAATACACATAAAAACACGGTAGTTGTACCCAGATGTTCCTGGCTGAACCATACTTGCACATCTGAGCACACACAACCCAGGCAGGTTTTCCTGTTTTTTGGCCAAATTTTTAAGCTTCCAAATTGTTTTTTAGTTTTTATTGCCAAAAATATTTACTAAAATGCATGGTTAAAATGAGGTTTTAACCATGGCAAATTAAAGTGTTAAAAAAGAAAAGAAAAAGCAAGGTGTTTCCCCCCCTGTATAGCAGTTTTGATCTGGAATAAGTATGATGAGATTTGTTCAACCAATAGCAAACGGAGCCACTGATGGGCTTGAGGCATCAGTTAAACAACAGGAGACTTAACTAAATTTGCCCATTCCTCAATATCTTCTGAATTTTATGTTCAGCCTCACATCAAAATCTTTTAAGATACATCAAAACCGAGCAGTAGAACAAATTCAATTAACATACCGAATCCAGTGGTCCTCCCAGAGCTGATACTCTGGAAAAATGGCTGGGGAAGCATTGCTTCTTTCATGTTCTTTCTTCGCTTTCTCCATTGCTTTCTCATAGGTTTCCTGCGCCTGGAAGAAATTGAAGAAGCTTATTTTTCTCACGGGATTCTACAGGAGGAGGCAGACTCTCAAACAGATGCTGCATCACTATTTCCTGGTCTGAAAAGCCGGAATTAAGGCTATGCAACACTGTAGTCAATAAGATCCACAGCTGCATTCAATAAAGCTTCTTTCCTCAAGCAGAGGACTGATGCTACTGATGGGTATGTACGGCCCTTGCTCCTGGTCGGGGGGAAATGTACATATCACCCATCTGCATTAATTGCAAGTTGTTGTTGTTGTTTAGTCATTGAGTCGTGTTCTGACTCATCATGACCCCATGGACCATAGCACGCCAGGCACTCCTGTCTTCCACTGCCTCCCACAGTTTGGTCAGACTCATGTTTGTAGCTTCGAGAACACTGTCCAGCCATCTTGTCCTCTGTCGTCCCCTTCTCCTTGTGCCCTCCATCTTTCCCAACATCAGGGTCTTTTCCAAGGATTCTTCTCTTCTCATGAGGTGTCCAAAGTATTGGAGCCTCAGCTTCACGATCTGTCCTTCCAGTGAGCACTCAGGGCTGATTTCCAATTGCAAGTACCTTCACTGTACTACTGTTTTAGATGCCTGTTGAAAATTCCTCTATTTCATCAGGCTATCCAGGCATGTGATTTAGTGACATCTCTTTCTGAATTTGTTTTAATTGCGCCCCCCCAATGCTTAAAATATATTTGCATTTTATTTTTAACGGCATTGCTTTACCGTATAACAAATGTGTTTGGGAAGAAGGGTGGGGCATCAATGTAATGAATTATTATTATTATTATTATTATTATTATTATTATTATTATTATTATTATTATTGGCTTGTCACAGCCAGGACAATCATGTCTCTCGTACTACACTTTGCTGTGCATTTTTGTGCCTTGGGGACTCCACTCGGGATTTGTGTAAGGTTTTCCCCTTCCCCGAAGATGTCCCACAAGGGAGAGGAGGTTTACCGTCAAGAGTTTTCCTTCTCCTAGGTGGGTTATATTCCCAGGTTGACAAGCCCCACCTGCCCCTCACTTCCCCCTACAGCGCATGGTGATTATACCACTTACATGCACAAAACTGGCTTCCAAGTGGTTTACAAGTATAAAAACAAGTATAAAACATCCACGTGTCTTTAAAATATACAATAAAAGAAACTCCATCAAAAGGTTAAAAACATTTGCAATTGAAACATGTGTTTGAAGTAAGCCTGTTAAAAAGTGTAACAATTAAAAGTTGAACAACTAAAACAATCAGATCAGAAAGGCAAAGTTCAGGGGAATGTTTGTCTGAAGAGGCGTAAAAAAGCCCTTCAATTAAATTCGCTCATGCGCTGCCTGAGTGTAGCTCCGCTTGTAAGACATGCTATACCAAGGTTGTCGGCAGCCCCTGTTCTTCAATACAGGGAAATTATATAATGCTTCCAGTACAATCACGCACCCACACTCTGTGTGCTTGCCATATTTATATGGTCAATTTTTAATCTAATATACTACCTGCTCAAAGAAGCCATGTTGCTCGTAAGCAATAGCAGTTGCTGTCTCCGGAAATTTACAGCGTTTCTGCCACAATCCAGCCCACATGTCCTCCTCTTGTAATAGACAGTACAGCTCCGCGAGAGAATCGAGTATTTCCTTAGAGGGAGAGGAAAAGCAAAAAGAACAACCATAACAATATAATAAATGTTGCTGCTATGGCGCAAAGTTTATGACCGACCCATTATGAAGCAGACATTTTCTGCAATAAAGCTATGAGCCGGGAACTGGAATAATCAGGCAGCTGGCCGAATAAACACAGGCAACTCTGGCGTCTTGGGCTTACTCAGTTAAAGGAACTTCTGGAATAGGCCTATACTTTTGCAGTTCACAATATGATGAAGTGCCTGATTCCATCAAGGCTAAAAACATTTTATCAGCTAACTGAAGATACGCTACTGTCCCGGTCAGCAACTAGCTTCGTTGGGAGAGCCACGTAGAGGAAATGCTGGAGGCTGGCAGGCCAGGATCCACCTTCACAGAAGACTGCCGGCATTCCCACAGACACCATCGCTTACACCAAAGGGCGGTTGACATTTTTAACCCTATGGGTCATATACATACACCCTTGGCCAAACTTCCAGAAGTCACATGACAGTGGTGGGCGTGGCCATCCTAGTCCGCCCCTCTCTTTCTCTCTCCCCCACATCCTGCCGAGCTCAAGCACATACTGAAAAATATTCTAACTTTTTTTTCTGGGGGAGGGATGTGTGGGTGTGTGAGATCTGCTGTTTAAACTTTGAACAGCGGAGGGTGCAGGAAAAATTCAGCCACCAAGGGCCAGGAAGGATGTACTGATAACCTTGGTTTGCAAAGTTATAGAGCCAAGCTAGGGAGCAGGGTTTTCCTCACCATAGTTCTTTATAAACGCAAATTATTCCCTCCCAGCACACAAATACAGTTAAAACAATCCATTAGTTTTAATCACAGCTGAAGCAACCAGGGTTTCTCTTAACCAAGATCTGAAGCCACTCTGGGTTGCAGATCCCGAGGTAAGGGAAACCGGTGAAATTTTAAAAGAAATAGCGCATTTGACTATATCGCTTTTGAACTCTGCAAACTGCAAACGCTCCCTACCTGTTGAGGAGGAGTTATGCTTTCCTGTTCATAAAACTCAGTGCAGTGCTTAGGCTTAATCTGGAGACTGAGTCCTTTCTCAAAGGCTTGGTGCTCCAGCATCAGAGTCGAACGGAACCAGAGGTTGTGTGTTTTACCCAGGTACTTTAGCACACAGGGCCTGATTGGAATGGGAGGGACACACTGAGACATGGCCTCCACGAAACAGTTCAGTGCACTAGGCTGGCAGTCCCGCTGCACTTGATGGCTCCCGCTACACAAGAACGGGCTGATTTCTCCTGCAAGGGCCTGAGAGAGGAGAGAAAGGTGGGTAGGAAAAACTGCTGAATCTTCTTGTTAAAGCAATCAAGTCATTTCAACACGGAAACATCAATATATTGGGACAGTTCACAGGCAATGATCTCAAATAGCAAAGATGCCGAAATGTGTACTTCCAGCCTCAGAAATACTATTTATAAAAGTGCTTACATATTGCCTGTATTGTGGGGGGGGGGGGAACAAGCAGTTTGCTATATACAACAAAACCAAGTAAAATTGGAGATCATCAGCTATTACTGAAGGAAGTTTTCTTAATTGCCTATGTTTATAAAATACAAGTCCTGGCCGGCTTGAAATGGTTCCCCGAATATACAGCAAGCATCATCCCTGACCACTGGCCCTGCTAGCTAGGAATGATGGGAGTTGTAGTCCAAATACAGCTGGAGAACCAAGTTTGGGAAATGCTGAACTAGTGATTTCTCTAATACATTATTCCCAAGAAAGTTTGAATCTCTCTCTTTCACCAACTGCACTTAATTCCTCCAAAGTTTTACATGCTTTCTGCAGTTGCAATATACAGCATGAGAGGCAACAAAAAAAATTGTAAATTAAAAATGTTTCAGATTTTTTTCACACCTTTTCTCAAAATGCGCTTTGTTGTAATAATAAAAAAAAAGTCACACTCACATGTTGCTGTCTATCCGATAGGATTTTCCACAATCTGGAGAACAGCTGGATCCAGGTCCTTTCAGCTAAGGGCGTGGAAATATGGCACAGCTGCACAAAGGCACTTAGCAGGGCTCCGGTCTTGAAATAAAATCAATACAGTTAGGCATATTGAATGATGGAGCTTCCTTCGCCTGCCTCCCCCCCAACAGGCCATGACTCTATACATAAAGACCAGCAATCCATACCTCATAGTCTTATTCCGCAGCACAGCTATGGAACAGCTGCAGCAATACTATGAGAAACACCACATAATCCTATGCACGGTTATTAAGTAATTTTAAATGGGGAGACATCGCCTTTCCTAAGGAACAACCCAAGGCATCTAGCAAAGGACCAACCTTCACTTCTCGAAGAGAGTCGAGAAATTTATCGTGCCGGTTGGTTAGCATGTGCAACTGGTTGCCGATGTCCTTTTCAGAAAGCTCTTTGGTTTTGGGTGTACTAGTCTGATCACCTGGAGCCAACTCAATGTCTATCTCCACATCCTAAAAAGAAGAAAAAAGAAAGAAGACATGAGGTCTGAGATGATGTAAAGAGACACTAAAGTACACAGATCTCAACACATGGAAGAAAGCATGACTTCAGACCTGTGTTGGCTGAGCAATGATGCTGCAGAACAAAACCTCTTTTGAAGTGAATTTCAAAGAGAGCAATTTGGGCTGGGATGTAAACTTTAAAGCATGGTTTAGAGCAAGGCTGGCTAACCTGTGGTCCAACTGATGCTACAGGACAACAGCTCCTACCATCCCTACCCAATGGCAATGTTGGCTGGGGCTGATAAGGGTTTGAATCCAATGACTTTAGACCTAAAATTACACAGTTGACCCACAGCAAACTTCCCTTTCCTCCTCCTGCACAGCTGGTGGGGGTGGAAGGGGGCTTCTGCAGAGATGTTTTGCTTTCCAAGAACATTGGCTTGCTTAGTCTTATGAACCAGCAATCATGGCCTGCAACGAACAAGTCAATCAAAGCATGGGCTTTGAAGCCAACTTGCTTAGTTTCAAAGAAAGAAAGGAGGAGGAGCCCCCCCTTTCTTTCTTTGAAAGAAATATTTCGACATTTACTTTGGGAAGGCCCTTAGCTAAGTGATAAGCAGAGGCTTTACAAGCAGTAGATCCCCTGGTTCAATTGTCGTCATTTCTGGGTAAAAGAATCTCGAGTGCCAGGGCTGGGGGAAAGTAATTGCCTGAGCCCTTGGAGAGCAGAGGCCAGTCAGAGTAGAACTGGTATAGGATTGATGGGGTCCTGACTTTTGCTCTAGGTGGGAAAGGGCTGTTCCTTCAGGGGAGGGGGTAATAGCTCAGAGGGTTTTGCATGCAGAAGGTCCCAGGTTCAATCCCTAATGAAAATGACCAGGGCTCGGAAAGATTCCTGCCCAAGACTATTAGAGTGACTGTGAGTCAGAACAGACAGTACCGAGCAAAATAAACTCGGAATGAGACGGGCTCACGTGTTAAATGGAGTATTTTAAAACGAAGGCAAAAATGGCATATTGCAATATGAAAACCAAGTTACCTCTTCCTTGGATTCACTGTTTTCTCTTTCACGAGGCTCCTGCTTGACGTGGGTCACCATAGCAAATGCTGCCCGGTCGTGGCTGTCAGCTAGGTTGATGACATTTGTGATGGATGGCAGCATGGCACCTTGGCAGCTGGTCCCAATTGTGGTGTTTCTTTCGCATACAGCCAGCAAGAGCTAAAAATGTTTTTAAAACGGTCATGAAACTATGGTTTTTGAGACTACTGTGTTTCTCTGGAAATAAGACACCGTCTTATATTTATTTTTCCTCAAAAAAACCAAAACACTATGGCTTATTTTCAGGGGATGTCTTATTTTTTTCCTCCTTCTCCTGCCACGGCCGGCATTGCTGTTGCACCTATCACTATGTCTTATTTTCAGGGTATGGCTTATATTCCTTGAATGATTAAAAATCCTGCTATGGCTTATTTTATGGCTACGTCTTATTTTTTGGAGAAACAGGGTAACATACCAAAGAATTCCTGCATGTTCATTTTTTTACCACTTGTAAGTAAGTGCCCTTGTGCAGAACTCATGGCCAAGATGACTGGGAGTAGGCTACAGGCAACCTCCCCTTCCCTCTGGGCCAAACTCTCCCTTTCCTTTGCTGGCCTTTAATCACGGTTTAGTGACATGTCTGCAGGAATGATAAACCGCATTTCCCATCTTACCCAGGGTTTGCAAATCCTGGCTAAGAACCAATCAGGTGTTTGCCTCTCCCAGGACATTCCATGCCAGTCTAGGCAACCCATAACCAGGAGGGGAGTTTTACATTCCTTGGCTAGACCACTTGAGTTTAGGGAACATTTAGGACCAAAAAAAAAGTGCATTAGTTAAAGTATGAAACTTGTTCTCACTAGAGGGAGCAACGGCCACTGACCAGAATGGCTTTAAAAGACGATTAGATAAATTCATGGAGGGCAAAGCTATCAAAGGCTATCATGCTACTGGAGGCATTATGTCAATGAATACCATTGCAAGCATTCCACAGGTATCTAGTTTGCCAGTTTGAGAACAGAATGCTAGACTAGATGGGCCTTTGGCCTGGCTGAGCAGGGCTCCTATGTTCTTGCTATCAGCAGAACTCGTCACATGAATCCTGCCTATTCCTGCAAGCAGATTCCATTGGGGAGCAGTGAAACTTGCTGGACTAGTTCAGATGTAATGCTAAAAATGATGTGTGTGACCCTCCTCTCCCCTCCCCTGGTGCAGCTGCAAGGAGGGATCTGGAAGCATCTGCTTCCATTTTTAAATTCACTCGCTTAGGCAGTTTTTTTGTTTTTGTTTTTTTAGTTGTTTGAAATCATTTATATCCTCTTCTTCCTCCTTAAGGAGATCAGTACAAAACAGCACAAGATGGCCGTATAAAGCAATAGCCGGTAACACGGCATTCAGAATATCTAGGGCAGCTCAAAGGCACGATTAAAAAGCAAAGTTTTGACTGCTCTTCTGACTGAAGGCTAGTATTTGTAGAAGCCCTGGGCTGCCCAGACAACAAGACCCTTCTCTCGGCCTTGCTGATGTGGTCCAAAGGGAAGCAGAATTTGGCACCAGCTTGGCTGCAGGAGTTGCCAGGAGGAGGCATACAGGGCGCCATCCAACTGTGTTAGGGATTCCACTCTGGATTTGCGTAGGGTTTATTCCTTGGTCGTTTCTTTTCCCAGAGTTAGAATCATAGAATCATAGAGTTGGAAGAGACCACAAGGGCCATCCAGTCCAACCCCCTGCCATGCAGGAAACACCATCAAAGCATTCCTGACAGCTGGCTGTCAAGCCTCTGCTTAAAGACCTCCAAAGAAGGAGACTCCACCACACTCCATGGCAGCAAGGTCCACTGTCAAACAGCTCTTACTGTCAGGAAGTTCTTCCTAATGTTTAGGTGGAATCTTCTTTCTTGTAGTTTGAATCCATTGCTCCGTGTCCGCTTCTCTGGAGCAGCAGAAAACAACCTTTCACCCTCCTCTGTATGACATCCTTTTATATATTTGAACATGGCTATCATATCACCCCTTAACCTTCTCTTCTCCAGGCTAAACATACCCAGCTCCCTAAGCCGTTCCTCATAAGGCATTGTTTCCAGGCCTTTGACCATTTTGGTTGCCCTCCTCTGGACATGTTCCAGCTTGTCAGTATCCTTCTTGAACTGTGGTTCCCAGAACTGGACACAGTACTCCAGGTGAGGTCTAACCAGAGCGGAATACAGTGGTACTATTACTTCCCTTGATCTAGATGCTATACTCCTATTGATGCAGCCCAGAATTGCATTGGCTTTTTTAGCTGCTGCATCACACTGTTGCCTCATGCCAAGTTTGTGGTCTACCAAGACTCCTAGATCCTTTTCACATGTACTGCTCTCAAGCCAGGTGTCACCCATCCTGTATTTGTGCCTTTCACCCCCCCCCCAAGTGTAGTACTTTACATTTCTCCCTGTTAAAATTCATCTAGTTTGCTTAGGCCCAGTTGTCTAATCTGTTAAGGTCATTTTGAAGTGTGATCCTGTTCTCTGGGGTATTAGCCACCCCTCCCAATTTGGTGTCATCTGCAAACTTGCTCAGGATGCCCTCAAGCCCATCATCCAAGTCATTGATAAAGATGTTGAATAAGACTAGGCCCAAGACAGAACCCTGTCTTGGGCCAAGTTGTCCCACAAGGCAGCAGATAAAAGATTATTTCTCAGGGGTTAGTCTCAAAGCCTCTCTCACCAATGAGTACTGCATAGCCGCAAGGCAGCAGAGGTTTAAGGAGGTTCTAGGAGAAGGAAAACTCTGGCCTTAAGGGATGTTAAGTCCTCTTTAAAACTGTCCTCTGATTCTTTTTATTGTAAGCTACCCTGTGCTCCCTATGAGAGGAAGGGGAGAACAGAAGAATGACAGAACCAACAAAAGGAGGATATAGTCAGGATGCCTAGATCAGCTCTCTCTCTTTCTCCCTCACCTAAAATGCAACCATACTTCTTCTTCCCCCCCCCCCCAAAAATAGCTGATCTGCAGCTGGAATGGAAAGCTAAAACACATAATTCTTTTACGTGCCTGGATCTTCCCCGCCTACCCCCCCCCTACGGTTATGAGCACTAATTATTTTGAGGGGTAGTGGGTAGCTTGCTACATTAAAGTAATTGCTTCCCATTCAGTTCTCTTGTTTAGTGTTTAAGTAATTGTTTAGTATTCACACAGCAAGCATTTAGGTTATGTATTGAATCCACATTATTTCATCTTCAATCAGAAAGTGCTTTGTATTCCTCTTAGCTTTTGAGCTTTCGCCTTATTAACTTGATTTATCCTTCATTGTTCAACACAGATGCATATATTACAGTGAATATATGAAAGGTGGAGGTTGTCAACTATCGCAAGAGAACAAGGACGATCCTACGTGCATCTACATAATCGCAAAGATTTTCAGGTTACACTCATGAACGATGACAAATGACTAGCAGGTGACTACCCACTTTCATTTGTGCTGCCATAAGCACATTCGTCAACTTAACAACATTTACTGAAGTTCATACAGAATCTCACCAGTTCATGGATAAGAAACAAATAGGATGTATCTGTTTTTTCGTTTTTTCTTTTCATAAAATTTATATACGGTTTGATTACAAGAAAAAAAGAAAAGTGAATTACCAAAAACACAACAACACTGTTTCAGCACAAGGCAAATACATTTTTGTTTTTGTTTTCCCAGGCCCTTGGGCAGCACCAGTGATACAATACTATAATTTTAAATTCTGGTTATAATTTTGTGGTTTTTATTGTATTCTCCACTTTGATTGTAAATCACTTTGGGACTTTAGTAGGGTATGTATAATTCCCTACTGAAAATGTGTAAATTCAATTAACCTAACCTATGAAGGTGCAGCTTCTTTCTTATTTTAAAGTGCTCTCAACCACTCTTCTTTAAAAATTTTAGGGTTCCGCCAAGGATGCATATACTTCCCGTCTGGATGGCATCCCCCACCATCTTGCCCAAGTTCAATATTACAGGGAGCAATCAGCCATCACTTGTGGAAATAAGTGCCAAAGTAGCACTTGGTCTCCACAGAAGCGGCAATGGATTTTGACATCTTGCAGCCAAAAACTAACAGAGGTCACACTTTTGGAATCTGCTTATAAAAAGAGCATTTCCCATAGCAGTAATGTTTTGGGGAAGTCAAAAGAAACCGAAATTAAATTCCTTGCCAGTGAAACATTGCCTTTGATGCATCACATAACCAAACTCCACGTTCCACAGCACCTACAAATATACACATACTCCCTCCATGAATTCTTTTTTTTTGAAGAACAGACCTGGGAAGGGAAAGACTCAATTAAGAATATTGCTATTTAAGGCTTTTCCAAAAATGATTTTAAGGTGGGCAGTAATTACTGATGCTCAAGACCAGGCATCCCCAAACTTCGGCCCTCCAGATGTTTTGGACTGCAATTCCCATCTTCCCTGACCACTGGGTCTTGTTAGCTAGGGATCATGGGAGTTGTAGGCCAAAACATCTGGAGGGCCGAAGTTTGGGGATGCCTGCTCAAGACCCAACACTGCAAGAGAGAGGTGGATCATATTACTGTGCAAAACACAAACAAAAAGCCAACTGAAAGATCATATTAAGCGGATGCGATCTACTCTCCCCTGGTAAATAGAACCTGAATGATATTCAAGATGTTAGGCAGACCACATGCATTTATAATGCTACAAACATTCACATCACACGCACTCCTACCTCAATGCACTGCTTGATCCAAAAGTGGCTTCCCATGGCTTCCCAGTTTTGAGAACAGGTGATATAAAGCAGGCGCTCGTAGACACGGCGCTTCATGGAGTTGTCAAAAACCTCGAAAAATTTGGCTCTGATGAGCGGCTGAGCACAACGGAGTCCCGAAAGGAAGGCTGGTTCAAGTTTAGCGGTAAGCTCGCTGCCCGAAAGGTTTTCGTCCCTAGGGGGGAAAAGCAGCATTTAAAAATACAGAACTTGCAAAGCAGAGATGGGTGTGTGTGTGTGACAAAAGGTAGAGGGGCATGAATCACAGGATGAGTTTGCATGAAGGAAATCAGACGGTAGGAGGATCCATCTTTTTCTGGAGTGTGCGCTTTGCTTCTGTGTTGCCGACATACATTTTAAGAACATTGGGAGGTGCTGGGGGCATCCCAGAATACTTCTCAGCCCTATTTCCAACACTGCAGGTAGACAAAACCCTTCTTCAACCATTCTCCTGAGCATGCAAGGTTTAAAGCGGTACGGGGCTAAGCCCTGTCCACCCCAACGTCCCCACAGGTGAAGTGTCAGGGCTTGTCTCCGGCCTTAACTCACTGAGCAAAAAGATCTGAAAGGGGTTTCTATGTGCTTTCAGCGGAACCTGCTCAGAAGCCTCTGAACGACCCGGTGCCCTTTTAAAGATACGGAAGTTTGCACTCGGCACTTGCAGGGTCAATCGCGGCATCACTTGCAAATACCTAGAGCGGAACTTTCCAAACTGTGTGTCGCGACACGTTGGTGTGTCGGCTGCAGTGTGTAGGTGTGTCGCGCGAACGCTCCTTCTGGGTTAGCTTCACCTCTGGTTTGCTAGTAGAACTGAATTGCTGTGTCGTGAAATGATGCAAAACTGAAGTACTCTGTGGCGAAATGACCCGTGTCTAAGAAGTGTGTCACCAACATGAAAAGTCTGGAAAGCCCTGACCTACAGAGACTATGCTCTCAGAGGCGAAGACACACCCTAGGGAGAACTTCCTAGGTCTTGCTTCTGTAATATACACATGGGCAAACAAGAATACAGTATAGGAATATGGGTGGGTAATAGCTTGCTGATAGAGGACATGCTTTGCATGTAAATGGACCTAGAGCTCCCTGGAGAAAAGGTGGGATATAAATCCAATAATAAATAAGTATGTTCACATGCTTTATAGGGAATAAGTATGTTCACATGCTTTATAGGGAAGAGTTTGGGATTTAACTAATTACAAAAAAAACCTCAATTTAATTATATTTTATTATAAAATAAAAAATTCTGAAGTCTTGCAATCCTTTAATATTTGTGGAATGCCGTGTAATTTGGCATGTGATTAGTGCATTTAACATGTGCCACGGTATATATTGATTTCACCTAGCAAAGAAAATGCAGACTGATCTAGGATTTGAAGGTATGAACAAGGAAATTCTATGAAACCTTGGAGAATAGTTACTATAACCCGCCCCTGCCACCTAAAAACTCATCTAGATTAGCTTTAAGAGATTGATGGTATGTTATTAAGGTCATACATGGCCCAAAATATGAACCAGTAAGCTGAACCAGTTGATTAATTGCTATAATTACCTATAGACATAGTTAACAAGGTCTAAAAACTGGGCATTTAATTCAAGGTCTTCTGGAAAACGTTTTTCAATGTAGGTCATCATTTTTACTAGCAAAATGGACTTCTCTCGGAGCGTAGGTGTCTGTTTGAAAAGAAAAAGAAGAAAGCAATTAGTTTTTCACTTTGCCTTTGAAATTGTGGAGCGCTGGCATTCTCAAAACACTATGTACTATATGTGATTTCCATGTGTTGGTCCCAGCATGCAGGCATAGTTGTAATTATATCTTTCCCTCTCTTTAGAAACATAGGAAGCTACCCTTACATTGATTCAGATCAGTATTGTCTACCCTGACTGGCAGCAGCTATCTACGATTTCAGGCAGATTCTCCCAGCTTTACCTAGAGATGCTGGGGGTTGAATCTGGGACCTTTCAGATGCAAAGTAGATGCTCTACCGCTGAGCTACAGCCCTTCCCTATTTCCGATATTCAGACTGTGCATACCATTGCTTGCATAGCCAAAATGGCACTATTTACACTCAACTGGCAGGGACCAGCAAGCACAAGGGTACCCCAGGTTTTGCAGAAGTGCAAAAGAAAATTATGGGGGGTGGGAACTTATGGGATACCCACCAGCAAGCCAATGTCATGAACCAGCTGGATGCAGAGGGAGCGGTGGGAGGCACCAGTTGGGCAACCCCCAAGGGAACCACCAGGGGGAAGAAGGCTCAGGGCCAGGGGATTGGTGGTGGGATGGTGCTGAATGGTCAGAGGGAGCAGAATGGGAGGAGGTGTCAGAAGCTGAAGAGGCAACAGGGTCTAGTGAGCAGGAAGAGGCTGTGGCAGAGAGAACTCCGGACTCAGAAGAAGGAGAGGAGGCGGAAGGGGGTGGGGAGGCAAGAGGCAGAGTGGAGGCTGGATGCTGAAGAAATCAGGAAGTCTCCACATCCTGCTGTGACCAGTTCCCCTCCCCTCTGGTCTCCCAGAACACAGAAAGAACTGAAGAGGGTGGAGCAAGGAGAAACTCAATGACAGAGCCATAGGCTGCTGAGGAAGGAACCGAGAGAGGAGCCTCAGAGAGCGGTGGGAAGGTGGGGACCTCCAGGCCTCGCAACTGCTTCATAGGGGCAAGACGTACTGGAAAGGATTGTGTGACTGCTATGACGGAGCTGTTTCTTTGAATAAAGAGTTAACTTCATGGGCATTGGGTGCTTTATTGTTTTTATCGCTGACCTACGCCTGACTCCAATGCAATTATAAGTTATCCATCTTTTCAATCTCTTTTGATGCCACTGACCATTGTATCCTCTTAGATCAGGGGTCCCCAGACTTACGGAGCGGCGGGCCGGTGCCCGCCGCGCCGACCGCGCGGTGGGCCGGACTGCAGGGGAGTGCGCGCGCAGCGGGCCGGAGGGCGGGGGAGTGCTCGCCCGTGCGCATGCGCACACGCACACGGGCAGAAAAAAAATCGGCGAAAATCGCTTGTGCGCATGCGTATGGGCCTCCCCCGACCCGGAAGTGCACCAGAAATGACCTCTTCCGGGTCGGGAGAGGCCCGTACGCATGCGCACAAAGGATTTTCGGCGATTTTTTGCCGATTTTTCAGATCGCCGCTGCGCCGCGCGCCGTGAGAGCGGGCGGCGGCAGCGGGCGGCGGGGGTCGTCGCGGGCCGGATTGGAAGGCCGATTGGGCCGCATCCGGCCCGGGGGCCGTAGTTTGGGGACCCCTGTCTTAGATTGACTCCGTGTGATGGAGACTGGAGGCTCTGTACTGCAGGATCAAGTGTGCACTGGGGTTCCTACTGTGTGGACTAAAACTTTGTTCTGCTTCACCCTAGTTGGTTTCTTTATTCCCTTCTCCTGTCAAGACGTCACTGAGTATACAACTAATTTACCTATGACTTCGGCCAAACAGCCATGCACTATGTCGATAAACCTTAAGACTACATAAAACACTGCTTTCACACTTATTTACATTTTGCCCTGCAGCAAAAAGTTTAAAGGGAAACACACAGCAAAACAGTTTGTTTTTGTTTGTTTTTAAAAAAAAGTAAAATAAGTAATACAATAAATAAGAGTGAAGCATTAAAACCAGTTACAATTCTAGTCCAAAATGCAAAGAGCAAAGGATATGAACAAAGCAGCGAAGAGTATGGTTCAAAAGCTACAGCAAGATTTAGAGGTTTTGTGGGATTTTGATTTTTTTTTTAAGAGTGAAAAACTACAGGGCTTACATACTGCAAAATGTGTGGATAACTATGTTCTTGCCTACTTATCAACTGCAGGATTAATGTATAACGTCAGCCAAATCGTTCCAGGGAGAATTCTACAGCAGGATTGGCTCTGAGCCATCCTTGACAGGCACAAAATCTCAGAACTGCTTTGCTTGTGGAGTCACGCAAAAACGGGTGTGATATTTGATACAAAATTCCCCTTGTACACACACAAGAGAGAGAATGTGAGCAACATTACAGCACAAGGGTGTGTGTGTGTGTGTGTGTGTGTGTGTGTGTGTGTGTGTGTAATCCCTTGATGCTATCACTTTGGAGCATTCCCTGGACCTAAACAGAGAAAACCCATACAGGAAGAGGACAAGCAGTGGCTACTGGGGTCCATTGTGCTATCTATCCCTCTTCCAAATAAATACTGTAAAACACAGCATTAAAGAAGCATGACATGTTATCCCAGGGTCAATGTGTACTTTTGGAACACGTCCTTTCAATAGGAACACACAATTGAAAGCAAACCCTATTACAAGGGCAGGGAACCTGCAGCTCTCCGGTTGCCTTGGATCACAACTCCCATCAGTCTCTGCCAGTCAGGCCAGTGGTCAGGGATGGTGGGTGCTGTAGTCTAGCAACATCTGGAGGGCCAAAGGTTCCCTACCCCAGCCCAGTAAGGAACTGTGTTCATTCAACTTTCAATGTTTTCTTTTAACTCCCACCGCCAGGCCATCTTGCCTTGAGGGGGAGGGGAGAATAAAGAAAATTGGGGAATTGCCACCACCTAGTTCCTGGTTCCCTTCCCTCCACCAACTGCCACCACAGGGGTGTCTAAAGGACCATCTTGCCCTGAGGGGACTGGAGAAGCAGAAACAATAGCTTCTTCTAAACCAACAAGTTGTATTTTCCTTTTATTGCAACATTTTAAAAAAAATATTGGTGCCTATTGTTGTAATATTCTTCAGCAAACTCTTTGGGTAGGTCTGCCTGAAAAGCAATATATAAATACCTTAAATAAAAAAAATGTGTTACAGTTTTATGCTTCCCTTTCTCCACAGAGATCGGAATAGCATACAATGGTTCCCCACCCGCAACAAGCTGGTGAGGTTAATTGGACTGAAACCACCAAGTGAGTATTGTGTCTGGCGTGGTATTTGAACCCTCAACTTCAACTACTACAACATGTTGACTGTCAAATTAGGTGAGCCACCATTTAACAAGACAAAGCTACAGTAGGACGTTTCTTTTGCTCTCTCTACAGCAGGCATCCCCAAACTTCGGCCCTCCAGATGTTATGGACTACATTTCCCATCATCCCCGACCACTGGTCCTGTTAGCTAGGGATCATGGGAGTTGTAGGCCAAAACATCTGGAGGGCCGCAGTTTGGGGATGCCTGCTCTACAGGAAGCTCTCTTTAGATTACCTGGTTGGCAGCCATTGGAGAGTTGTTCTTCACCCATTCTTCCACAATTTTGACCACAGCGCGGAGGATTTTGGCATCGTTTGACTTCTCAATGAGGGATGTCAGAATAGCTTGGATGAAGTTTTTCCTCATTTCCATGCTCATCACAGCAAGGCGGGTTTTCACCAAGTCCAAGCTCAGCATGACCAATTCACTTGTACCAGCTGCAGACGGAATCAGAATTGAGCCACACACATTATTTGATAATGTACATGATTATTTAGGGTTTTTTGGTTGAAAACCATGTCTGAAACTTCCCTAGTTTTGGGCACACTTTGAAACGGAAAGCCTTCAAAACGCAGTCCAATCCCTATATTAAGGAATAACATTACTGTAACACTCAGCTTAGTCTTACCAACAGGGAGTTGCAAGCTATTACCTGTGTTTGCTTCCGCTGCCCCTGCCTGGGTCTGTTGGTTTAAGTGTTCCCTCACCATCTTCTGAAGAGATCGCATGAAGACCGAAATCAATCTGTCTATGTAGCTGGGATTGTTGCTGCATGCAGACTTCAAAATCATTAAGGTACCTGAAACACGTACACACACAAAACCCATACATTAATGAAGATAATAATAATTAGAGGGGAAAAAACATTTGTTGCTGTCCTACTTTGAACAAGGCAATCAAGCATTACTTTTTACTGTGGAGGAGCAGCAAAGAGAACAACAATTACCAGACCTTTAGAAGGCATCTCAAGGCAGCCCTGTTTAGGGAAGCTTTTAATGTTTGATGGATTTCTGTATTTTAATATTTTGTTGGAAGCCGCCCAGAGTGGCTGGGGGAAACCGGCCAGATGGGCGGGGTATAAATAATATATTATTATTATTATTATTATTATTATTATTATTATTATTATTATTATTATTGGCAAACTCGGCCCTCCAGATGTTTTGGGACTACAATTCCCATCATCCCTGACCACTGGTCCTGTTAGCTAGGGATGATGGGAGTTGTAGTCCCAAAACATCTGGAGGGCCAAGTTTGCCTATGCCTGATATAATTTTTTAACAGGTTGGGTGAGTTCTGGCAACCATCTTTCCACCCAATGAATGACTCCTCTCTAATAGAGTTACAGACTGGACAGTCAAATGGCTCGATGCGGGATTCAGCTCCTTTCCAAAGTCTCCTCCACTGTCTACTTCGCATCAAAGCCGACTTCACCCACACGCCAACCTCAACTGGTGTTACACTATAAAAACACATATTTCTCTATCCTCGCTAAATTCATTTCTCCCTACTCAACCCAACAACTACTGCCTCGTCTGTAGGCAGTCTAATATAGGGATTGGAGCTCCCTTGCACTGGATGACTGCTCCCATCCGAGCATCCCATCCCTTCATGAGATGCCATCTTTCCCATGGCTTCACATCCCATTCCCATGGCTAGTTCAAATCTCACTTGCCCATTCCTACTCTTTTAACCAGAGTTTATTAAGCCGAATGCCTAGTCGAGTCATTTTCATCTGACTGTAAACAATCCTGGTCCTACTCAAGAGTGGACTGGCTGAAATTAATGTCCATGACTAACACAGGTCCATTAATTTCACGGAGTCTGCTCGGAGTAGAATTTGGTTGGATACAACCCAACCTGCAGGCCGGTATATAACAAGATCCCCCAGCCCAATGAATGGTGGCGGATTGTTCGGTACAGTATACAACAAAATGTTTGACTAAGAAATCACCAGTAGAAACAAGCCAAGCGCTCTCTCTGTGAATGTTCAAATGACTTCTGAACATTTCCCAGGGTAGGTCTTGCATTTGACAACTGACGAGGCTCTACTGAATGCAAAACAGCCAGACTGCTATCTACGGAGGCACCTCCTGCCCTCACACCTGCGGCAGGCCAAACGCTTCTGCTGTCAAAACTCAGCCACTTAATCTCCAAGGCTCTTGCTATCAAGCCATAACTCAGTAATTCTGCAGAAATCCCCCAAATGATTTAGACACTCCAATTTTGGTAGCCAAGAGATTAAGTAACTTATTCTGCTTATTTCCCCCTACGCCTCAGCCTCCTGCCTCCTTTTCAATAAAGCATGCTTGTCATTTTGCATCTTATAAGGGTCTGCACTTTGCTTATAGAGTTGCTGGGATTTGGGGGGGATGTCCTCAGTAACAGTGTGTACTATCTTGGGGGGGGGGGACACAACAACACTAGGCTCTATAACCTTGGAGTGTTCTAGACAAATGATAAGAAGTATCTTTCTTGGTTAGTGTGTTCTACAGCACAACCTGACACCTGACAAATAGGCAATTCCCAAAGTGAAATTACATCTGTCTACCCAGATCACAGGCTAGGATAGTGAAGGACATTTGCCATTTAAAGCAGCCAGCTCTCCAAGCCATTGCAATTCCAGGCCCCGCGTTATTGACAGAAGCAATTCTGTGGCAAGCTGAGGATAGACCCAACTTGCCAAATTGTTTAATCATTTCAACACATCCGTGCTACCCGCTCAGGCACTTTGACAAGAGACAAAAGAGAAACCCACCCCCTGCTTGTTTAATCAAAAAGTTAATATGTGAATGAAAGAGGAGAAGCTTATTTGCGGATGCAAAGGATGAGCATTGTCTCTGAAACGAGTCTATTGTACTGGAAAACAAAGAAACAGAATAGGTCTGGTGATCATGTGCAACTTGCAGCCAACATATAAGCTTATTAGTTTAAATAGTGCTTTTGAAACAAACTGTAAAGGGATGAAGCTAAAGAATGTGTTGGTTATTTTGACCCAATGTGTGGATTTTAGCCTTTATTACTTTTGTTGGTCATGTGAAACACTTCTCTCTGCCCATTCACTCTCCAATATGATCTCCTCCTTTGTGACTCCTCCAACTAGCCTAGTCTTCTCCTCTTGTCATCATTCCCCTGCGCTCTGGAACCAGCTCCATTCTCCTAGCTATCCTGCATCTACTGGCCAGCTGCCTTCTAAAGTCTGCTCTTCCACGATGCCAGAATTAAGCAACCTAGTGCCCTAGAGAGGTCATAAGACTCCAATGGCCAGCATGGCAGATGGTAAGGGAGTGGTGGTCCTAGAACCTAGAGGGCATCAGAGCTGCTCAACCAATGGCAGCAAGAGAAGCTCAGCCAATCGTTGCCAGAGACCTCACTACAAGAGGCCTGTACATTACACCCAAACCATTGTCCTGGCTTATCAATCATGGGTTTTGCAAATACATTATAGAAGTGATGCAATTCTTGACCAAATGTATTGGGGGGGGTTGAAGAAGGAGACGACACTCCTACAAGATAAAATGGATCTTGTCAGCTAGGTTTGAACAGTTCAAAAGGAACATAAAGCAGGTCAAAAAGCTTAAATTGTCTTTGACATGAATATATTTGAGGCTATTAAGCAGCTGGACAGAATAAGTAAATATTTTATTCATTAACACTTGATGGCTTCATTCATAAAAAAAACCCCACATATTCCCAAGGAGAAGCCTATTCTACAAACAACATCTGCTTTCGTTATTTTTCTTGAGCCATCTGCTAGAGGATCATGAATGCTCTAGCCACATTTCAATAGCCACTTATGATCCATTAAGTGTCAGATTGCAATATTCAATGTGTGGGTGGCAGCTTATCTCTTCCTTTTTAGTTTATCTTATTATGGTGCCGTTTGTTCGTAAAGGCAGACGTGAGGACACCTTGTCCCCACCTTTATAGAAACCAGAGCAAAATGAATCTAAGAATCATAGAATTATAGAGTTGGAAGGTATCTCAAGTATAATCTCTAGTCCAGGGGTAGGCAACCTAAGGCCCGTGGGCCGCATGCGGCCCAATTGCCTTCTCAATCCGGCCCATGGACAGTTGGGGAATCAGTATGGTTTTACATGAGTAGAATGTGTCCTCTTATTTAAAATGCATCTCTGGGTTATTTGTGGGGCATAGGGATTCATTCATTCCCCCCCCCCCAAAAAAATATAGTCCGGCCCACCACATGGTCTGAGAGATGGTGGACCAGCGCACGGCTGAAAAAGGCTGCTGACCCCTGCTCTAGTCCAACCCCCTGCAATGCAGGAATATGCAGACAACCCATATAGGGATCAAACCCGAGACCTCGGTGTTATAAACACCACGCTCTAACCAACTTCGGAGACTGGCTATCTGCTGAAACTGCAGGCATCTCCAAACAGGAAAAATAGCAGTGGCCAAAAAAACGCTGCCTACTGGGCAGAGCAGGGGTAGCCAACATGGTACTCCCCAGATATTATTGGACTACAACATTGATCCCTGATCACTAGCCATACTGGATGATGTTGATGGGGTATGGAGTCCAACAACATCTGGAGGACAGCATTTGCCAACCCTGAGGGCCAGAGGGCCAGGCTAAGGCCAGATCCACATTCAAATCCTCACTCAGCCATGAAACGCATCAGGCAATTTTGTGCCACCCACACATTCCATCTAACCTACCACAGATTGTTTTTGTGATGATAAAAATGGAGGCGTGCTAGGTAACCTACCCTGAGCTCCTTGCAGGAAAAGACAACATATTAAAAAAATGTAAGAACATGAATGTTAACAAAACCCATGCTTAAAACAAAATCTGTCAATTTTTACAAGTACTATCAAATTTGGTTCTTGTAATTAATGCAAGAATCAAATCTCTTAAAGATGTGTTCACACATCTGAATTTTTCCTAACTCTCTGGAGCAGATTTAGGGCATGTGCAGAAAAAAGAGGAGGAAGCAAAGTTCTGTTACACAGCCAAAAGCACTTACACTAGAACTGTTAAGCTGAATATCTTCTTTGCTGCTTTCATAATGCCCAAGCTTTAAAAATATTTGACAATATATGATCAGTCAACTGGCCGAATCTGTTTTGACCAGTCAAATGCCCAGCCCTAATAACATAACGTACCAGGCAGGAACTTACCAAAGAGTTGAGAAGGATTGGCATTTGTAGCTTTTTCATAATTAGTAAGTCCTTCATAAATAACTTTCCCAACGGCTGCGTAGAGACACTCCAGTTCTTCATACTTTGAGGCAACACTTGAAGTACCTACGCCACAGTTAACAATAAACCGAACACAAGATAGATTCATATGTATTTATTTCTGCTGACTTTCATTCAAGCGGTGAGCACATGGACGCAAATGTCCACACGTGGATTTCACCCCTAGCCTGAAGTTTCCCATCCCTGATGAAGCTTGCTGAAGACTTTCTGGAGAACTGCCACTGCTTTGTGGCATTTTGGTGGGCCTAATAAAGATATTGCCCTCCTGTAGGACTTGGAATTCTCCATTAGTGAGTTTCTGCAGCAGACTGAGGACTTCTCTTCACATTTCCTACTTGAAATGTAAAGAGCTTGCAACCTCTCAAGCAAGGGGGTGGGGGTCTCCACTGTTATACATATCTCCCAGTTGCAATGTTAAGACTTCTTACTTCCTCTTCCCTCTCATCCCGTTAGCTAAAGTCTAGCTTTACACCCAATTTCCCTTTCTTGTCTTATTAAAATAGCCATGTTTAACAACTGAAAAACTGCACCTTCAAAGCAGAAAAATGGTAATTGCAAAAGACATTAAATTTATGACACGCATTTCTTGAGCCAAAGTAATAACTGCCACAGGTTATTAAGTTTTTATGCCACTGGATAATGATGTATTTCTCATGATTACTTATTTCAACTTTTTCTTTTAATTGGGGTTGAAAGTGCAAATATCTAAAAAAAAAAAAGGCCATAAAAACCGGCACAAATGAGAGGATCGCATATTTGGAGAAGTTCCGCCCTTTTCCCCTGGTCACACAAGGTTTTTTTCTAAATAAATAAAGCGGGGAGCAGGGGGCTGCCCCTCCCCAACATACTTGGTTCTGTAGGAAAGTTGCTCATTAAGCGAGAAAGGAGGCTGTGAACAGCTCTTAGAACTTTGGTGTTTCCACATGTCATGCAAGAGGCAATCCCTCGCTGCAGAGGTTTGAAGCTACTCAGAATAGCTGGAGACTGGAGTACGGTAAGGAGAAAGCTGAGAACCTCCAATCCAGTACAGATATTGGCAAAGTTGGCCTGGTTGGGCTGTTCCTGGAATAAGACATCAAAAGACAGATAAAGATTAGCAGTCTCTCCCACTCTGCCATACTCACATACATGCACACAAACCCCACATACAAGACATCCACAAGAAAGTGACCTCAGGATTTAATGTGAGGGTTTTAATTCTTGCATCAATCATGTCCAAACACTTCAGGGCTGTGCGGCAAAATACACTCTATTCCTGAACAGAATATGCTCTTTGAAGATGGTCAGAATCACATTTAGAATACACACATGGAAGGGAGGAGAGAGGGGTTGCGCCACAATCTCCATTTCCAACCTCTTTACATTTTTTGATTGTGGTCACATGGTCTGAGACACTGCAGTCTTCATCCAGGTAGAGAGAGACCAAGCTACTGAACACCTGGAGGTCAGAGATGGGGAGCTCACTTTGTGATCCCACTTCCTACACATCCCTTCCGACTAACCAACACTTTTTCTCTATAGTAGATCGAACTCTCTGAAAAGAAGCTGTCGTCCCACTGAACCAAATAGGAAAACCAAAACTATTCTACGATTCGTTTTTTGTCCTTAACATTAAAGAGTAATGCGCTATTAAAACTAGTTGTTCACTTGATTTTTTAAATGTGTTAGGAAGCAGATTTAAAGCAAAAGCAAAGACTACCCTTTTCTCAATTCACAAACATATTAGTAACTGCTGATGGAAAGCACCATTTAAAGAGACCTTCCTGGGTTTCTCCTCCCCGTAAGACAGAATGCCTCTACAGGAGTAGCCAATGTGATGCCTTCCAAAAGTTGTGCTACAACTCCCATCATCCTTGATCATTGGCCATGCTGGATTGGGCTGATGGGAGCTGTAGTACAACAACATCTGGACAGCAGCACATAGGCAACCCTTGGTTTAAGATGCCAGTTGCAACACAGGCAGTTGCAACACATGGTCAGTATACGTCTTGCTTCTGCAAATTTTCTGACATACCTGGCTAAAATTCATGACTTTTAAGATTTTTCCATTAACAGTCTTAATTCAAACATGTAAATAGGTATACTTCTTGGGTAAGAAAAGTTTGTTTTTCCTGCACGTATGCATGCCCTAATTTTTATCTCCACCCCCTCCGTTTGGACTTCAAGAGATTGTTACAAAAGGAAATAGGATATTCAGTACCAGGCTCCCAGTCAAATTCCCCTTGATGATACTCTTTGAATGGAAGCTGGCCATTTACCACAATTTAGAAAGGAATCAAATAAAAATTTATCTGGGTCAGTAGCTTAAGAGTGACCTTGTCCATATTTTGTCTTCAACTGCAGTGTGCAGCTGGAATCTCCTATATGAGCCATCTGGAGCTATTTTCTCTGTAAGTTTTTTCCCTTACATGGCAACTCCTCTCTGCTTGTGACTTTTCATGGCCTGAACTGTGCAAGCTGATTTGAGAGGCAGGGGAGACCCTCACAGGTAGATGATTTCACTATGCTGGGCAAGTTATCTTAAATAATTTTGTTACAGGTTTGCAGGGGACAAGGATCCCCTAAAATTCCTGGGTGTCAGGTTCTCCCCATAATTTCTGAAATTTGTAAATGTGGGGTTTGATCATCAAATGTAGCAAGGCGTTAGTTAAGACAGTGTTCCTCAAACCTGAGACTCCAGCTGTTGTTGGATCACAACTCTTGCTAGCTAGGGATGGTGGGAGTTGCAATTCTTAATAATAATAAAAGTCCTTAATAAAAACTGGAGGCCCAAGTTTGAGAAACACTGCCTTAAAAAATAAGTCAAGCCAGCTTCCTCAGGAGCTTGGCTTAGAGAGCTGCCATCAAAGGACAAAGGCAGGTGATTACACAGTCATTACCCTGGCAAAACATGAGACTTTCAGCATCAGAGAAGAAAGGGAGAGTGCCAGGTTTACAGGGGGCTTGATGTCACCACCGGAGAAAGTGCCTTTAGCAGGAGGCTTTTGAAATGGAAGTTGCCAGGGTGATTGGGGGTGGGGGGAGATACTGGAAGCTGAAGGGGAAGTGTTGCTTTTCTGCAAATGCTTCTGGGAAGAAGATGGAGGAAATGGAACTCAATGGGCACTGGTTAGGAGAGGCTGCACCAAAAGACAGGCCCATGACTGGCTGCCACTTTGGACCAAAGCTTGTTGAAGCTATGAGAGATGCAATAAGATACACTTTTGGGGTTTAATGTTCTGAGCCCCCTCCACTGAAGACTTCAGGTATAAATATATGCAAAATAAACCATATTTCTAAAGACACTAATATCTGAAATTCCCCTTTCCAAAGCAATAAATTGTTGCTGTTGTTGTTGTTGTTGTTGTTGTTGTTGTTGTTGTTGTTGTGCTACCCATCTTACTGGGTTGCCCCAGCCACTCGGCAGGTTCCAGAATTTTTTTAAAAAACACAATAAAATGTCAAATATTAAAAACTTTTCTATACAGGGCTGCCTTCAGATGTCTTCTAAAAGTTGTATAGTTGTTTATCTGATGGGAAGGCATTCCATAGGGCGGGTGCCGCAACACAACCCCTGGTTAAGTGCCAAGACCCCTGGAGTCCCTTTCTACCCCTCAGCAGAGATTGGGGTGGCCCATAACAAAATAAATAAAGCCTCTACATTCAGAGGACACTCAGTTACTTGTGATCTATGAATCCTCCAATTATTCTATGGAAGCTGACATTCTTACCACATCTGTAAAAAGATCTGCCATAAGGGCTCCACCTTTCCAACATTTAAATGCATTAAGGAAGACTGCCGTGTTAAGCTGGGCTGGCGCTAAGTACCATTGATGGAACAATTTATAGCAATTTCCCCCCCCCCCAAAAAAACCTGATGGTTTCAGTGATCCTGGTTTGACAGAGTGAAATGATTCGTAATCATTTCTAATCCCTACCTTTACACCAGGGTGTGCTAAGGCACAATTTGCAGAGGACCACTATTTCACAGGTTACGAGCAATGTATCTTCAGGTTCCCCTTCCTGGCTAACTCCAGAAAGGAGCAACTATTAAATAGGCACCTATCCATTTCGCTTAAAAAAGCATTGGGGGGTGGCAATTGTTCAGCGCGTGTTGATGGCATTGCTATGATAACGTGAGATGTAAGAAGTAACCATACTAAATATTCTGCGGCTTTTCTTTCTCCCAGGTGAGAAATTATGTCCTCTCCCCCCACATACCCTGCCCTGGAAATGAAATCTCTTCACCCCTTCCCTGACAATATATGAAATAGTACCTCTGATGTGCACTTAAGGAGACTGACACATTGGTCCCGTTCACGTTCAACTGGGGTTTTATCAAAGGGGCCATTGATAGAGTTTGCACCCAGGTTCATTCTCTGGTCTTTCTAGGCGAAAGAATCAGATAGCAGGTGATGGAAAAGACCCAAGATCCTGGAGAACGGCTGCCAGTCAGGGCAAAACATACTGGGCTAAATGGAATCATAGAATGGGAAGGGACCCCCAAGAGTCCTCTAGTCCAAACCCCCTGCAATGCAGGAACCTCAACTAAAGCATCCATGGCAGATTGCCATCCAACCTCTGCTTTAAAACCTCTAAGGAAGGAGAGCCCACAACTTACCAAGGGAGTCTGTTCCACTGTCTAACATCTCTCACCATCAGAAAGTTTCCCCCCGAATGTTTAGTCGGCATCGCCTTTCTTGTAACTTGAAGCCATTGGTTCGAGTCTGACCCTCTGGAGCAGGAGAAAACAAGCTTGCTCCATCCTCCATGTGACAGCCCTTAAGGTATTTGAAGACAGGTATCCTATCTCCTACGGGACACAGGTGGCGCTGTGGGTTGAACCACAGAGCCTAGGGCTTGCCGATCAGAAGGTCGACGGTTCGAATCCCCGTGACGGGGTGAGCTCCCATTGCTCGGTCCCAGCTCCTGCCAAACTAGCAGTTCGAAAGCACATCAAAGTGCAAGTAGATAAATAGGTACCGCCGCTACAGCTGGTGGGTAAACGGGGTAAACGGCTTTTCCGTGTGCTGCTCTGGTTCACCAAAAGCGATTTTGTCATGCTGGCCACATGACCTGGAAGCTGTACACCGGCTCCCTCGGCCAATAGAGCGAGATGAGCGCCACAACCCCAGTCGGTCACGACTGGACCTAATGGTCAGGGGTCCCTTTACCTTTACCCTATCTCCTCTCAGTCTCTTCTTTTCTAGGCTAAACATACCCAACTCCCACAACTGTTCCTCATAAGGCTTGGTTTCCAGACCTTTGATCATCTTGGTTGCCTTCCTCTGCACATGTTCCAGTCTGTCAATAGCCTTCCTAAATTGTGGTGCCCAGAACCAGACACAGGACTCCAGGTGGGGTCTGACCAAGGCAGAATAGAGCATGACTACTACTTCCTATGATCTGGACACTATACTTCTGTTGATGAAGCCTAGAATAGCTTTAGCTTTTTCTGCTGCTGCATCATACTGTTGGCTCTTGTTAAGCTTGTGGTCCACCAAGACCCCTAGATCCTTTTCAAATGTACTGCTAGTAAGCCAGGTATCCCTCATCTTATAGTCGTGCATTTGGACAAAGAGCCTGGTCTGGTATAAAACAGCTTCCAATGTTTTTGCTCATCTCCTCATCTTTATACACAAAATTCAGTGTCAACATTTGTCAACCACAGTGGAGCAGGCTGTACAAATAACCCACACTGGGCAATGTATCATTGAGTCTGAGAGTGAAGAAAATTTGTATAGCTGCTGCACATTCAGGCTGCATCTTTATGTCCTCTGTGTCCAACAATAGAATGACTGAACCCAGACGTCTTCTATTCAGCAAGCTTGCTGATCATTCTTCAAATCAATTCCATTTGCCTGATACCAAACAGGCCTCCAGTCAAAACGATCTCCCTTCGAGCAGAGGAAAGCAAGACTCCCTTTTTTATTTGGCTCCCAATGTGTGCTACCTTTGTTGCACGACGCAAGAGCTTCTGACAAGTGCTAGAATAATAGATATGCATTCAATTATTCAGAGCGGGGAAGGTAGGCCAAAGATAATTCTTACAGCGCTGTGTAATACTGTTTCATTTGTAAGAAGGAAGACAATGTGCAGAGTAGCTGTTAAGTAATTCAGTTTGATCTTCCCCAGCGCAACTAACATTCGTTACTAAGCACTGAATTTTAATGGGAATGCTCTCCAGTTGACTTATAGAGCAATCAGAGGATGGCATGTAAAAAAGCTGTAGGTTTTCTTCTAAAGTCACCATAGGGGAAACAGCTGAACTCAAAAGCCAGTGTACCAAAAAGAAATCAAAGCAAAAACCCCACAGCCACAGTGACCTGCAAGAAAAGGTTAACTTGCAGTTCAGCTGCTGTTAAGACGAAGAAGCTGAAAAGTTAAGCACCCATCACAGGACAATGAATCGTAGCTCAAAAAAAACACCTCAATTGCAACCTGGAAATGTGAATGCATCTCCTGCTATGAAGATTGCTTTCTTTACCAAAAAAAAGGGGGGTCTAACAAACATATCCAAGAAAAGAACTGTGATATAGTTGTTTGTTTGAGTGACCCAATTTCACTGCTGAACAAACATTTGCAGGTTGTCTTCCAAGCGTCGAGCAACCACCACCATCCCAAAAATAGAAGCGAGGGAAATGGCAACTACCCTCCACTTGATGAGAAGAGTGCAGGGTCTTTCTAGCCTGTGTCCCAACCAGAACCGCTAGTGGTCAAAGTTGATGAGCGCTTAGCCCAGCAACATCTGGAGGACCTTAGGCTCCCCAACCCTGTTAAGAGTGATGGATTACAATTGAGGAGACCTCAGCCCATAATCCACTCAGTCATGAAGCTCATTTGGTAACCCTGAGTTAGTCATTCTCCTGCTCACCTACCTCACAAGGTTGTTGTGAGAATAATATTGCACGTTACTCTGAGGAAGAGCAAGGCCTCCACTTTTGAACCACTTAGGATTTACCTAAAATCAGTCCCATGCAGGGCTGTCGGCAAAGTGAATGGAGAAAATTGAGAAACGCGCCTTGGAAGCCATTCAACGTCCGAGGCGTGTTCGAAAATGGAAGCATTCACTTCCGGGTTTGGGGCATTCGGCTTCCGAAACGTTCAGCAGCCGAGACGCTCGAAAACCGAGGTTCCACTGTACACTTGCTCTGGGCCTTGGGCGGCTAAGTTGGGCGGCAGCAAGGGGGCGCCAGTGACTGCCTGTTTGTTGAGTTGTTAACATTATTTTAACAAGACTCCCATCCCGGACCTTGGACAAGTTCTGCATGGGCCTGCCTAAAACGTAGCTAATGAGAGCAAAGTAGAAGAGCTTATTCTCTCTCTGGCTGCTCCTTTTACCTCTCTAGGGAGTCCTACCTTGCACATCAAGACCCATAGCTGGTACGCTGTGAAAGAGACCATTGTGTCAACCGATTCGTAGCGTTTTCAAGATTTGGATGTCTGTGCAGTCTGAAAATAAACTATGAACTCATCCATAGCCTAATTGCCACATTTTGCAATGCAAGCCGCAGTCAAGAGATATTTATTTTATTCATTAAATAGACATGTATAGTATAAGCTCTATGCTATACACACCAGCTAATGAATAAAATAAATATTCCAGACTGATGCTTATAACGCAAAATGTGGCAATTAGCATCAAAACACAGCAACGGGTAAGGCTATTGCTCATACCACTGGTATTCATTAGGCAGCTGTTAAGGGTCAATTTGGATGCAGAACATGTTTAATGAAACACATTACTGGTGTGGATAGATGTTTAAAGATACGAGCTTCCCTCTCCTGCAGCTGTCCACATTTTCAGATTACTTTTGCATGCTTCAGACACACACACACATCCCACCACAGTCACACAACCTAGTTTCCAAACCAATTCTCCCATTTTCCAGCTCCTTTCTACACACATACATGAAGCAGCAGTGTCAATGTTGTTGTTGTTGTTGTTGTTGTTGTTGTTGTTGTTGTTGTTGCCACAGAGATGTTTGGCAAGGCTGACCTCAAGGATACAGGAAAAAAAAGCCAAGGGAACAAGGCTGCAACAACATCCCTGTAGGAAACACAAGGGCTCCAGGCCGCCTTTCTTGACACATTCACTCGTTCATTCATAAAATCTATAGCGTCTTGTCTCCTCTCTAGGCAATACTGCTCAAAAGCAGCTAACAAAGGCACGCAAAACAAAACAAAGATCCAATCTATAAAACGCAATACATAAATGTGTATCCAATTAAGTCCTCCTCAGAGCAGACCTATCAAAATTAAGGGACCTGAGATAGACATGTTGATTAATTTAAATGGGTCTACTCCAAGGAGGGCTAGCCCTGGATACAACCCCAAAACAACTTTTAAAAGCCAAAATAATCTGAACAGAAGTAAAGCCAAAAGCCAGTTGGAAAAGCAACAACGGCATTGTACATGTCAGAAAGGAAGAACTTTGAACCAGAATTTGAAGGTGGTGCCACAGAGAAAGCCGTTTTCTGCATCTCCACCAACCTTAATTCAGAAGACAGAGGCATGCGCAAGTCCCTCCCCTCCACAACAATAGTCCTTAACGGGCAGGAAAATTCACATGGGAGCAGGTGGTCCTTCAAGTAGCCTATTTCCAAACTGTACCGGACAAAGTGAATTTCCAAAGTGAATGCCTAAAGAGGTTCCTTGGGAGGTTGGGCAAAGGCTACCTAGAGTCTATACCATCAGCTGAGAGCCTCCACACTTGCTGAAAAGTATACACTGTGCATGTCCCCATTTACTTTTTTTAGTTACTACAGATATGCTAACTCTGCCCCAGTCCACGAAGAACTTGCAACCAGCAAGCCTTCACCCCACCTCAGCAACAGACAACAACTGCATGGCAGCGAGATTAATGCAGCCTTTTAAATAAGCCACAAAGTTACTGGCCTGCTAAGGGGCTAGATTACTGCATTGCCACGTTGGACACAGAAGAGGGGAACCATCTTTTCTGTGTCCAGCATAGAAACCTGGGATACCAATCACTAAGCAGAGGTAAATTATAATAAGTGTGCTAACAGAGTGTGCTAACAGAGGAGGGTCAGAGGTGAAGGATTGACTTTCCCTCCACTAAGCTAGAGGACACAAAGAGTGCTGCATCCCACTCGCTCACTTGTACAGTGGTACCTCTAGTTAAGAACTTAATTCGTTCCGAAGCTCCATTCTTAACCTGAAACTCTTCTTAACTAGAGGCGTGATTTCACTAATGGGGCCTCTTGCTGCCACTGCGCCGCCGGCACACGATTTCCGTTCTCATCCTGGGACAAAGTTCTCAACTCGAGGTAACTCTTCCAGGTTAGCAGAGTTTGTAACCTGGGGCGTTTGTAACTCGAGGTACCACTGTATTTTATTTCCTTATTGCCTAGGAAGTTGTTAGATGCAAGACTGGGTAACTAATAAGGACAGATGGTTGGAAAAGGAATACAAGTGTAGTAGAATCTTCTTCCTCTTATTCTCACAGCAGTGATGAGGAAAATTCTCCAGGAACTCAACATTTTAAAAAAATACTTGCATAAAATACCAACATCTCATCAGTGTTACAATGCTAAAACTAGCATTCATTTCCAATTCTCAGCGGTTGACTTTTTATCCTAATCCTGGTGTCAAGAACAAAGACAAGAGTAATTATTTGAGACTATAAATCAATTCCATTAAGCTGAACATTTACCAAGTCATGACATCAAATTAAATTGGCAATTAAATAGGCTAACATGACATTTCAAGTTCTCTACAGCGAGCACCACACTGTTTACCTCAACACATTCTCAGGATCTTCTCTCATATATATATATATATATATATATATATATATATATATATATATATGAAGCAATACATTGGGTGCATATATATATATGAATGAATCAATACATTGGGTGCAACATGACAACTCGTAACACACACAGGGTACTTTATTAAGCATTTAATTATATTGTTTCTTACTGATGCCTCACAAAGTTGTTTAAGGCTGGGACATGAACCTACCACAGTCATTAGAAGCTTATCAAACCACTGCAGTTTGAGCTCTGATTTCGGCCACATGTCTGGTCGTAAAGCTGTCTTCAGAAGGTTGACACAACGTCGAGAGAGCAATTCTCCTGGAGACCCAGCCGTGTTTGAGTTGTCATTTACCTAGAAATGTAACAAGAAAATTGACTAAAGAGCAAATATTATGACTGTTGTTGTCAATATAATAACAACAACAACAACAATAATTTCTATACCACGCTTCCTCTAAGGATCACAGGGCAATTTACAATATAAAAACACATAAACACAAAAATATATACCATGGTAACAAACAAAACAATACCCCCCCCCCAACACACACACACACACAACACAGAGAGTTTAAAGGGCTCTGCAGAAGTTGCTGGACTATAACTCCCATCATCCCACTGGCCATATTGGTTAGCACTGATGGGCATTGGAACCCAACCACTGCAGGGCCCTAGGCTGCCCATCCCTGCTGTATAGAGAGGGACAGAAGATGACAAGCTAGACTTGCATGCTGAAGCAGATTCCCCCTACAGAAAAGCCCCACCGTTTAACAAATGCAAACAAAAAGGGAATTGCTACTATGAATTATCGTTTGTGGATCTGAACAGAGGATGCTTCTCTGAAAGGAGGCCCAGCGGGCTATTACTCCTGCTTCTGTGTGCCATAGGGGTTGCTCCCCAACTAGAAGAAGGCACAAAATGTATAAAAAGCACTTCAGGGCCCAGAAGAAGAGCAGATTCACCCCACAACACCTGCTTCAGTGGTGGCCCAAAGGACACGGGAGGTGGAAGGATGTGCCTGTTTGGACAGAAGGGGCTAAGTAGAAGACCTCCTGGAGGTGGAGGTGGAAGATCTCTCAAACCTACTCCAAGATTTGGGAGATCTCCTCCATTTCTGGGCCCTGGGATGCTTCTTATGCATTTTGTGTTTTCTCCTGGCCAGGGAGGAACCCCTATGATGCATAGATGCAGAAGGAAATAGCCCCCTGGACCTCCTTTTGGATAAATCATCTCCTACAGGACAGCCCCCGGTGGCAGCACCAACAAGAAGGCCTCACTGTACTGGAGAAAGCACTCTTTTAATTACAGCTGCTCTGGTTACAGTTTAATTACAGAGCACAGTGTCGGAATACGAGATTAGCAGAAACAAAGTGGAGACTGGTGTGCTCATTCTAAGCTTTAATTAAGCAGTGTATACAGGACAAAAGTGATCATAACGTCCTCTCACTTCAGCTCCGGGAGAGAGAGCACAAAGTAAAAAGTACAAAAACACAACAGAGCGGAAGAGCTAAGGCTAGCTTCCGTTCTCAGGCTTTCCAAGCCTAGATAGTAAACACTTGCATGCGATGTAACAGTCACACATCAGCAACGGAGGTGTGAAATGCTAACACACAGTTCCCCAGCCTAGTCTTCCTCATTGCCTCCTTCCTATGCTAGGCATCCCAGTGGGGATGAGAAGCAAAGCATTCTGCAGCCCGCAAAAAAGTCCCACTCCACACTGCCCATGAAAAGTCCAAGGGAGGAGAAGAGCAAGTGGAACACTGCAGATCTCCCTTCAATGGAGCAGTGATGCTGGCTTTTCCCCACCAACCAAGCAAATCATACTGAACAGAAGTGCACAGTACCTGGCAAGCAATTCTAATGAGGAAGTTGATGACCGTATCCGTGTGTTGCTTGTCAATGGGCTTTGAAAGGAGCGCATCAGCCCCAGGCAGCGATTGGCTGCGTCCGAATACCTGGATGATAATAATAATAATAAAGCAGCACATCTGAAAGCACATTTGACATGGAAAAGGGACGGCAATTTGCTGTGTCCTTGTTGAAACATGCACAGCTCACCAAGAAGAAGACATGCAAAGAAGTACAGGCAGAGTTGAATTTTGTCTACAAGGAAATGGGGGGGGGGAGGAGAGATGTGACCCTTACTGCACTTATTGCCCCCGTCGCAGTCCTGAACCGCTTCACTTCTTGGCCCGAATCGACCGAAAGCCCCCTCTTCACAGCAGATGAGGCGGAACTGGCTCCTTCGCTACTGGCACCCTGATCCATATCGGAATCCGGCTTTTGGGGAGAGAGGGGAAAGAAGAGCCAAAGAAATTGAACTCAATATGGGATTTCTATAGAAAGGCCAAGGATTCCGTACCAGGCAGCGAAACAGCTGAAGTCCTCTTACCTGCTGATCTTTGATTCTTTGCAATTCCCATTTGATGACCACTTCTGCCAGGTCCACAGCCAGCTTCCTTTGCTCGATAGTAACACTGGGAGTGAAGCCCAGTCTCTGCATGGCACTCACCATGTGCTGCACTAAATGGTGCCTCACCGGATAGTAAACCTGTGGAAATTTCCCCCATAATTATTGATATAAACATATATATTTATACCCTGCCTTTTACCTGACAGGGACTCAAGGCTGCTTGCAGATAAAATAAGAACAGGTAAAAACCTAGAAAAAAAACATCATTAAACATACATAATTACAATGAAAACAGCATGGCACCAGTCATTTCATTAAAAGCAGTCAGTTCCAAAAAGCCTCCTAGAATAAGGACTTCACCTGCCAGCGGAAGGACAGCAAGGAGGGAGCCAATCTAATTTCACTAGGTAGGGAGTACCAAAGTCTGGGAGCAGCCACCAAGAAGGCCCTCTCCTGCATCCCTACCAAGCATTCCTGTGAGGGTGGCAGGACCAAGAGAAAGGCCTCCTCCAAAGATCTCAGAACCCAGTCGGACAGCTTGGACCTAAGCAGTGTGCAAAGGGCTTTCTAGGACATAACCCGCACTTTGAATTGTGCCCGGAAACAGACCAGTAGTAGAGATGCTGTAACAAGGGAGTCGTATGTTCCCTAGATCCAGCCCTAGTCCACAATCTGTCTGCGGCTCTTTGAGCCCATTCAAGTTTCTAAACACTTTTCAAAGGCAGCCCCACATAGAGCATGTCACAATGTTTATCTCCCTATATAATGTTCATACCTTCTACAAACATGATTTATCCTTCAGAATTAAGAAGGAAGAGAGTTCTCTCTCCCTTCCTCCATTCTCCTGCCACTAGAGCAAAATTAATGGTAAGTACAGGAGCTGAGAAAAATATGTAATCTATATGTTCCCGGGAGGGTGGAGGAATTAGGAATGGACCCCAATCGTCGTGCTTCCAATGATATCAGGAGATACAGGAATCCGATATACGCTCAGAAATAATGCCAGAGATACTTTCCAAGTTACAAAAAAAAACCACCACATTTCAGCCACTTCCAAGCTTTGGGACGCCCATCAGAGCAAATCTCTGAATA
Organism: Zootoca vivipara; assembly: GCF_965207765.1. Taxonomy (NCBI): domain Eukaryota; kingdom Metazoa; phylum Chordata; class Lepidosauria; order Squamata; family Lacertidae; genus Zootoca; species Zootoca vivipara. The sequence continues at coordinate 42,771,765 of NC_142596.1, forward strand.
ACCCTGCACCACACCTTCTGAATGGCCGGAATGTGCCCTTGTAATCTGATAATGCTTCTTGCTTGCGGGCAGGGGGAGGAGTTCATGGCTTTTGCATGGCTGTAATGTAGCACATTGTGTAAAGGTAAGAAAGGCATCCATCCTTCTGCCCACTGCCTCTGGCCCTGGTATCTCCTGGAAGGTAGGTTGCACAGGAGGCAAAGTTGTGCTTGGAGTGTACAAAGTTCCCCACTCCTGCGCTAAACAGCGTTGGCAACTAGGTATTCATCAGGTGTGGGGCAATGTTGCTTTTCAGTCAAGGAGCCTCAGGTTTTTCTAACTGAGCTGATGAATATGCTTTACAGGTTATGAAGCTGGGAGCCATCTAACTCTTCCTCCTCAATTCAAGCTGTGCAAAGCAGGCCTGGGGACACACTGATTCCACCAGTGCCTTTGAAACCTAGCAGGGTCAGAGCACTACAAGAAAGAGAAAAGCCAAGCTTTCTAGTTTGTATACTGTCTTTTAAGCCCCTCTGGCCGATGGATTACAGACCACTTTCATCTCAGGTTTGCAATTCTCTCTTGAGCCCACAGAGCGCAAATCTTTGGGGTATTATTCGAAAGTGACAAAAGAGCTCTCGCAGTAGCTCCAAATGACCAGAAACGCTGGGAGAGGGAGTATTCACTGGACCAAGAGCACAACAGTTCTCGTCCTGCACCAAAATTACTCCCCTGGGCCCTCAGAGGCAATCCAGCCTGAAAATCAACACAAAAGTACCCTTACGAAGTGTTCTGTGCTGAAACAAGCCACTCCAAAATTGATTTGTGTTCTCTGGCATTTAAGAACATCTCAGAGGGTTTGTGTGTGCACTGAAAATTTATGCCACGCAAACGCCACTGATGAAGTTATTTGGGTCAAGGCCAACCCTTTGCATGGCCACTTTATGGCATATTGGGGCGGGGGAGGCACACATTTTAATGCCTAGTGAGAGACAGAGAGAACATTATGGCCGGCATCGTATCCATTCATTACACTGTTAATCCATTTCATGGAATAATGTGTGTGGGAGAAGCTTTTAGACTGGCCACTTGCTCAGAAGGCGCTCAACCAGTAATCAGACCGGATGAGAGGCTGCAAGCTCCCAATCCCCTCCTAATCAACGGCTTATAACCCTCAGAGGGGAGGAGCCCAGTGATGGCAGACGGAGGGGAAAGAGAACTGGTGGGGCAGGATAGGTGCAATTTTCAAACTTGTCCCCTGGTGATTAGGATTTCTTTGGTGTAATGCTCTCCACAGGGAGGCTCGCCCTGGCGCCTTCATTTCATATCTTTAGGCACCAGACAAAAACACTCCTCTTCTCCTGGGCCTTTGATTGCTGGTAATTAAACGATCCATGGCCTTTTAAACTGTGCTGGTGGGGGTATTGTTTCCGTAGGTATTTTTGTGTTTCTATGCTGTAAACCGCCCTGCGATCTTCAGATGGAGGGCTGTAGAGAATTTTAATAAATAATAATGATAAATACCTTGAAGTGCTGGACTATTAAATGCAAAATATGGACTAGCTGGGGAACGGTGTGACCTTCTTCCACTATGATTTTCCTTGTCCAGTGGGTCAGCATCTGGTGGCCATCTTCCATCCGAGCAGGCACTGCTGGCGTCAGAATAGCCATGGCTTGCCGGACAATGGCTCGCGCCTCCATTGCATGAGCCTTCAGGAGGCTGTGAAACACCTGAAGAGGAGGAGAACACAAACAACTGTATAAAATAAAATCCAGAAAAGGAAATAAAGGTACTATAATCCATAGGTTTTCAACCAGGGGGTCTGAACCTGGTTGAGTCGAGCGGCTACACCAGGTGAAGTGCGCTAATGTTCCTGCTGCCATGTTGGATTCCAACTAAGCCTATCTAGACCAAAGAAGGCCTTCTCGGTAGTGGCCCCCTCCCTGTGGAACGCCCTCCCTTCAGATGTCAAGGAGATAAAGAATTACGTAACTTTTAGCAGACATTGAAGGCAACCCCGTTTAGGGAAGTTTTAAATGTTTTTTCTATGGTTTTTATATACATTGGTACCTCTGGTTGCGGACACAATCCGTCCCGGGGTGCCATTCACACCCCGAAAAGTCCGCAGCCAGAGTAGCGCTTCTGTGCACGTGCGAACCGCACAGAACGTTTCTGCACATGCGCACGCGGCGAAACCCAGAAGCAAACACTTCCGGGTTTCCCATGTTCTTAACCTGAAAAAACGCAACATGAAGCGTTCACAAGAGGTACGACTGTATGCTGTAAATCGCCCACGGTGGATGGGTCACCCCAGATGGTTGGCACATCAATAATAACATTGATTGTTATAATGTATTTGGTACATATGTAGCCATATATACGGCCACCAACTTGGATGAATTCAAAACAGGGTGGGACAAATTCATGGAGGACAAGGTTATCCATGGCCACAATCCATGGTTGCAGGTGGCAGTGCTTCTGAATGCTAGTTTTAGAAACCGCAGGCGAGATGCTCTTGGGCTCAGCTCCTGCCTGAGGGTTTCCCATGGGCATCTGAGTGGCCATTGTAAGAATAGGATGCTGGGCTAGCTGGACCTTTGGCCTGACGCCACAGGCTCTTCTTATATCCACACACACTAAACATGTCTACTTCACCAACGTCCAGTTTCAAAAAATGAGGGGGGAGGGGACATGCATAAAGATAGTGGACGCCTTTTAAATATGAATCTACACACACACATTACCTGTAAAACTATCTTCTTGTGGATGGCGAACTTGGCGATGATGTGCGCTAGGAGCAAGTGTCCGCTGTATTTGCAGGCTGGATCCACGCATGCCTTCGAGAGCAGGCAGGGCCAGGCAAAGGTCATGAGGCGCCGCAGCTTGCTGTTGCGGTTCTTGTTGTTGTCGTGAATGTGGTGCGGGGCATGCTCCACGAGAAGAGTGGCAAACTGCAAGAGGTAAATCCTGAGCGAGTCGAGCATGTCAGCTTGCTTTTCTGGATCAAGTACCTGACCCCAAAACAGGAAAAGGAAAGGAATTTCAGGATGCATCGTCAAACAAAGCGCAAGGGGCTCGATTCACCAGGAGCTACTGCTAGGAGCTACCAAGGCTAGAACTGGGAACCTGCAGCTTTGTGCATAGCTGTTCCATGTCTTAAGACCCCAAAGGGCTGGAGAATTTCTCAAGGCAGCAAAGGTTTCCCAGGTAATGGAATGTCTCCAGCCACTCAAGGCTGGCCATAGGGAATCTCTACACCAGGAAATGCCACAAAGGCTTCCTGTTCAAGCTGGGACCTTGCCTTGGAAACAAATGACAGTCCTTACTGATCTCAACTTGACCACCACCCCAACGCCCAGGTTGGGATTGGTTGCTTTTTTCCCCTCCTTAGGCTGAACTACCTTTGTTATAAATACACTGGTGATGCTTTCGGGGTTATCTCCTTCTGGGTTAGGGGGCCCCAGAAGCTGTTCACCTTCTCCCTTTTCAAAGCTGTGCAAGAAAGCTGGATTCAGAATGTGTTGCAGAACCTGCAGATCAGAAAAAAAATAAATCATTTATTTGTTTATTTTGAATGATTTCTGTCCCGGTCTTCCTCCCTAAAAAGATTAAAGTGGTTCACAATAAAAGGAATAAAAAATCAATAAAATGTAATACAGTAATCAAGGTCTCTTCTCCCCTCCCCCCCCTCCGGTAATTCTAAGTTACAATAGTGCTTTTAAAAGCAATTGATGACTGATGCTAATCCATAACTAAAATCCTCAACTATTATGGAGAAAACTCTCCAAGTGTATCAGGCTTCTGCCAACTAAGGCTTAACTCCTTGAAATCCACTTTCTTTGTTCAAATTATGTGCAAGAGAGGTTACTGTAATTATGTGCCACCAAATTAGCAAACCAGCTGCAGATCTCTTATGCTTTCTATGCTTTTATTGTGGTCTTTGGCACTGAACAAGCTGTTGCCTCCGCTTCAAAGTAAATATACAGAAACACAGCAACTATGCTTACAGCAAGATATACTACACCAGGGGTCCCCAGACTTACCGGCGTTTGGGCCGGTTCCCACGGCGACGATTGCGCGGCGGGCCGGCGGGCGGGGGAGTGCGCGCCCGTGCGCATGCGCACGGCCGCTTACTGGCGCGGCGGCGCGCTTCCAGGGTGGGAAAAGCGCCGAAAATCCGTTGTGCGCATGCGCGTGGGCCTCCCCCGACCCGGAAGTGCACCAGAAAGGACTTCTTCCGGGTCGGGAGAGGCCCATACGCATGCGCAGAAAGGAATTTCGGCGCTTTTTTCCCAACCCGGAAGAGCGCTGCCGCGCCGTAACAGCGGGCGGTGGCGGGCGGCGGGGGTCGTCGCGGGCCGGATTGGCAGGCTAACTGGGCCGCATCCGGCCCCCGGGCCGTAGTCTGGGGACCCCTGTACTACACTAAAAAACCAGGGCAATTAATTTTAAATTATCGTAACATTTCAGTGATAAGATTTTTTTTTTAATGCATAACAATGCAAGTAGGAAGCTTCCATGTCCTCTTCTAAAGTGCCAGATAATTGCAAACTTAGCAGGCAGGACTATGACTGATTAGTACCAAGAGTCACTGTGGATCCCTCTGGAAACAAAGCTTCTTCTGCCAAAAAAAGAAAGGCTGCAGGCAAACAGGTATGTCAATATTCAAGAATTGGGGCAATCAAACGGAAGTTGAATAATTGTTGACTTCACCCGTTATTGCTCTTCTTTAGGCTTGGCATTTTCACAGAAGTAGTTCTGCCAATTATCAAACTCTTGTTGACATTTAAGCAAGCAACTTGCATTGCCCACGGAAATGGAACCTAGAAATACTAACCCGTTTTCATTTAAATGATTTGCTTTACCTTGGCCTTAAGCTCATCTCCAAAGTTGGGATCACTGAAGTCAACAAAGCGGAAGAAGAGTGCCCGTTTTTGGGCAATGGTGTAATTTTTGGGAATCTCTTCTTCCATGTATTCTTTTAAGAAAGTCATGTTGCAGAGGAAACGGCCGGTAAAGGCCCGGAGAAGCTGGAAGAGCAGCTCTATGTCACCATAATTTCGCCTAAGGGAAAAGTAAATTATAAAAGGCTAAGCAACATCAAACTAAGAAAGGAGTTCTGAAAAAGACATGCTCTGTATAACGCTGAAGCACCCACATTTCCAGTGGACACCTTACAAAGAAAGCGAGCTCTTACCAGCTGCCCAGCTAACCCAGCATTCTCCTTTCTCTCACCAGCAAGAAGTATGTTCCCATCACTTGTGCACTCAGGTGTGGGGAACCTTGGCCCTCAAGCTGTTGCTGAACTACAACTCCCATCAGACCCAGCAAGCATGGCCAATGGTCAGAGTTGATAGGAGATGTAGCTCAACAACAACTCGAGGGCAAAAGGTTCCCCCACACCTGAGCTAAAGTGAAGTCAGCTTAGCTTCCCCTCTGTTTAACCAGAGCATACATTAGGGCAAGGATGAGGAACCTGTGGCCTCATCAGCCCCAGGGAACAACGATGCCACCATTTTGGCTGCAGAAGGACTGGCACTTATTGGAGAATTGCTATTACAGTCATACCTCGTGTTACGTTTGCTTCATGTTGTGGCTTTCCAGGTTACGAACGCAGCACCCCCAGAAGTGTTTACTCCTGGGTTCGCTGCACACAAGCAGAAGCGCTCTATCACGCTTCGGCGCGCACAGTAGCAGCACTCTACTTACGGACTTTTCGGGTGCAAATGGCACCCCAAAATGGATCACGTTTGTAAGTAGAGGTACCACTGTAGCCTAGGTCAGTAACTGTAGGCCTGGGGGCCAAGCACAGCCTTCCAGCCCTCTCTCTCTCTCGGAACTGTCTCTGGGACAAAGCTTTTGCTAGGCCTGCTTTGTGCCCTGAGTGTTTCTGCCTGGTTGGAATGTGTCCTTGAACTCTGGCGATGCTTCTTGCTTGTCTAGGTTGAGGACAGAGAGGGGAAGGATGAGCATCTGTAGAAACGAGCCGCTTGTAACATTTGCATTGATTGCTCCACCCACTTTTGCCTCTACCCCGGCCACCACTGCCATGTGGCCTTTGGAAGGCTGTCCAGAAGGGAATGTGATGCTCTTGTGCATGAAAGGTTCTCCATCCCTGGCCTACACAGCAGCATTTGCAGATCGACATACTTGCAGTAATTCAATAAGCAGTACGCCAGAAGCTTTGGCTCCTTCCAGTTTGTGGCTGCCATGTTCTCCTTGCGGTGCCTTTCCTGAAAAGCTTCGCTGACCCACACTCGCCTGAGCTGGCTCACTAAGGAATGCTGGTTCGCCAGCCAGCACTCATCGTTCTTCACTATAATACTTATGATCTGTCAAAACAAAAGCAAGGACATGTACGCGGTACTTAAATAGCCCTAAGCGGGTTATTAGTTATGTCCATTTAATGTTTCCTTTCTGGTAGTTCTGGAGAAAGACATTAAGAACTGCTCTCATCTCTTCAAACCATAAGGGAAATGGGATCAAAGCAGGAAGGTGGGGGAGAGGGAGGGAGCAATACAGGAGCTTATCCAGTTTAGAAGAATTTCAAAAGGAGGTCAGATACACACACACACACACACACACACACACACGTGCTGCCAATCTACTATATATATTGGAAAGTGGTTTGTCTATTTGTTTTCTATGCATTCAGACGCCTCTTGAGATATCATTGCCAAACCCGGCATGAGGGTTCCTGAGGAGGCGGCAGCGGACTTTGTCAACATCTGGATGCCAGGTACAATTTTAATTCAAGATGGTGGACCAAAATGTGACTTTGACGTTTTTTGGCACATGTTCAGCTCCCTCTCAATATATCATCACCAAACTCAGCATGAGAGTTCTGGAGGAGGGTGTCTTCATTGTCATTTGGAGGCCAGGTGCCATTTTGAACCAAGATGGTGGAACAAAAAAATGGCACTCCTGTGACTTTACCTGGGCTTTTCTTATGACAGGTCCAAACGCGCAAATTACATTATCTATTTTTAAAATCACATTATTTTCTGGTTTCTAAAAGTTCCTGGGCAGCAGCGGGCACTCCTTGCTAGTAAATACAACAACAAAGGATTAGGAAAAGACTGGTGGGACAAACAGAGGAATGGGGGGAGAACTACCATTGAAATACACCAAGGAGGAATTGTTCTTGGACAGATTCCACAAATCTCAAACCAAAACAGAAGGTGCAGGTGTGAACTATTTAGTGCAATTCGGTAGAGGTGGAATGCCATACCTTGATAGCCTGAAACTGGAGATCAAGGCGCATTGTGCTGGTGCTGGGAGAGCCAGGGCGAACGGCCGCTTGAGTACCGACGGGTATCAATAATGTGATGAAGCGATTTGGATTAGCTGCCAGAACATCACGCAGTGGCTTCGCATCTTTATGTTTTAAAAAGCTCTGGTTTTGAAACGATAAAAGAAAACTCTGATGAAGGCAAGGAATTGTTTCAGAAGTCTGCCAGCAACATACATTGTGCAGTTTTATACATGGGTGCAGTGTCAGCTATATCTGAGCAATCTTACGCTTAAAATTGCTTACTTAAATATCACACATTATTTAGATCGGTCTTCTCAAACTTGGTGCCCTTCAGAAGACAATGGGCTACAACTGCCATCATTAAAACACTGGCCATGCTAGCTGTGGCTGATGGAAGCCAGAGTCCAACAATATCTAGAGGGCACCAGATGAGGAAGACTGAGCTAGAGCAGTGGGCAGACTTCAGGTCCTGATTAGGTCCAAGTCCTGATACAACAAAACACTAATGGAGCAAATAAAGATGAAAGAACTGTTCTAATCCTTCACCTGTACACGCCCTTCCCTACATCTCCTCCTTTATGCAGCTCCCTCCTTTCTTCATGCTGGTAATTATATTTCTTATTATATAATAAAATTGTAATGATGTTTTCACACTGCAGTTTGCATAGCCTCCAATAGGCAGCCGTGAGAACTGCAGCGTGATGAGTTGCCCAGCAGGCGAAAGAGTAGGCAAACAGCCCAGATTAGCTGCAGAGGAAGAGCCAGGACAGGATAGCTCCCCAGCAACTGCCCTGCTCCTATATGAGGTGCACAGTGACAACCAATGATGAAGTTTTTGCCTCAGCAGTGTAGGAGGCCAAGGAGGAGACAAGGCAAAGTAGGGTAGAATGGTTACTGGAGAGCTGCCCTAGGCATCTGTGGCTTGCATAGGCCGTGCTTTGGCAAGGCTGTAAAGTGAGGAGCACAGTTTGACCAAGTGAGCGACAAACAAAATACAGTGGTACCTTAGTTTAAGAAAAGCTTAGTTTATGAACAACTTGGATTAACGCTGCAAACCCAGAAGAAGGTGTTTTGGTTTGTGAACTTTGCCTTGGAAGCAGAACATGTTCCGCTTCCTGTTGAGTGTGTTCCATTTGTAAATTGAGTCCCCCGCTGCTATGGGAAAGCACGCCTTGGTTTAAGAACGGACTTCCTGAACGGATTAAGTTCATAAACCAAGGTACCACTGTAGAATATCAGCAGAGTCAATGGACTAGCTGACCAATCAAAGCACTTTCCTGGAGTTTGGTTGCTGTTGCATGGGGCTCAAGAACCTGGGAAGGTAGAGTGTCTAGGAGAAGGAAAACTCTGATCCTAAACCTCTAGTGCCTTGCAGGATATCTTCAGGAGAATAAAAGGTTAAGTAGTAAACCCTGCACATATACAGAGTGAAGGCCCTAAGATGGTTGGGATGGTGCCTTGTACACCTCCTTCTGGCAACTCCTGCAACCAAGCTGGTGCATTGCTCTGTTTTCGTTTGGACCACATCAGTGAGTCTGGGCAGCCCAGGACCTCCATACACACAGCCCAAGCTTGCTCCTTAAGAAGGTCACTTTGGTGCTGCTAATACAGCAGTCTGACTTCACCCCCAGAGGTGCAATCCATTGTTTCTCAAGACAGATTGATGCCAACAAAAAAACAACAAAATAGCCCTACTTCCCTTCTTTTCCTCTGCTGCAGCCCAATGGCTGCTGCTAGGTGACAGCAGAGAAAGATCTTACACTTGCAACCACCTTGATCATCCACCAGCATTGAAAGTCAATCAAACAAAGCAAAACACCATGAGGTACCATGAACATCCTGCTCCACTGTGGATCATTTAAGGTTGCTTCCATCATGAACAACTCAACCGTCTGTGATGGATGACGCGTCAGAAACTTTATTAATGGTTCCCTGAACGGACTGCCAGCCTGCGAAAACAAATCCCAGACGAAAAGAAGCTTCATTTAGCATGCGGACAAGTTCAAGGCAGCTAGGGTTGCACTCTTGGGTTATGCTTTTCTAAGGACGGCAAACATGCCAGCAACCCCCAAGCCTAGAATTACGGTTTCCTCTCCAGCACGTCTCAACTTTCAGTGTTTTCAGTGGGGAAATGTTTGAAAAGTCATAATATCTGGTCCGTTCTCTCAAGGGCAGACTAAGCAAAACGTTTCTATATAGCTACAGCGGCACATTATATTTCTACATGTAATTCTAATCTGACCACAGGTTTGATCTCCCTCCACTTTATATATGTATGTATTTATGTACACGTGTGTGTGTGTGTGTGCGCGCGCACACACACAAACACACCAAGTTAAATTCTCATTTGAACCTTGAAAATCCATTAGAACTAGTTCCAAACTCTTTTAAAAATGGAGTAGAGTACAAGAGGGGTGTCCACAAATCAATGTTTTAAATCAAATGGATTCCACAGGGGAGTTGAAACAATTCAAAACACAATTAAAGCAAGTATTACAAATGGAAGAGCAGAAGCAATTAAGGAAATTAAGTGCCATTTTACCTCTATCAACATAGCCCGTTCTGTTTTCATCACAACTTCCAGTAAGGGTTTAACGAGTGTCTGAGGAGCAGCTGGGATCAGATGAAACAGGTTTATAATTGCTGAGCAAATCTTCATTTCCTACAGACAAAATGGAAACATTAGCAAGCATCCATTTACTTTAAGGCAGCGTTCGAATGCAACACACAACGGATCCTAATGGGAACTCTATTCCCCTTTCTAGGTGTTAGCATGGCTGGCAAACCAAAGCAAGGAGTTATAACAACAACTACTTACCCAGGGCATGTAAGATAGCTGTTTTGTTCTGGGGGAGGGGGGCAATGGGTGGCTAGATCGTTCCGTTTGCTTCAATAGCACAACTTTTAAACTTTGGGGTTTTCTGTTTGTTTGTTTTAAATGGTATGACAACAGTGGTATGGAGGTTTGTGAATGTCCAATGTTGGGCACACTAACTGCCTGACTCTCTCCAAAAGGCAAAAGCTGCTGCTAAAAGCTGGCTTGTACAAAACTATAAAGGAAGAGTTTGGCCTGCATCAGAGTTCAATTCATATGGGCTAGCAACTTCAAAATTCAACTCTATCCTCCTACAGCAGAAGCCGATCCATTGGGGCAAGCAGGGCACTGCCACACAAACCTCAGTCTGCCTTCATCCAGCCTCGACCTACAGTGGTACCTCTACTTACGAATTTAATGCGTTCCGAACGCACATTCGCAAGTCGAAAAAATTTGTAAGTCGAATCCCATAGGAATGCATTGGGAGAAAAAAATTGTAAGTAGAAGCAACCCTATCTAAAAATTCGTAAGTAGAAAAAAAAATCCTATCTAAACCGCATCCAAGATGGCGGACGGAGCTTCATTCGTAAGTAGAGTTATTCGTAAGTAGAGGTACCACTGTATCTGCCTTCTAAGTTACAAACAATCCAGGAGATCACGGCATTCCTGCCAGCTTCCTCTTCCTTAGCCTCCATGTTGCCCTTGCTGAAGTCAGCAGGGAGGAGGATGGGGGGCAAAACTAGAATTAGCTGGCTCTGCCTACCATTGGCTCTGCTCCACCTATGGTTCGGACTCCCTGCATTCTGCCTCACCAGTCCCAAAGGTCATCAGCCACCGCCCTCCTTCACAGACCCAACGCAGCAAACTTCCTGTTGACCATTTGGATAGTTTCTTATGTTGGGTTATGACAAACACCACAGAAGGAAAAGGGGCAAGAAATTGTGCATGCATACACACAGTACGTTAGGTCTAGCAAGGTGGTTGCATTTCCTGAACTGAATGAAGCGCCAGTCTCCCCCACTTGAACAGAGAGGCCTGCACAGCTGCCAGAGGTTAGACTTAGGAGTGGGGCCTCGGCTTTTGCTTTGAAATCTGTTCCTTTTAGATGTTAGCAACTCAAGAAGGCTTCCGCTCAATGTATGTACAGGGAGGGAGGGAAACTGCACCCAAAACTTCCTAAATTATTCATTTTTTTAAAAAAAGAAAACATGCTTTATAAGTCCTTCCACAGGTCACAGCAAATGCTACTGATACAACTCCGCCACAGACAAACAACAGAGGACAAGTCACAGCACTGCACTCAAGGCACAATGCACTTCGCCCGGTACATTAACAAATACAGCTAACAAACCATAGCAAAACAAACCATAAACAGAGAGAGGGAGGGAGAAGGAGAGAAAGAAAGAGACAAAGGAACGGAACGGAACCCAAACAAAGAACCTCCTGGCACCTCCACTGAAAGTTCTCACCTCTACCCCTTCCACGGCAGGCTGAACCAAAACAAAACAAAACAAAAATTCACAGCGTGAACAACGACAACCACAAAAACGTAAATGCAAAAGAAACGTGTATATGCTGTGCTTCAGAGCAGAGTCAGAAACTGACTTTAGTAGGGTTAGATTCTCACCTCAAACTGACAGAATGGAGACAAGGAACATCTCCCGCACTCGGAAATACTCTCCTGAGGATGGGGAGGAAAAGCATCTTTTTTTCTTTTTTTTGGATATTTGTACACACACTGAATACATACAACTTCCCATATATATATCTATATATATATATTTAAAGCTTGCACACAAGGAGGAAGAGGAAGGATATTAAGGGATGAACAAGACAGTGAAGGCGGCATTCTGATTATCTTGGGAGGCAGGCGATGTCCACGGAGACAACAGGAAAACAGACCACCTTTCAACGCTCAATAAAGTAGAACAGAACAAACCGGAATCACGAACAATTACCCTTGGGAAAAAAAAGGTTGTAGTATGGCATTTCTATATAATATGTGTACCCAGAGGAGTGCTGAGCAAAGGTAATTGCTGAGAGTGAGGGAAAGTGTGTTTTAAGTGGAAGTGTGAGCAAATGGGCGTTGATGCAGACTGACTGGGCTATGGGTGTGTTTGAGCAGGTGGAAAATGTGTGAGCAACCTCATTTTATGGATCTTGATGTTTTACATCATACTGTATTATTGTATTTTGCTGTTTGATTACTCTCGCAAACCATTTTAATGAAAATTAAAACGAAACTTTAAGAGGTGTTTTGGGGATAACCTAGTAGAACCGATGTGCGTCATAATAATTAACAACAGCGCTTAGTAGCATTTCCACCGGGGAGAGAACAGGCACACGTTTTTACCACCTTCTCAACAAAAGTCATGGCAAGGTCATAAAACGCCTGTGAATGGTTAGAGGATGGAAGAAGGATCTTCTGAGATTTGAAGGGGCAGCTTATAAAGCAGCCTGAAGAGGAGGGGACTCTCCCAAAATGCACACTAGTCACTGACTAAGTTTGGATGGTGCTATATTGGCTGAATTAGACAAGATATGACTACTACATACAGTTGCTTCATTCTTCTCTTTGCATAAGCCAGGAAGTCTTTAGTTAACTTTAGTTTCTCGTTACATCCAAACCAGGAAATCATAGTTAAAGGCTTCCCACTAAGCCAAGATATGAAGCCATGGTACAATTCACTGAATACCTTCTCCTGTTTGGAAACCATTAACCATAGTTTCTTGGTTTCGGTGTAGCAGAAGGCTCTAGTAAGGTGGTGAATCCCTGGCTTGCACGAAGGAAGGAGGAAAGCCATAGTGTGGAATAAAGCTTGTTCATATCGCATCTTATGAAGGCCAGGTGTGATTGCTCAAGCACAGCCATAATAATAATAATAATTATTATTATTATTATTATTTATTTATACCCCACCCATCTGGCCGGGTTTCCCCAGCCACTCTGGGCGGCTTCCAACAGAAACATTAAAATACACTAATTTGTTAAACATTGAAAGCCTCCCTAAACAGGGCTGCCTTCAGATGTCTTCTAAAAATCTGGTAGCTGTTTTCCTTTTTGACATCTGATGGGAGGGCGTTCCACAGGGCAGGCGCCACCACCAAGAAGGCCCTCTGCCTGGTTCCCTGCAACTTGGCTTCTCGCAATGAGGGAACCGCCAGAAGGCCCTCGGAGCTGGACCTCAGTGTCCGGGCAGAACGATGGGGGTGGAGACGCTCCTTCAAGTATAAGGGACCAAGGCCGTTTAGGGCTTTAAAGGTCAGCACCAACACTTTGAACTGTGCTTGGAAACGTACTGGAAGCCAATGTAGATCTTTCAAGACCGGTGTTATGTGGTCTCGGCGGCCGCTCCCAGTCACCAGTCTATCTGCCGCATTCTGGATTAGAGGATTAGAGCCTAACCTACATCAGAGGATCGCTGTGAGAACAATATAGGGAGAATGGGGATCTGCCTTGAGCTCCTTGGAGAAAGTGACAAATAAAACAAACAATCCATTTTTAGCTGATTTGAAGGCAACACTCTTAATGCATGCCTGCAGCTAAACACAATGGATGCATACATATGATCATGCTGCCGACAGTATCCAATACAGCAGTGCCAGCTTTATAATCCATGAAGCCATGAAGCACGGCTTAATTAGCATGGGGAATGCAAACCTCTTGCAGGCAGATACATATTAAAGCAATAAAGAACCTTGTTGTTGTTGTTTTTAATTGGTATGAAAGGAGATTAAGAATTTGGGTAAAGTCTGCCCCAACACACAAAAGCACACACACAGGGGGTGGGGAGAGAACAGCATTCTTAAAATTTCAAGTTATGTTTTCCTGAAAGTGCAGTATTTCTGTTGCTTTGCAAACAGGATGGCTTTCCTTCAGATGCTGAGACTTTGGGGGAACTCCCAGGGGGATGCTCCACTTGGAAGAGCTAGTGGAAAGGCTGAAAGCGAAAGGCTAGGGAAAGCGCTTGCTAGACTTCTCATGATAACGAAGCAACCCTGAGTCACTTCTTCGCTGTCCACAGCATGGAGCCGTATTCTGCACACAAAAACATGAGGGACACAGCAGAGCAGCACTTAAAATAGGCTTGTGTTTCACCTCACGGGGGTAGGAGCAAGAGGAGCACCCCCATGTCCAGTGCCCAGTCCCCCTCTCCCCCTCTCAGAATGGTGACTCCTTCCACAGAGTCAACACTAGTGGCAGCAGAAGGAAGGGAAACTTACTATGATAGCCACAGATGATTCCTAATAGCTGTTAGGGCAGGAAGAGGAATTCACCATGAGCAAGGCAAATGATAATGCCTAGAACAGCTCTGCCCCACACCCCCACCTTTTAACAGTAGTTGAGACTGGCTGTTGGGCCAGACTAACTCCAGTGGCGAGTGCTTACAGGATTAAAGCCCCAGCTGTTAACAGGGATCTGCGATTTTTGAGTGGCCTCGCTGGTCAAGGCTGCAGGCACCAGCATCCCCTTCTCCCCTACCAAACAGAAATGTGGGGAGAGGACGCCGGGTTGGGCAAAGCTTCTCAAAGTCACCCCAGGTAATGTCACCCAACATAAACACACACACACTACACACACTGCTGGGCGTTCCTGTTTGGAAGGGTAGCCGACTGGGCAACACTGGTAAGAGGTGCCCTGAGCAGCACTGCCCAACCCTTCTTTCCCACCATTGGCCTTTCCCAACAGGACATCTGGCAGGAGAAGGGATGCCTGGACGCAACTGGACAAAGGATCAAGCAGGAGCATCCAGTTTTCCCCCTCTGCCTTTCCTGCTGGAGAGTCAGAAGGTTGGTTAAGAGTGCTTCCTGTTCCACCCTGGGCGGCTGGCTGCGTGTCACACTCCCCAGAGGGTTGTGCCACCCTCATCATGGCAAGTGGATCTGCTAAAGCCTGGCTGTTAGCAGAAGTTGCACCTACTGCGATGTATGGAAGAGTCTGTTTTTGAAGTGGTTGCACACTGCCAGATATAAAGGAATAGGACAGTCTATGTAGCCAACATTGAGTTGAATTACCATTGCTAACGTTTCCCAGATTACAGCCATCTTGAGGCAGCAGGACGTCATTCTCAGGCAAGCATTTATGCCGCCAACTACAGGGAAAAGAATACTTACCTGTAGTGGCCCTTTTACAACATGATTAGATCATGTACGCCAAGTGTAGCCAACATGGCGCCCTCTAGATGTTTTGGACTACAACTCCCATCAGCCCCAGCAAGAGTTAGCAATGGTCACATATGGTGAGTTGGCAACATCTGCAGGGGACCATGTGGGCCACCCCTGGCACAATGTGAACAGTCAAATCAAAACATACCAGCTTTGCAGGCAAGTGCCACCACCAAAAAAGCAGGTATCAACCATGCTAGCTATACAGGACACCAGGTTCAGAGGAAATAGATTTGGAAGTATCAATTGCTAGAGAGGAATAATGTAGTAGGGCTACTGCCTTCGTATCCTTTGTGGGCTTTCTGGAAGCAACAGGCTGGCCACTGTGAGAAACAGGATGCTAGAAAATATGGGCCTTTAGCCTCATCCAGCAGCACCCTTTGGACTCTGTTGGGGCAAACTACCAAGCTCCCATTTCCCTAAAGCCTTGCAGGTATATTGGGGGGGGGGTTGCTAAAGTGGAACAGTGCTTAATAGACTGTGCCATATTTGGCATTTGAAGCACAGGGGTCTCGAAAGGACCGGGCAGATTCCAAGGATTCAAAAGGAGGTGCATCCTTTCTAAGAGTTTATTAACTAATGGCCACGCCTGTATTCCCACATCACCACATACAATGCTTTTAACAACGGCCAAATGTTCACACTCACACTGAAACCATATTCGGACACTGCCCTGTCAAGCTTCTTCCCTCTTTCCCCCCTTTTAAAGAATGAATTACAGATAAATGTGTATATTCAAACATTAAGAGTCTTCAACAGGACTTTTTAGTTTACATGAAAGAGCACACGTAGTTCAGAGCGAGTTGCTGCTACTGCACAACTACTACTAGACAAAAGAGGCTACAAAAGCCCACCATTAGAGGGGTGGGGGGGTTGGCCCAACTCCTCATTCACTGAGTCTTGTGTCAATGAAGCTCCTGGGTGAATTAAAGAAACACACACACACACACACACACACACACACACACACACACACACACACGAAAAATGAAGAAATTAACAAAGCCTGAAAACTTTCAAGTACCAGTAAGCTAGTACTTACAAGGGATTGTAACCTAAGGAACCTAACATCCAACACAAATAGGCTGATAATACCTAAGAAAACTGATGGCACAACAGGGAACAAGCCTTGGCCTTTTAAGCATTATTTCCCCAGTTTTCTTCACAATCTCATTCCAATAGCAGACTTGCTTTCATTTTCAACAATTATTTCATGTATTGCAGAGAGAGAGAGAGAGAGAGAGAGAGAGAGAGAGAGAGAGAGAGAGAGAGAGAGAGAGAGAGAGAGAGAGAGATTTAGCCTGAAGAAAAGGACGGGAGAATGGTACATGCTGCTCATTTGCAAGAGACGTGGAACATCCAGTAACATTGATTTGGAGTGGGAGGAAATCTCTACCAGGTCAAGGTGTTTTTCTTAAGGATGGATTTCTGCTAATGACAGTGTTTGTGCTTCTTGTTGAATCCAGTGAACTAGGATAGATTGCCAGTGAAATCACTAGGGGTGCAACCAACAGTTTTCATATAAAGCACAAGCTCAATTCACCCTATAACAAGGGTCTTCCTCCACACTTAAAATTCGGCAGCTAGCTTCCCACAAGATTGAGCGTGGCTACCATAGAGTAGGTGAACATCAAGCACCATCCATAACAATTCTGTAAAAGCGTTAAGAATTTCTCTATCCTACACACACACACACACACACGCACACACACAAAGACAATCATTAAGCAGGTACGTAGTTCGCTGAAAGGAAGCAGCTAGCGTTTACAGTCTCCCCAACATTTCAACCCACTTGCTTTGGCTTTTCATGCCCCAGAAAAAGAACGGAATCAACTTACATTTCCATCACTCCTCTGTCCTCCTTTGTGTGTAATAACTACCACTTCCATCCATTTACGCAGGTGTTGCTGTGGGGGAATCCAATACTGAGAGTTATTTCCCGCTTTCTTACAGCCTCTGTTAGCTAGGCATGGCCCATGCAATTATTTACAATAAAGAAACTTTGTATAATACTTTGGAGCATGCTGAAATTCTATTCATTTCGGGGGAAGTTAAGTGAGGAGGCAAGACTGCTATCTGCAGACGCTGAGGGTTTTGCAGCCAAGGCATTTTTCATTTTTGCCCAGGTAGAAGCAGTCAATGAGGTCTTTTGTCCCCCCGGAATCTATGAGAATATTGCTGCATGCTCCCTGATGCAGAACTCATTCTAATAAGCGGCCTCAGCTCACCTCAAGACCTACATCCTAAAGCCATGAAGAAACCTCCAGCTTGATGACAAACATGTGTTGTCTCCAGCTGTGCCATGCCATGTGAACAAGGTCACATCTACGTTCCCCATTGTGCCTGGTGCAAGAAGGGCTGAGGGTGGGTGGCAAGGGCAGCAGCGGTGGAGGCGAGCAGCATAGCTGCCAAGTTCCAGCCTGAGAAATAAGGGACTGGACCGGAAGTAGCAGACCGGAAGTAGCGCTGCCGCCATTTTGGAACTGGGCGGAGCATGCTCAGAAGTGACTTTTGATGCTGCTCTGCCCTGTTCCAAAATGGCCGCCACACCAGAAGTCGCGCTGCAGCCATTTTGGAACTGGGCAAAGCAGCATCAAAGTCGCTTCTGAGCATGCTCCGCCTAGTTCCAAAATGGCTGCCGCGCCAGAATAAACCGGGGAAATACAAAAAAATCCGTTTTTTCGGCTGGGGACAACTGGGAAAACGGGGGTTTCCCGGGGAATACGGGAGACTTGGCAGCTATGGCGAGCAGAAACATTCAGTTCAGTGCCTGCCACCCAGCCATGCCGCTACTTAGGGGCCACAAATCTCAGACCAATCATCTTCAGCTTAGCATCAAGTTCTTATAATACTGCAAAAGGTTCACACAAGTAATTTTACACACAGACATCCAAAGCCAGCAAAGTTTTTCCAAGGCTGAAGGGAAAGACGGACGCCTAAGCAAAACAACAAGGAACAAGGATTCTGTTCCAGTTGGTGTATTCTGTTTGTGCCTCTAGCCCCTATAACTAGAACCTCCACTGGAAGAGTCCCTGGCCAGGATTTTACCCCTGCTACTAATCCACCTCCAGCTACCCTTGACGTTCCAGTATTCAAGCTGTGCTGGAGGAGCTCATTTGAGCTGCAAAAATTGAGCAAGAGGTGGCAGCAGTAACATCCTACACATAACAGACCAATTTTGGAGGTGGGGGTGAGGTCAGAGAGACTGGCTTGCCAATTCTCTTTAGGAGCCTAGCTGCAAGTTCCCAGTTCCAGTTTTGGGGTTGCTAGTGGCTGTTAAACCCTTGGGTGTTATTTTATTTGGCACAAGCGGATAACAGCATCACACATAAAGAATATGGAGCAGATTCTAATGGTTAAAGACATGTTCTTGTTCATGCATACAGGATGTTTGTCATACCATTAGAAATAACGTTGCCAAGTCTATGAATGTTTGCCAAAGTCGCCTGACATTTTGTGGTTTATTGTTTTTAAAAGAGGGGCATGCTTTCATTTCAATTTAGCAGCACTTTTTTAAAAGCCAACTAGTTCATATTCATCTTCCAACTGAAGATTCACGTACTCCAGCTTCCTCCTCCCACCCCACATCTGACACCCAATTAATCCACAGTTAAAGAGAGAAGAACAAATCTATTAATTAGCTTTTAAGCCTCCTCTTTGAAACTTTCAATTTCTGGGTGACATTTGCTTAAAAATCATTCAAGCAGTTCCATGTTCTTACCATCATTTGATCGCAGAATTTGTCATTAAAGGAGTTCGGGAACAGCCGGGTCACTGAAGTTAGGCGGTTCACCACATTTAGCGTCAAACTTCGGTAATCGCCCAACATCATAAGCAGAGGCCTCATGTGTGTGTGAATCTGGTCAACTTCAATCGTAGCACCTTCCAAAAACTGACAGGAAGTAACATAAGCAACATCATAAAAGTATTTCTATTCAAGCATTTACCTAAGCTGGTATTTCTGACTGCAAGTTTAAAGCATCCTTAGAGTGGAAAGGGAAAAAAAAACCTTCTGAAATAATTGTGACTTTTGAGAAATAAAGTACACAGGTCCAGTGCTGACATAACCGTGGTTTCTTGCCTTAATGCTAGTAAAGATCCCAAACAGAGTGAAACCCCATGAATGAAATTGTTAAACAAAGGCTGCTTCCAGAATGCAGGTAGCAGTAGATAACCAGAGAAACCACTTGCAAGCAGGAAGACTGCAATGGCTGGGGAATCAAACCATTAGCCTCAAGTCTTTAAGCATGGTTTTGGGTTATAAAAAAAACCAACCTTAACTGTGGTTAAGAAAAGCAAACCATGGCTTAAGTGATACATTTGGATTGGGTCACAGATGAAAAAGTTTTACAATGGCAATTACGTTCTCCACGTGGAAGGAAGATTCCTCCAATAAAGCAATAAGAAACTTTAGAGACCCATATTTCCAACAGGACAAACATCTGATATCACAGGGCTATGCACTTGTGCCAGAGCTTGTTGGAGGTAAGCAGGTCTGGGTGTGGACAGTCCTTGGATGGAAGGCCCCCTGGAAATCTTGTGTGTGCCACCCTGAGTGCAGTAGGAAGGCAGAATGCAAACAAAACCACATAGGACATACACAAAAACAAACCAGCCTGCTCCATTTACAGCATTTACTAACAACGTGTCTGCTGTGTTCCCAGCCCAGGAATCCCTAGTCCTTCCCAGGAAGGTAACTGCCGTCTGGACTCTGGTGACTGGACCAAACTTTTTAGAGGATCAGGAAAGACCTGATAATGAGAAAAGCTTTCTCCAAAAGAGTCCCCAAATCCTGAAGCCTCACTGCCTAGAACCTGGGCCGGAAAACTAAGGCCCGCAGGCCGGATCAGGCCCAATTGCCTTCTGGATCTAGCCTGCGGACAGTTCAGGAATCGCCATGTGGATCGCCAGTGCATGCATTCTTTCACTTTCCCTCCCTCTCCCTCCCTTGGCGGCGCTGCCTCCTCCCTCCCTCCTCCTGGCTTCTCTCTGCCCTGCCTAGAGGAGGAAGGGGGCTGGGCTTCGTTTGTGCCAGCAGCAGCAGCAGCAGCAGCAGCACTCGAGCGGCTGCCATTTTAACCAGCCCCTCTCCGGAGCCCTTTCAAGTGCCGCTCATCGTCCCCCCGCCGCCACCAGCCTCTGCCACTCGCAAGACACAGGTAAGCAGCCATCGGAGCTTGAGGTGCTCTTACATCATGCTTTTTCACCATGCTGAAAAAGTTTGCTGATCCCTGGGCCCAGAAGAAGCAAACAGCTGCAGAAACAGGCACCAGGTTAGACGCCCAGACTATAGAGTTCTGCTGAAACAATGTGCCACAACTACAGGACTGCTCATTATGGTCCTGACCCAGCACCTTAGTCTTTGCCCAAGGCCCTTGCCTGGCCTGCGTTTACAGTTTATTCCAGAACCCTAGACATACTGGACTCCATCCTGCATGGGTCATTATCATCCCTTGGTGGTGGACGTCACAATGGATCTGGGTAATGGCAAGACTAGTTACAGTGGCCTCTTGGGCCACGTAAACCCTGCCATCAAGATGTAGGACAGTTAACTCAATTTTACAAATCTTTTGAAAAGACTTCCGCTTCAATATTTTGTCTATAAAATTCTGCGGGGACCCAGCACCTGCTTACTGTTTTAATGCATTTTCAGCCCTGCCGTTCAATACGAGTAGGGTGCAGGTTTTAAGCAGCAATCAAGAGTTACATTAGCTATTTAGGTACCATAATTAAAAACACTCAGTTGCATTATAGCTATGACATCAACAGCCCACTCCCAAGATTATGGGGCCCGAAACAGCAAGACATCAATAAAGTGCCCCAGAATAATGTTGTTCTTTCTTCGGAAAGTGGTTGTACACATTTGAGAGGCAGAAGAGAACTTCTATGCCCAAGATCAAGCCATTTAAAAAATAACCCACTTCATGGCGCCCCAATTACACTTGCATCATGCAAACAGAGATATAAACAGAGCAGCCATTAATCCCAATGGCAAAACAGCTTCCTTGTTACTCAGCTCTTGAGCAGGAAAAAAAAGTCAATACAAAGCAGCTTTGTTTCAGTGCCACAAACCTTTCTCATGCAAGCCTCTCCTGCCTCCTGGAGTTCATTGTTTGTTGAGTTAAGTGCCTTGAAAAGCGCAGCAATGATTTTC
Source organism: Zootoca vivipara (assembly GCF_965207765.1). Classification (NCBI taxonomy): domain Eukaryota; kingdom Metazoa; phylum Chordata; class Lepidosauria; order Squamata; family Lacertidae; genus Zootoca; species Zootoca vivipara. The sequence goes on from NC_142596.1 coordinate 42,793,135, forward strand.
TCTCTCGACTGCGGCAAATAATTGCAGGCAGCTAAGGCATCTGCAAAAATCAAAGGAAATTGAGCTTCCTTATTAACTGGAAATTCAAAAGGTTAAGAAACAACTCTCTTGTTTTTATTTCTATAACACTTCTTTGATTTCTTTCCAAATTACAGACGGCTTCACATGCTTTGCCAACAGCAACAAGCTTCAGAAGAGGGGGTGGTGGCAATCATTTGTAGTTTTACAAGTAGCCGATTTCCAAAGCACATTTAAAATTCTGGACCATTCACCATGTGTGAAGAGAAGGAAAATGTTCCAGAAGAGGAGAGAACGGTGAATGACAAGCGGTGAAGAGAAACAGGCTGTGACCTGTTCCTGACAGGTGAACATGCCCCCTGGCTCCGCCAATAAATTGGAATTTGTATTGCATGCTAATTTACTTAGCCAAACTTCGATACCACAAAAAAATTACCTGTACTGCAACACAAAAGCTTGCTAGCACAGGGAGGTCTTCAGCAAATAGCAGCAGACAGCAAGGGAGATGAAATGAACATCACCAGGAAAGGTATTCCACAGTCTGGGTGCAACCACTGAGAAAGCCCCACCCGATTGCGCTTCCACTATAGTCATGGCACAGAAGGGTCTCTCTACTAGACTTTGAGCAGTGAGCAGCTTGATGCAAGATGAGGCAATCCCCAAGACACCCTAGACCCAAGTTATCCAGGACATAAAAGCCCATCACCAGCACTTTTAAAGGTGCCCAAAAACAAACTGCCAACCAGTGCGGTTGTTTCAGGAAAAGTATAATATAGCCTTTTTGAATGAGCAGCCGCCAACATCCTTGCTGCCGCATTCTGGACCAACTGAGGTTTCCCAGTACTCTCCAAAAGCGAGTTACAAGTCCCACCAGCAAGCATAGCCAATGACCCGGGGTGATGGGAATTGTGGTTCAGCAACAACTGGAAAGCCAAAGGTTCCCCACTCCTGCACAAGTTGCTGGATTTGCTCCACGGCGCCAGTTTTTTAAAGTGTATCAGTGAGAAGCAAGGTCAGAGGAGACAATACAGTGGTACTTCGGTTTACGAACTTAATCCATTCCGGAAGTCCATTCTTAAACCAAAACCATTCTTAAACCGAGGTGTGCTTTCCCTTATGAGACCAGTGCCCTTCCACCGTTCGGATTCCGTTCTTAGACCGAAGTAAAAGTTTGCAAACCGGGACGCTCCTTCCGGTTTTGCAAAGTTCGTAAATCGAATCGTTCGTAAACAGGACTGTTCTTAAACCAAGGTACCACTGTACTGAGCTAGGTGAACCAACATTGTGACTCTGTTTAAGTGAGCCGCATATGTTTATATCGTTAAGTTGGTGCACAGCCTATTACTATGCTACAGATGCTACTGCAGGCTGCAAACATCCTTATATCTACAGGGTCCCATCCTTTTCCCACTACAGCATCAACTCCAGTGCTTTCTATACAATGCAGCATATAGCCCCCCTATTCACAAGTCTGATCAAACTTACTCAGTGCTGCAATCCGAAGAGGTACCAATGAAGGAAGACTCTTGTAGCAGGGCAATTTCATCAAAGCACAGTCTTCAGCCTCACATAAATTCAACAGCTGGAAGTTGAGATGGAAAAGAGTTGACTCCTTGTTTTGAGCCAGGGAGCGGAGCTCTAAACACACTTTAAATTGTTTGCCTGTCATTTTAACAAGGCACTTTGAAGCCGAACACAACCATTCACATTTCATTAACAAAAAAAATGTCAGGTGTTGCATTTTGGAAGGTTTTCCCCATCATTGTTCACTGTTTTAATTTGACTAGACTGATGCACCCTGCCTTGTAACTACATAACAGCTTCAAATTGTTTACTTAAATATTGTATCCCATTACCTTTTTGTCCATTTTGAACCATTATTACGAACAATGGATCAGTCTGATAGTCCCAATTTCTTTTATTTATTATTTTATAAAATTTATATACTGCTTGATTGCAGCAAATTGTCAAAGCAGTTTAGAGAAAAGATAAAACAAAATTATCAATTAAACATCTACAACTATAATTTAAAACACACAGGAGGTTCAAAGCGCAATAAAGTAGACTAAAACAAATCAAAACTCCCCAAAAAAGAACTTTCTAAACACCTGGGTAGCCGTGTCTAAATAAGAATGTCTTCAGCAGGTGTCAAAAAGAATTAATCAATTATCTGCATCTGACCCATGTAAAAAGCAGATCAGAGCTGCACATCGTAATTCTTTTAAAACTATGTGGCATATACAATGTCTGCCCATCTAAAAATGCATTTCACCTTACAAGAGGTTATTGCAAAATAATTTTTTAAAAACCCAACTTAAACTTTGCAAAATAAACAAGTATAGTGGCGTCAGGAAGAAAAGCCAATGCATTCTTGGCAAGGGCACGTTATGAATGTCTAAATATAGTAACATTAATTAATTACAGCTGGTGAATGACAGATTTACTAAGCATACTTACACTTCTCACTTGTATCAGTTTTGCATTGTTTAAGAACTATGGTCCCCCAATAATCCTGCTACTCTCAAGTATGTGTACATAGGTTGGTAGCCCAAAGCTGCATCGTGGATAAACCCATGGAGACAAGTTTTAAAATTTGTGAAGATAAAGACCAAAGGGAAGTACCTCTGTATAGAACACTTTGTGCTCTACAACATTTAGATCCATGGTGAAAAGTCTGGGTTGAAGTGTGGTGCAGAATGTGTTCCCCTCCATCAAACCAATCTGGGCATTTGCAGGTTGATGCCTAAGTAAGTGCTTTTTCGGAGGAACCATGTCTTGGAGGACCTAGAAAATAGCAGAGAGCATCAGAAGAGGGGTTTTGGTTTGCGTGGTCTAAGTGCCATCTTTCTCTTTCCCTCAATCACCGCAGACTCTTCTTATATGCAGGATTATCAAACCCAAATTCAGCACACACACAGTAAACACCACTCCCACAATTAAACCAGCAAAGTCTCTCACTGGTTGCTACCATTAGATGCTTCCATGACATACATGGTCAAAATCATGGCTAATGCTTTGTGCACTAATCATAGTATTTTAACCTTTCAAAATTCCTGTTATCACAAGATCATCAGGCACAGCACAAAAGTAGATATAGCAAAATATAGAGCAAAGCAGAATGGAATACTGGTCCAAAGAAAAACAAGGCCTGAAAAGTATTCGCATGGGAGGATTCCCAGAACGTGCGGTGCAAAGAGAAATTCCACGTAAAACTCAAGAAAATGATAAAATGAGCCAGACTGGTTAGAGCAGGGCTAAGGAACCTGTACACCTCCAGATACTGCTAGACTAACAACTTCCATCATCCCCAACAATGCTGGCAGAGGCGGATGGGAGTCTGAGACCAACAACATCCAGAGGTGCTCATTCAAGCCCTACAGAGATTTAGGACATTTATAACCCCCTTCCTTCCAAGGGCACCTAGAGCAGCAAACACATCAGTGAATATAAAGAACACAAGTAAAAATAAAACCTAATACAAACATCTAAAAACCACGTAAAACATCGGGAGCAATTGGAAACATCGAGCCAATCAGTATCTCTCAACCTACTTATCACACAAGGTTGTTGCAAGGATAAAATATGGAAGGAAAAATGATGTGTGCTGCCAAATGCTCATTCCAGGAAGACTGGGATAAGCACCCGATGGAGAATATTTAGTTCATGGACAAGCAGATGGGACTTGGGAGACCTGAATGCAAAACATGACTCAGCCAAGGGCTTGCTGGGAAACTCAGGAGCTATGCTCTCTCTTGTGAAAAGTCCCTGAAGCAAAACACTGAGAACATCCAAGAAACAGATTCTAGCCAAGCCAGTCCCCCCATTCTGGTGGTGATGACTTACTATTTACAAATAATAAATGTGCTAGTTTTCTATTTCCAGAGAGCTTTTTTTTTCCAATAAAGCAGCGTTGTGAAATGTGATTGCTCACCAGCAGATTGCAGTGGTACAGTTCACACTGCTATCTCAGCCTGCTGCATGTGTCAATCAGGTCACAGACAATTAAACGTTAACAGGCTGCCTCACCTCTTTATGCGGCTCCATGATCACAGTGACGCTCTTCCCCGTGACTTGGGCAAGCACCTGCAAGGAGTGCATCGCTTGCTTCCTTACAGTGGAGTTTGGAGAAGTCACCTCTCGCACCAGGTCGTGGGTCACGTGATGGAAAGACTTTTCCTGGGCCGAGAGGATGTCTTCTGTTTTCTCTTCATCTTTCAGAGGCGTTGCACACCTGATCAGGAGCTGTTCCAGAGTGGTTTTGGCCATAGCAACTGCTCCGTTCGAAACCTATGCAGGTTGCAGAAGTGTCAGTGTGTTGCCAACGCAAACTAATGAGCAACACCGGAGTACCAAATTCAACAGTGAAGTGACCAGCTTGCAAGAACATTCCTGCTTGAACATGGATTGGAAACTTTACACAGAGGGCCAGTGTGGCCACCCACTTTCTCAAAGGGCCCATCGCCATCAGGACCACCACCCTTGACACTGTCAGAGCCACGGTGCAGCACAGCTGTTTGCTGCCACCACCAGTCAATAAATCCCAGTTCCCCTCCTGCCTGCAGTTATGTTTACCCAGCATCTGCTATTTGTCGCGGGCATTGTATAATGATGGGAGATTGTGCCCATGATGCTATTATTACGGGAGGCGAGCTGGTACTTAGCTCTACTCCACAGCTACCATGTTAAATTCACCAAGATGCAATACCCAACATCTTAACATGGCAGCCACTCCTGCAGAACGGAGCCAAGCGCCAATCTGGCTCCACTAATAAGCACCACTGCCCACTGCTGCCAGATAAACAGACAGGAAGGAGGAGGCAGTGACAAGAGAAACAGGAAGCAACCATGCCAGGCAGACAACAGTAGCACCAGGCAGGGGGGGGGGGTCAGACTGGCACTGGACAGAGAGCCAATGATAGCAGCTTGTGCTGGCTACACAGATACATTTCCAAAGCCAGAATGAATTGGTGGTTTAATGTTTCCAAGGTGAGATTTCAAAGCACACCTCATCAGTAAAGTGAAAGTGTCTGGATGCAGAGCACATGACAAAGCCTCACTCAGTGAAATTCAGTTATCTTTAAGTCTTGCTTATCCAATTCCATGCTGTTTTTCTTCCCCACATTTAGTCACACTGAAACTCTGCTATTTGGCAACTGAACGCTTCCCTAGTTTTCCATGCAACCAAAAACAGTAATTACACATACAAAGTTGAAAGAGAAAAAGGCAGGTCCACATGCAGCAGATTCGGTGCTCCAGTTTTAAACTGGATTCGTAAAATCTCTTTCCTCACTGGAGTACCATTCCCTCTCGCCTTCTTTGAACCCTGATGAGGGACACAAAGGCTGACCAACCTTTCCATTTAACCAGATTTTGAAGGCACGGGTTAAGGCTGACTTCAACTCCTTTTTAGCTTTTAATCATGGTTAACAATAATGCAATATATCCCTTAACAGTGGCGAAGGTAAGAGACAGAAATGTGATTCCCAAGACAGAAGAAAGTGCCCGTGTCTGATATCTTAACTGTGGTTAAACGGGGGCCAGTATCACATCCCTGCATAGTGCTGGTCAAGCAATCTCAGGCCCAACACACCTGTGAAACAGGAATGATGCTGACTTCACTCACGGGGAATGCCTACTGAGAACGAGCCAGATGAATCTACCGTGTCCTTCATGATAAAAATCATACAACTCCTAAGCATCTGTGTAAGAACCTCCAAGTTCTCCACCAGTTTTCAGTGAGAAGTATCATTAGAGAAGCTCAATGCAATTGTGAAAAAAGGCAGGCGATAAGCCATCTGGACAGGAAACAAAACTCAGTCATAGAGCTCTACATGCTGAAGGTCCGGGGCTCAATCTCCAGCAACTCTTAAGTACACCAGGAAAAGTTACTATGGAGAGCTACTACCAGTCAATGCAGGCAATAGTGGACTAGATGGACCAACCATTGGTCCAAGCAGCTTCCTATAATTGATATGAGTGTTAAATACCTCTCCTGTTAGGTCCATCATGACAAACAGCAGTGCCTTCAGGAAAGTCTGTTGATTCTGGAGAACCCAAATGAGAGGCAGCCGCTCCATGAGAAATTTGATGGACACCACTCCCCCGAGCTTCGCGTACCAGGCTTGTTCATAGCAACAAGCGCACAGCCGCTCCACGATGTACGAGAACAAGGGAAGCTGGCAAGCCTAGAAGGTTAAGGAAAGAACCAAGCAAATGTGCATCAGTCAGCAAGGGGCTGGGTTGTTCAAAGCAAGATCGCATCTGCAAAGTTGGAAGTGAGCTTCGTTACCCTTTCCTTCGATCCCAGGATGATACTGGCAACATCAAATATCACAGCTAGCGCCACTTCTCCAATTTTGCAGAGCTCTTTCTCCTCGTACGCCATGCAGATGGCGATGGCATCAATAAGCACCAAGGGATCCATGCCTTTGGATCCATTTTCTTCACTGTGGAACATGGCCGTGCTGGGCTGGCTTCCAACCTGGTAACACTGAAGCAAGAATGGACCTGGGATTTATAGAAAGGCAGGGAAGAGGAGGAAGCAGAAAACAAAGAGGCTTCAATTAGATGAGAAGGAAAGAGCAGCCCTGCTGGGTCAGAACAAAGGAGGTCCACCTGGTTCAGTGTCCTGATCTCCCCGGACCACGGGTATAACCAAATGCTTCCAGGAAGCCCACAAGGAATGAGTGACGGCATTGGCGACTGCTGCCCAGGGATATACTACATATGACCAAGGAGGACCAACTTAGCCATTGTGGCCAAGATTTGTTGCCAGGCTGGGAAAATACCTTTTAAAGCCATTGATGCCATTGGCCTCTGCCATATCTTGTGGCAGTGAATTCCACAAATCAATCCCACATGGTGCAAAGAAGCCCTTTATCTTGCCCATCCCAAATCTGCAGTCAATTTCATTGGGTGAGCCCAAGTTCTTTGATGGCAAAGAAGTGGAGGATTCCGTTCCGTCTACTTCCTCCACACCATACCTAAATATCATAAACTGTTACTGTCATAGACCTCCCCACCCACCCAAAAAAATATGTACAGTGGTACCCCGTGTTGCGTAACCTCCAGGTTACGGAATCTTTGGGTTACGGCTGCAGCAAACCCAGAAGTGTATACTTCCGGATTTCGCCCTGCGCGCATGCGCAGAAGCGCTCTGCACGCTGTGTGCATGCGCAGAAGGGCGCCTCCATTACAAAGTTTTCGGGATACAGCCGGGCCTCTGGAACGGATCCCGTTCGTAACCGGAGGTACCACTCTATTCCTCTTAACTGCCATTTATCACGACAATTTCAGACAGCATACAAAAGAGTGAATGGTGAATGGCACCATTCACAAAAACTATTTAAAACCAGGTATCAACAACGTGCACTTAATGACCTGAAAAAGAATGATATCTTCGCCTGAAAAAAAACCTGTAGTGCTTTTACTCCTGGTTTCTTGTTAAAGAGTCACCAACCTGCTGCCCTCCAGAGGTTGTTCTGGCTAGGGCTGATGGGAGCTGTAGTCCAACAACATCTGGAGGGCACCAGGTTGGGGATGGCTGGCCCAACATTTACTTACCGCACTGCTGGGCAACTGCCACCATGGTGTAATGCCGAATTAAGCTGGCTACAAATGGAAGAGCGCTGGGACGCAAGTCTTTGATCACTGCCGACATGAACGCCCCTGTCAACGCCTGCTCAAACGTCTTACGGGCAGGTGTGTCCTGGGCTTTGTACCGATGGGAAATGATTACGCTGGGAATCGACTTCTCAGTAAAGCTGCAAAAAGCAAAACGAATCAACAGTTTTATAGTTTTACTTTAACTGAGAGAGAACACTTTGTTCTAATCGAGGGATGAGCAGTTCATCTGAAACCACATCCAATGTGTCCTGTGCCACAAGGTCGCACTCAGGAAATGCAGCTCATAGAATCGTGGAATCGTAGAACTGTAGCTCAGCATCAGGAGAACTGTAGAACTGTAGCTTAGGATCAGGATCCGGCCACAGCTGGTGCTAGCCACCTGAATCTGATTCTTAAACAACCATGGCAAACGTGTCAAGGCTTGCAACCAAATGGTATGGATACAGCCAGGGGGTTTGTGTTCATTTACCCAGAGCTCAAAAGGGTTAACGGGAGCACCAAGCTGAAGTCTTGCATGATAGTAAATTTTACTATCAAAATGTCTACTGCAGGCATCCCCAAACTTCGGCCCTCCAGATGTTTTGGACTACAATTCCCATCCTCCCCAACCAATGGTCCTGTTAGCTAGGGATCATGGGAGTTGTAGGCCAAAACATCTGGAGGGCCGCAGCTTGGGGGTGCCTGGTCTACTGCATCATCTAAATGCCTGAAACTGGTTTTAAATAGGAACAGTAATTCCCTGAGTAACTCAAGTTTTGCAATTGAAAACATCAATCTGTTTACTAATAGTGCAAGCTCAGCGCCTAACAGAATGAGCTTCGAACCAGGAAATCCCCCATCCAAATCTTGCCTCCACCACAAACTCAACAAATGGAATATATCTCAGCCTCAGTCCCTTATTTATAATAATAATGGGACAGTGTTGTGGAGCTTTCCATAAGGCTGTTTTAAGGAATACTGCATATGAAGCAGAAGTGTTCAGTAACATAGTTCAGTTAGAGATCATCTGTTTCGCATGCAGATGGCCCCAAGTTCATTCCCTGGCATCTCCAGGTAGGGCTAGGAGAGAAAACTTCCTGAAACCCTGGAGTGCTGCTGCCAGTCAGTGAAGACAGTACAAGGCATAGGTTCCTATGCACTGCAAGATGTTCACTGTCCCTGGCTGCCATTTAAGTCCTCCATGGGCAAGTGTTATCACTTCCAGGGAATTGGGGGGGGGTCTATTCTTTCCTTTTAACAGTGATTCAAGATATATACCAGGGATCCATTTACCACCCTCTGGCAAGCATGGCAAGACACCCAGCCATGAACCTGAGAAGGACCAGGGTATTGCCCCCTGATCAGTGTGTCTCATCAGCAACCCGTGTGCTTTCTGCATCCAGGTTTGTCATCTCTTTCCCCACCCATTTATTTCCTTCTTTCTTAACACTGTACAGTTACACTACAAATCATCCAAGTCACCAAACATGTTTGGTTGTGTACAATGTCATTCCAACTCAGAACAGACCCAGTGAAATTAATGACCATGACTAATGTTGGCCCATTAATTTCAAATGGTCTACTCCAAGTAACACTCACTTAAGGGACAACCCTATGTGCTTTATGGACAGAATGCAACCCCCAAGAACTGGGCGCAGCCTGCCAACCTTCATTTTGCAAGCCATCATAAAATAATCTTACTTGGGATGGGCAAGAAGCTGATACAAAGCATGCTTGTTATCATCCAGGCTCATCATGGCCACCAAGAAACATTTGATCACCTCCCAGGCCTGCCTCCGGTAGTATGGCTCTGTGTTCGCACTCTTCAAGCAGTCCAAGGCAGTCTCGATGGCCTAAAACAATGGAAATAATTTGCTTCAGCAAACCGTAAGAACAAAAAAGTGATGCATTTTTGAAGCTGCCTAGCCAAAAAATTGCACGAGCTTTTGTGATGCCCACTGGCTTAAATTAGTGGCCACCAAACATTTTCTCCCCCAGACCACTTGAAAATTGCTGACAGTCTTTTCTTCCCTCCCTGCCAGTTCTAGAAACTATAATGTGCTGTGCCAGTGTTTATTATTTTTAATTGTATTTTTATTGCATCTTTGTTTTGCACATTGAATTTTATTGGATTACAATTTGAATTCTGAAGGGTCTGCAGACCACAGTCTGGGAATCCCTGACTTCAGTAGCTTTAAGAGGGGGTTACACTACAAAATCACATGCAAGGGCACCGTTCTAGGTAGCAACCACAAAAAATGGTGAGGAACACAGCACTATGAACTACAATGTGTTGATAATGAGAAGAGTACACAATAAAATAGACAAAATAATGAATACATTTGCAAGGCTTACAGTGAACCACAAAGCACAAAAATTACTGAAGGATGCTCTAAGCAACTGATAAATATAATTACACTTGCAAAGTATACATTTCACAGCGACAAACCATACTGCACAAGAATTATTCTTGCACTGAAGAATGCTCTAAGCAGCTGACGTTTCAGCTGCTTAGAGCTTTCTTCGGCAAAGCAATAATAAAAATAGCACCGATAATTATAATATAATAATAAAGTATGTTTTGTACTGTAGGGCTCGCTGTAAGCCTTGCTGGGACGTACATTTTTCTAGTGTAATGATATTTTGTCTACTTTATTGTAAACTCTTCTCATTATCAATGTCTTGTTGATCACAGTCATATGCCCTTCAGCATTTTTTGTTTGTTTAAAACAGGATTAGACAAATTAGAAGGCTATCAGCAGATTTGACAAGCAAATGGAATTCCCAAGTTTAGAAGATGTACGGTATATGGCTTGAATTATCAGCTGCTGGAGAGCAACAGTGCACAAGGGGCATCACCTTCATGCTGTGAGTGTGGATTGCCTAAGAGCAGGCATCCTCAAACTGCGGCCCTCCAGATGTTTTGGCCTACAACTCCCATGATCCCTAGCTAAGAGGACCAGTGGTCAGGGATGATGGGAATTGTAGTCCAAAACATCTGGAGGGCCGAAGCTTGGGGATGCCTGCCTAAGAGTGTAACAAAAGCCCTGCTGATGCAGGCCAATGGCGCATCCAGCATCCTGCTCTCACGGTGAGCAACCAGATGCAAGATGGGAAACCCTCAAGCAAGACCCGCGGCAAGATCACTCTCCCCAATCCTGCGGTTTCCAGCAACTGGTATTCAGAACCATTACTGCCTCCGACTGTGGAGATAAGAGCATCAACATAGTGGCTGGTAGCTACTGATAGCCTTATCATCTATGGATTTGTCTAATCCTCTTTTAAAAGGCATCCAGGGTTGCGGCACAACTTTGTGGGAGAAAGGTTCATAGTTTAACTACACGCTCTGCTTTCTTTTGTCTGTCCCATAAATGCCTGGAAGGACCTTTGATCTGAGCCAGCAAGACTAAACATAAATCTGAGATCTGAAGTCACTGAGACACACACACACACACACACAAGGTACAATGCTGTTTTCTCTATTTAGGTAAAGAAAGGTCCACAAAGGAATCTAGAAGGTTAGGAACATTTGCTCCTTCCTCCTACTCTGCATTGACTTCAGTGGCACTTGCTTCACTCTCTTCCTTGAGGTGTGGCAAAGGTTTGCTTTCTAAAATGGTTCCCTTACAAGCCTTCTCTGAAGAGTTAAAGTGAGCCAAGCACTTTGCACACTGTAAATGGCAAAATGCTGCTTTAAGCAATCTCATAAAGAAATTCAAACTTTCATACGCGACAGCAAAAAAAAGCACTCTATAAATGAGACTCAGGAACGGCATCTTGGAACCTGGGACCAACTTAATGACGATTTATAGGAGTCCTTTCACGGCAACCGCTCTGTGAAGCTCCAGGGCTCCTGGTTTTGCCCGACCCAAGGCAACCCAATAAAAGTTATCATCCTGACTTACTCTCTGGTTTAATACACATGCACACACAAGTTATGTTTTTGCTCAGAGATGAAGAAAGCAGGTGCCCAGAATAGGACATTGATCAAATGCAATCCAGCTGAAAAATTCATCTGAGAGCCATGAAATAAGAAATTTCATTGCCTAACTGATTGTGAAAGGAAATCCAATCATCCATGCTTAAATGCTGGAGATAAAATTATGTAGATAAAAGTGACCTTTGAATGCTAAGGACTTCCCCACTCACTCACCCACCCACCCAACAACAACCGAGCCATTCTTGTTTGCGGGGGGGGGGGGATAGTATTTCCAGTCATGAATGAAACTGGCCGCTTGCCTCTTCTACACAACCTTTCAATAAAAAAAAAACAATGAGTTTTCCACAGACCACTGAGGTGGAACTTCTCTCACTATACAAGGTTAACACGAAAGATGGATTTCTTCTGCTGGCACTTCATTCCAATTCTTGAGAGATCAACTGTTTTTACTCCCAGCTCTGTGAATGCATAGCGTAAACAGAGATTGCTTCCTACTCAACTCGAAAAAGCTGGCAGGAATTTTATTTAGTATGGGCATATCAATAGCACTTTTCATTTTATGGCTGTCTATGCAAAGACAGATTTCTAGTCTATAATGGCGCAGTTGAATTCAGAACAGGGTGGATAAAAATCAATGTTTTTTTAAAAAAAATCAAAAAAATCGGATTTTTTTTATTTAAATCGGATTTTTTTGATTTACATCGATTTTTTTGATTTAAATTGGATTTTTTTAAAATAAAATGCTTTTTGAGGAAAATATATTACCATCCAAAGGTTATTCCATCATGAAATAAAGATTAGATTTTTAATTATGTAGAATAAGGTTGTATATGTTTAATTTTTTGGGTAAATAAATTCCATTAATCCATTCACAATGTCATGCTCTTCCAGAGGTTTTTGTAAGATTATTGGGCAGTTTCTCTGCCTACAAGATATTATCACAGATGCTTGGTTTACTTTTGCAGTTCTCAAAACTGAATTTGACTCAACAGAGATCACATGCCTCTTCTTCACAGCAAAAATGTTATAACATGAACAGAGTTGAGAAAAAGACCTTAATCCTATTGTTCTACAAACCTATGAATACAGAAACAACCCCTTCAGTGCTAAGTTTCAAGAAGTTCAGTGAATAGAATAGAAACAATATTTTTCTGATTGTTTGAAGTGGACAGTATTTAAGTTTTTCATGTGTAGGCTGGGCTGACAGTCTAAGTTTCTTAAAATATATATATTTTATTTTTGTTTAGCCAAATTAGTTAACAAACATGGATGTTTGTTTAAGCAAATAACATATGCTGTAATGTTATTATTTCAGTTGAATAAATCTATTTAAATTGTTATTATTAAGGTAATGATTATTTTTCTCCTTCCTAAGTACAACAGTAAAGTTGTCCAAATATGAATAACCCATTAAACTGGGGATAAAAAACTAATATGAAAAGTTGTTATTCTAAAAATCATCATCTACTTGCATATTAAAGTTATACCAGCAAGAATTAGTCTTTATGTAGAAAACTATGATTTAAATCAAGCCTTACTGACTAGTGATTTAAATCGTGATTTAAATCATGATTTAAATCAGATTGATTTAAATCAAATCCACCCTGATTCAGAACGGCAGAGATGTAACGCTAAGGGGGAGAGAAATTTAGCCAGAAAGGTTTCACTTACTGTCTGGCAACAATGAGGTGAAAATATCCTGTCTTGGCACAACAGGATAATTAGTCCTATTTATAAAAAGCATTGATGGCGAGGAAGAGAAGAAGCCAAATTGGATCAAAGCTTAGACATCGTGACCTGCCAAACGCTGGTAAGTGATTCAAGAGTTCACAGCCGGGATGCGAGCCCAATAACAAAAATATGCAAACTAAAATATACCCATCATTTAAGTGGCAGGTTCTGTTGGATTAATTTGCAAGAATGCTCAAACCAAGTAAGTATTTAATAACTAACACTACACACACAAATACGAAATTGTTTGCCTTAGTCTAAAAAAGGTAAAGGTAAAGGACCCCTGACAGGTAAGTTCAGTCGCAGACGACTCTGGGGTTGCAGCGCTCATCTCGCTTTACAGGCCGAGGAAGCCAGCGTTTGTCCGCAGACAGTTTTTTCCGGGTCATGTGGCCAGCATGACTAAGCCGCTTCTGGCACAACAGAACACCGAAACCAGAGCAGCGCACGGAAATGCCGTTTACCTTCCCACCAAAGCGGTACCTATTTATCTACTTGCAGTTTTTGACATGCTTTCGAACTGCTAGGTTGGCAGGAGCTGGGTCCGAGCAACAGGAGCTCACCCCGTCGCAGGGATTCGAACCACAGACCTTCTGATTGGCAAGCCCAAGAGGCTCAGTGGTTTAGACCACAGCGCAACCCGCGTCCCATATTGCCTTAGTCTACTATGTCCTAAATACAGATTCAGAAATTTTATAGACCACAGCAAGATTCTCCTCTCGCCACCATTACAAGATCTGACAATGCCCTTCATTTGTGAACCAAGTTTTCACTATGATGGCAGAAAGAGACGAGCTACAGACATAAACTCCACACCTGTGCAACAATGGATTTTAGATAGGTCTCAAGTATAATGGCATCATCATGCAGCCTACACAGACTTAATACAACAATCCTAAACATATTTCTAAGAAGCAAGCTCCATTTAACAACTTCACATTTCACAAAGGTTGCAATAGACATCAACAGGATCTTAAGGAATTTCTCTAGCGTAAGTGGTCTGTTGTTGGCAGCCGATGGAACAGACTTCCGCAACATGGAGCCTTCCTGATGCTTTGGAATACTGCTCCCAGCAGTGTCAAAGGTCAGGGATGATAGGAATTGCAATTGGAAAACATTGGGAAAGTACCGATTTGGAAAAGGCTGCAGCAGAAGCCCTTCTAGAATATTTGTGGAAAGGAAATTATTTTGCTATTGGCATAAATATTAAATCTTACCTTCTCCATTGGGAGCTGGATCGATGCTTTGCAGTCAGAGAACTCCGCCGTAATACTGGGGCCTTGAATCTCCGTCATGACATACTGCAACTTCTGAGACTCCTTCAGCATTTTTCTGTTGCTTCCACCAAATTTGCCAAGCACACGATAAGCAACGTGGGAAATGTTCTCTGCTGGATTGCGCAGTGTCCGCCACAAAGCCTTGGGGGGGAAAGTTTTAAAACATCCACGTGCAGTTCAGAACAATGTTGGTTCAAAACAAGGCCATGTGGTGTACTTTTTTAATTTTGGCAGTGAATCCTGGAAGACCTGCTCCCCACCAGCCCTGGGAGGGTGGGGCCCTGGCTGACTCGGCTGCAAAAGCGGAGTGCTGAACATCTAGAGTTGGGATATTGCTGTTATTAATTCTTTGTATCTTTAGTTTATACTTTGTGTGGAAATTGTCCAATTTGGTTGTGTAGTTTTTCATGTTTTATTTATTGCTTCTGATTACTTTCATTACATTGTAATTATGAATCCTTTTCATGTTGTAAGCCACCTTGAACTATGGAAAATTGTGGTGTATACATGTTTTGTAAGCCACCCTGGACTCAGATTTGCTCAAAAGTACAGAAATATTTTAAATTAACTGTTAATTAATTTGGGAAAGAGCCGTGGCAGAGCAGCTGCTTTGCATGCAAAAAGGGTTCAATTTTCAATATCTGCAGGCTGGGCTGGAAATACCACATGTCTTTAACCCTGGAGATCCATGGCTAGTCAGAGTGGAGAATACTGAGCTCAATGGACCAACAATCTGACTTCTTATGGTCCCAATTAAAGCTTCCCAAGGCAGCTTCTTATGGTCCCAATTAAAACAAATAAAAATGAACATGAACACTTTCAAATCCGTTTCACAGCAAAGTGAGGGAAGACACACAAAAACGGAGAAAGATAATCCCTGTTATACATCAACATGACTAAACAATTCAGGATTTTCTCTAGTCTCCCACCCTTGGGCAAAAGACAAATATTAGTATTTCACGTTAACATTTTCCTAAGGTACATCAACCTACATTTTCATTCTTTGAGGGGGGGGGGGTAAAACTTAGCAACAAACAGTAATTGGAAAAAATGTACAGAAAGTCTTTGAAAGGTTCAAAATACAAGTGAAACTCCCCACAAACTACCTCAAATACATAGTTCAATACAGTCAAACCTCGATTGTCGAACGTAATCCATTCCGGAAGCCCATTCGGCTTCTGAAATGATCGACAACTGAGATGGTGCTTCTGATTGGCTGCAAAAGCCTCCTGCACTCTCGTGGAAGGCGTCTCAGACGTTTGCCTTCCGAAAAATGTTTGAAAACCAGAACATTTACTTCCGGGTTTTCGGGAGCCGAAATGTTCCAAAACGGAGGTGTCCGGGAGCCGAGGCTTGACTGTATCACTTTAGTTTCAGGACCTCACATACCTGCATTATTTTACACATACCTGCATTAGCCAGCCATTTTGCTATTACATAAAACGAAAGTCGAAAAGAGGACTCAACCCCCATTTAATAGGCAAGTTTCTTCCCGCGTTCTATCACCGTCAAAGAGATGGCCAAGGCTAAAGCAAAGCAGCCCAGATAATTGAGCAAACACTGACCTCTAAAGGTCCCTTCTGATAACTGCATCTTTACCTGCATAAGCTCTGCCCGCACAGGTTGAATGTGATCATACAGGAAGTCTGGCTGTAGGTTATCCACACACAGTTCCAGAGTCCGCAGGCCCTGGCTGACCAGCGTCTGGGATCCATTCAAGGCAGACACCAAGGGGTCCATCAACATTGGCAAATAAGGAAGGAGGGAGCTCAGTCGTACTGGCACAGTGAGGCAGAGCTCTACAAACAAATCCTTCATGTGCTGCTTATGCAAGCCGCTTTGCAGCATGTTAAGTCCTGAAATGTGACAGGTGGCGTCAATAACATCCCAGATTTGCTACCAACAATCATGGACATAAAAAGGAGATGTATACCGACAACCCCCCCCCCCCCGGCATCTGCTCTGACCTTGCAGTAGGTTTGGTAACAAGGGCAAGAATTCCTGATACAGGAGATCGTGGCTCCCTCCTCCAATCGATCGGAAGAGAGCTCTGAGCAGCAAGAAATAGTTGTAGGGCTCCTTGGCTGTCTGTGCAAGTTCCATGGAGCTGTTCACAATCTTGTGGAGGTGTGGCTGCAAAAAAAACAAAAAACAAACCCAGAAGAATGGCGGTTTTTCTTAAGGTGCACTCACACTGCCAGTTTCTTTAACAAGAAATCAGTAAAAAAAAATCCCAGGGACGAAGGCTCTTTCCTGGGTCACTGGAAACATCCTTCATTTGAGGTTTTTAGCCAGAAGTTGGATGACAGAGGTTGCACAGTAGAGGGTTGGATAAAATGACCCTCAGGATCCCTCCCAACTCTATTATTCTACGGTGGATGAATTACCAAGCTTAATGCAGGACATTTCATTCTCCTGCAAGCAACGGGAAGCATACCCGCACTGCACCATGGCACATTGGGAAATCAAGTGAGCAGATTTTGGGTATTTTCTCCCTCCATTTTTGTTTTTTACTTAAGATCCAATGTGAAGAAGAGTTCTGTTGAAAGCTTGCAAAGCAACCTGGCTGAAAGCAAGTGAGTTTGTGTTTGGTCTGTGTCTGGGTGGATGACAGCCTACGAACTGTAGGGACATGGCTTAAAATTCTATCATGTAAGGATAGCCAGCTATATAAAGGTACCAAATGATGCATCCATGGAGGCAGATAAGGCTATCAATGACTACATGGAACCAGAGGCAACAGTGCCACTGAATGCCACTCACTAGGGGACAAACAGTGGAGGAGAGCTGTTACTACTTGTGGGCTTCCAGAAGGTGTATGATTGTTAAATGAATAAAGTGGAGATCTGCTTATTATAAAAGGAAGGGGAAGCCAAAAATCCAAGTCCTAGGGATCATTGGATTGAGCCAATGAGCTCTGCCCCAGTTTCTGGAGCATGCCGTACCATTTGTCATCATATTTCCTTATTCTCTCACACAGAACTGCACCAAGCGAACGCACAATGCGCAAAGGGGTCAACATGATTAGCACAGTACAATTTGGATTAATGCATCCTTAGAAATACAGAAGAAATTAAAAGCCTTGTGCAAGCTATTACAAAAAGAGAAAGAAAACAAATCGACAAGACTCGGCCCAGGTACAAACTCCGAAATAATTATGGGTTTTATTAACATCTAAAGGCCCTAGACCTTGCTTCACAATTGCTGCGAATAGCTTTCATCACTCAAATTAAATTGTCTACTCAAGGCCACACCATCAATTCTTGAGAATCAAATAATTTAAGAGGCATGGAGTGGCGACGGCAGTATATCACACCATTTAAATTGGATTTGCTGTTTATAAAATGAAAGTGACCTTGATTCTGACAGCAGAATAAGGGAACACAATGCATCAGGCGCAGGATGCCTTACACATTTGGGGCTCCTTTACAAGACAGGAAGTGCTTGAGTTCAATTATTAATCCCCAAATAATCAGGACTTCCTGGCAGAGGAACAAAATAGTGCCCTGTGCATTTAAAACACCAAGCCGTCAAAGTCCAATAAGGAATGAACAGTGCCAATAAACTCTCATCGGAAGCAAAGCAGCTTTGTAAACATTGCCCAGGAACCGAATAACAACTTACATTCACCCAAATGCAAGTCTGGATGAATTCTATTCCCCCCACTTTGAATAGCAAACTTTCCTATTGTATGTCACAAACTGCTTTTGATTGTTCTACCCCTTAATACACAAACATACGTATACAAAGGAACCTCTCTATCTGTGACCATAATCCATTCCGGAGGTCCGTCCGGAGGTCGAAACAGGTGGCTGGGAGAGGCACTGTTGTGCGCAGGCAGCGATTGCCACTCCTGCACATGCGTGACCAGTAACATCGAGAGCTTAGACAATGGCTTTACTTATTCTAGCTTTAGAGAACACTCGGGCAGTGTTTTCTCATTATCATGACATAAACTGGGTTGCAGAGTTGTATTTTTTTAAAAATCTTTTTAAAGCAGCCACTGGCTGGCACGTGGCCATCGCTTTGTGCTACACTATATGTTAGACAATGGCTAAAACAATGAAGTTGAACTCAAAGCTGCTTTCAGAACGCCCCTCTGTTTCAAAGGAGGTTTGCTGTATAGCAGGGTCCCCAAACTAAGGCCCGGGGGCCAGATGCGGCCCAATTCCCTTCTAAATCCGGCCTGCGGACGATCCGGGAATCAGCATGTTTTTACATGAGTAGAATGTGTTCTTTTATTTAAAATGCATCTCTGGGTTATTTGTGGGGCCTAGGAATTCATTCATATTTTTTTTAAAAAATATAGTCTGGCCCCCCACAAGGTCTGAGGGACAGTGGACCGGCCCCCTGCTGAAAAGGTTTGCTGACCCCTGCTGTATAGCCTGATGCCTGAATGAAAGCAGCCTCGAATGCACAAAGAAGCCACTATGACAATCTTAAGATGTCATGTTTTACAGAGAGTGCACCTCCTTTCCAATGCAATCCTACACAAATCCACTCAGAAATACGTCCCACCAAATTCAGCAGGATTACAAGGTAAGTGTATATGGGCATGCGGCCTAAAGCTCAAAATCTCATGGGAACTACCACTATATACATATATGTACATTTCAGAAGCCAACCCTGGGCGCATTAAGAGAACTCACCATTTTTACCTGTTTGCAACATTTACCTTAAGCATCTGCTCGTTTTCCGCCGCAAAAAGTGAAACGGAGCCAAAGACTAACTTGAAAAGTTTGAGATACAGGTTGGAGAGCTCCACGTTCGAGCCCATCTCAGGCAACCGGTCCAAAAGATACTCCACCAGGATTGTGGCAAACAGAGCTGAGGTAGTTGGGTTGGCCAAGAAAGAATTGGCAACAATCTGTCAAAAGCAGAGCATGAAACAATTAGGAATAACCACCAGCAAAGATTTATTTTTTATTAAAAATAATAATAATAATTGCTTAACATTATTGGTCGCTGAGTTGATTTCAAATTGTTTTCAAGTAGCTTGTCTTTTTACAGATTTCATTTTACTGACATCCCATACCTACCCATTTGATTCCACAAAAAGGAAACAAGAGTAGCCAGCTGTGCATCAAATAACAGCCCCTCCAAACCACTGTCCGTTTCCAATGAGGACAAGAGCTATTGTCAGTTCAATTTAGTGTAGTTTTTTGCTTAACCCAGCCTTTGCCAAGCTGCTGCCCTCCAGATGATTTGGACTACAATTCCCATCAGCCCCAACAAGCCCAGCCATGCTGACTGGGGCTGATGGGAACTGTAGTCCAAAACATTTGGAGAGCACGAGGTTGGCAAAGGCTGGATCAGCCGTAAAGGCGACAGAATGACAACACAGTGGCACGTTAACAAAGAAATCTTCCAAGCCCAACAGAAAGTTTTTGTCAGGGATCAAACTACTATCAAGTACACGAAACATACTACCTGAAGGGCATAGTTTTTAGAGATTCTTTCAACCATGTACGGAACTGTCGTCTGGAAGATTTCTTTAAAAGTCAGAGCGTTCATCATTGTGAAGACGCCGGCAAAATGCTCCAGGACCTCCTTCTCCTCTTTCATCCTGACAGTCTGGCAATTTGCAACTCGGATGTACGTCTGCCCATTTCCAGCTATTTGAACCTTTTGCAATGGAGACACAAGACAGGGTTCAAGTCAACACACATCCCCACCACCATTTGTACTGGCTTTCCGTCTCAAAATATCCAAAGCAATTGGAAAGCTGCAAATTTAAAAACAATGTAGAATAAGCAACGGAGATTAAAATTACAGAGCAAGTAAACAACAGCTAGGATACGTGCCTGATAAATATCCAAAGCTTGCATTGCATATTTGACCAGCTTGATGTATATCTGTGTCTCTTTAGGTTGCAGCTGCTTATTGGGAATGAACTGAGCTTCTGAAAAAAGAAGAAAGCGAATTGAAAGAGAAATTACTTTTTACTGCTAAAAAGTGTGCACTTGTGTAACAAAATGGGGGAAACTAGAGCTGCTCACAATTAATCGATCCCACAATTTAAACTGCTTCAAAACTTTAACTCTATAAGTTGCTCCTAAATAACCAGGCAGCACATTTAAATATGCATATGGCTATTTTTAATACAGGTGCTTCAATTTCTGTATTAATACGCTGGTCACAGCTTTGGGGGCCTTTCACAAAACCTAATGTAATAAAAACTGCAGACAGCAAGCAGAATCCTTAGCCAATTCTCCCTTCTCCCACATCACCATAGAGGAATTTCACCTGCAGCACATGCATGGATCACCTAAGCGCAAAGTGTGTTTCTTGTTTCAGAAATAGTAATCCTGAACATAAGAAGAGTCCTGCTAGATTAGGTCAATGTCCCATCTAGTCCAGCATCCTGTTCTCACAGTGGCCAACGTCATGCCTACAGGAAAACCCGCAACCAGGACCCGAGCACAGAAACGCTCTCCTCTCTTGAGGTTTCCAGTAACTGATATACTTATATGCATACTGTATTTTAAATAAATGGGTAACTTAAAAAAAAAAAGTTGCACCACCCTAGGAAAAAAGCCCAGGTAAAATTCGAATCATGCCACCTTACCACCAGGCGCTTTGCAAGAAGTGATACCCCACGTAATGGTCTTGACACCGCAGACCAAGGTTTTGACCAAGCTTCGGCAATCCGTGACTTGGAATGTTTGCTTATCTTCCTTCTCCTTCTCCCCTTGCTTCTCAAAGACAGGCCCCGGGGCAGGGGCCACGGGAGTGGTGGGAGCAGGGGAGGGAACAGGAACCGGAGCGGCAGTTCCTCCAGCCGGCACGCTGGGCAAAGCGGCTTCCCCTGCCCCAAGTTCAGACTGCGGCTTGCACTTTTTAAAGATCACGGAGAGCTGATAGCGGGCAATGGTGTGGAATTTAAGGACGAAAACCTGGAGGACAAGGAGCACTGTCACAACAAAGTAAGATTCAACATACCCGTCATCTGAATCTAGGTGTAATGCCAAACCCGACAACCAGTGAAAGAGGCCAGAATGATACTGGTGTTCACACACCCACCCCTCCCTCCGCTAGAAGGCAAACCATTGCTTGCTATTAAAGCCGAACAAACTACCTACAGTGGAACCTCGGGTTGCGGACATAATCTGTGACGGAGGCACGTCTGCAACCCGCAGCGTTCATAACCCGCAGCACTATGTTTGCGCACACGCATGATGCGATTTGGCGCTTCTGCGCAAGCAACGAAACCTGGGAGTAACCCTTTCTGGTACTTCCGGGTTTCCCGCGGTATGCGTAACCCAAAGTGTCTGTAACCCAAGGAGCCACTGTATGGTTTTGAACTTGCCTTCCAAACTGGGATTACAAAGCAGCTTCAAACTATGGTTTGCCATTCCCTGCATGAAGGGCAAGTGAAAGCCATAGTTTTGTCCATTCAGATGTAACGACAACCGGTGGTTTGCCTCCTAAACAGGAGGAGGAAACTGCAGCACAAAATAGAGGCAGTGAATGCATGAGCCCAAGGGTGGTTTTCAACTCAGATTTTAACTCAGAGTAGATCCATTAAAAGCTAACTTAAACATTCATTCATTTCAACGGGTCTGCTCCAAGTAAAACACTGTTGAATAGCACCTCTGGTCCCAAGTAGGTCAATCTACCTTTTTCATTTAGTTATATATTTAACCCTACCTCCTCAGCACAGAGGCCTCGTTTCTGAGCAGCTATGTGATTTTAATGAATATTTTCATTCCAGCACCCCTACTTTAAATGCCACAGTACCTCCAACATCCTCATGAGGATGTCTCTGCCATTTCCATTTTCCTGTTCACTCTTGGAACGAATGCAGTCCACGAGATTTAGCAGAAGTTTGCATGACATGGTCTGGATACTGCTGGGCAATGATTCGTCATCAATATTCTTAGCAAATAACTGGACAGCAAGGGAGAGGTCATTGAGCGGCAAGTGCTGTCGGACATGATGAACCAGATCTGCTAAAGTGCTGTATGCAAGGGGCCTGGGAACACACAAAGAACAAATATACTGTTTACTTTAGCGTAATATCTCCAGTTTATGTGTTGAGCCGATATGTGTGAAGCCAACATAGACGTCCAACACACAGTGATGAGGAGTGAAAGGGTGGTAACCAATGCTAGTCCTACTCACAGAAGACCCATTGCAATTAATAAACAGGCCAATGGGCCACCCAGTCCAGGATCCTGTTCTCAAGGTGGCAAGCCTAGGAGAGGCATGCACACAGGACCCGAGTGCAAGAGCAACTCTCTCCACTCATGTGATTCTCAGCAGCTAGTATTTAGAGGCATCCTGCCTCCGATGGTGGAGGTTGTTGGCATCTGTCTGTCTCGAGAGACAATGGAGTACACAGTCAAACTGCTCTTAGCTGCACCAAAGTGACCTCTCTAGGGAGCAAGCCTGGGCAGTGTGCATGGAGGCCCTGGGCTCCCCAGATGACAAGGCCTCACTCCTGGCCTCACTGATGTAATCCAAAGGAAAGCAGAGCAATATGTTTGGCACCATCTTGGCTGCAGGAGTTGCCGAAGAAGGCATAAAATGTGCCATTTAACCATCTTGGGGACTAAACTTAGTAGAATAGAAAACAGCCATCACGGCACATGCAAGAAAAGAAGCCTTGCACAACCATTAACTTATTAGCTGACCACTTGTAGAGAAGACACAATGGAGGGAAGAGAGGGACTGCACCTGCCAGCAATGCCAAACTATCTGCACATTCAGGGACCATTGAGAAGTAGAGTTGTAGACTCTGCTTTCTGAAAGTCCCCTTAATGTATGGATACCAGGGGACAGGGATGCCAGGAGCCTGTCGTGGGTAGGGTCTATAGGTGTGGTCCTCCTACAGCCTCCTTGAGTATAATGTACACACAAAGGGATAATGAGTGAGCAGCCCTTTTGCCTTCTTCAGCCAATAAATGGGAGCGCAGGTAGGACAAAGACCTGATTATGATCTTGTGCACCCGCTAAAACATCCCATGCACTGGCAGCGTTAACAGATAGAGAACAATCTTCATTACGCACCTCAGGGTTTCACGGGCCGTGTACCCAGAGCCTATTAGTATGGATTCATCGAACAATTTGTCCATGCACGGAATAAATTCTGTAGTGAAAAGTGACAAGAGAACGCTGTCATGATGGAGGCAACAAAACAAGAATTATTAAGCAGCTTTAATTAATGCAGAAGGCGGTCCAACTACTGGGCCATGAATCAAACATTTCCTGCAAACTTTAGTCTACCAAGCATGACTTTTAATCCTTAGGAAGTGGCAGGTGTGCCAAAAGTGAATTTAACATGCTGCTCTTCAATGAAGAAAAAATGCCACAGTTATTTACTTAGCTTGCAAATATTTGTTTCCTTAAACTGATTCTGAGCACCCTTCCCAAATTTACTGGAGTGGTACAAACATTTAGAGCATTCTCATCCCTCTCCAGATCAGCAGAAATACTCCCCTAAGAAATTATGTTAAATGTACAGTGGTGCCTCGACTTACGAATTTAATCCATTCCGGAGGCACCTTCGTAAGTCGAAAAATTAATAAGTTGAAAAACGCCATTGGAAATGTGATTTCCCATAGGAATGCATTGGAAACGGAAAAATTCGTTCTAAACCCTATCTAAAAATTTGCAAGTCAAAAAATCCCTATCTAAAACCGCCGCGGTTTTTTTCTGGATTTCGAGACATTCGTAAGCGCGCGGCCATTACCCCCATTTGTAAGTCGAAAAATTCGGTTGTCGAGTCGTTTGTAAGTCGAGGTACCCCTGTATTAAGGAACACTAGTATAGAAAGATCTGACCAAGATGTGCTTCTGAAACCATGTATTTCAACATCATTAATTTCTCTCATTGGTTTTAAAGAGCTCAGGGTGATGTACATGCCATTTTACTTTATGTCATTTCACTTCACAACAGCCTTGTGAGGTCGGCTAGGTTTGACTGAGAACATGAAAGCAAGAAACATAAGGAGATTAACATCCTTATGTCATAAGCCCCTTTCAAGAGTCAAACACAGACATTACTTTCCACATCATTATGCTTTTGTTAATGAGATAAACACACTTAATTTGCAATTAAGTTACAATCAAGACTGCAATCCTTTAAGGAAAGTGCAAGGTTAGGGGGTCTGTAGAGTTGGGTCCCATGTGCAGAATTAAGCTAAGCTATACCTTTGTCAAATCACGATTTTATAGATCTTATTTAGACAATCCAAAAACAAGTTTTTATCTGGCACACACCATAAGAAAACAGATGGAGAACAGAGTTAACAGAGTAAACAGATGGAGAACAGACTTCATTGCATACAATCCCATATTTCTGCTGTACAAAGTAACTGTGGAAGAGTAGTTTAAACTCCAAAAATTTGTTTTCCCACTCTATAGGCTCACTAGCACCTTGAGGGTGGTGGGGGGAATTTGCATTTAACTTTGCAGATTCCAGTTGATTTTACATTTACCAATGTAAGATATTAAATACCTAGGTACCAGCAGTCCGATTTGACCTGTTTGACCGGTTCCAGTTCATAGGCATGGCTGATTTTCTATCCACTTCACGCCAAGTGAAGCGAACTCAAACTAGCTCTAAAACTGCTATGCTAATTGCACCCAGTTGACTCTGGCAGCAATCATAAAGCAACCTTAACAAGAGAGGACTCTTGTTACACTGAGAACACAGAACCATACCTTGTGACCCACCTCTAACCATTTCCCCACCAACATATTCCAACTATTTAAAATATGCAAAAGGGACATACGGCTCCTCAGGTCCGTGGTCAGAATATGCTTAGCTGCGATGAGAAGCTCCTTTCTCAGGTGAGCTGTTTCTGCAGGACAGTTTGACAGCAACTGCAACATGCCTTTTACCATTTGCTGAGAATACTTGGCCACCAATTCCTGATAAAAGTAAAAAAATATAGATGCATATATTCCAGCTATATTTATGGCATATATAGGTTAAAATCTCAACTGAATCACACCCTGGTAGGGGCATCAATAAGGCTTACTTCCCACTGTGTATACAGAGACCCCCATTTACAGAGGTGGTGGAGTGGCTGTATTAAGCTAACAAGGGGATAGGAATCCAAACAAAAACCAAAATTGGTGGGTGAGAAGGAAAGCAGGGAGAGGGAATTTCCTGCTTTCTTCTACCTCCTATGAATCCTCAGAAATCCCCAGACATATGGCTTTGTGGCGAACCATTTGTCCTCCAGGTGCTGCTGAACAAAAACTCCCATAATCCCTGGTCGTTGGCCATGCTTACCAGGGCTGATGGGAGTTGTAGTTCAGGAAGGTTTCCCTCACCCCCTGTGTTATACAAAACGTTGTTTTACATATACTTTTTGGGTGGGGTTTTTAAAAGCATTCCACTTTTACATGGAATTTAAACGTTTCTTATTTTGTTCTACAGCCTATGCACCAATCAAAAAAAGTTCTGTTAACTAGTGGAACGCAGCTGCGGGGCTTTTTGCTAGCCCTGACTCTCTGCCTCCACCTGCCCAAGAATGCTCAAAGCTCTCGAATGTAACTTACCTGATAAATTCTTATTATGTAGGCCAAGAACGACAACGTTTTTATCTGTGCAGCAATGAAGTCAGCATACAGTTCCTTGTTGTAAAGTTTATGCTGCCTGAAAATTGAACGTCAAAACAGTGATTTAGTCTTGCCTTTCTTTCTTTCTTTTTTTAAAAAAGTTACCTCCCGAATGGTCCTTCTTCTAATGTAAAAAGGCTTCGCCAGGAGATTTTGTTATGTAACCTTACCTTGCTTGTGTGGACACCTGAATAATAATTGTATTCATGATCAAGGGTACAAATTCAGCCACCACGTTATGGATGTTCAGTTTGTACAGCTGAAGAAAGAAAAGAAATGTGTGATGAAAGATATGTGATTGTTGCTTACAAGGCGTTTTTTGAACAAACCTGCAACCCAAATAAGCTCGCAGCGTGATGCCCCAAAAGTTACAGCCGCCCTTCATTCATATGCCAGATAAGGGGAGGGGGAAGCGCTAAAGTTTGGCTAGAAGACAGGGCAGGAATTTAGACATAAGCAAGTTACTTATATGAAGCATTCCGGTACTAACCTGATACATAAGGACAACAATAATGGGCAGCTCGGCTAACACCTTCAAGGAGAGAGAGCCTCGAGGAATTATTGAATGCTGGGGGAAAACAGAAGCAAAGGGCAAACATTTCCACAAAATGTCTCTTTTTAAATGGGATTTTAAAAAAATTAAAAGCTGTTAACATGAAACCAGTCTGACAATTGCTTTCTTGGATCTGTTCGTTTCAGGCACCAGAGATAGCTCAGTTGGTTAGAGCACGGTGCTGATAATGCCACGGTCGGAGGTTCAATCCCCATAAGGGAGATCTGCATATTCCTGCATTGCAGGGGGCTGGACCAGATGATCCTCAGGGTCCGTTCCAACTCTATGATTCTAGGAGGACTCACAACCCCTGTGGGAAGTCAGTGAAAGAGAAAGTGGAGGCAGAAAGGACAGAAACCGATGCCGTATAGGGGAGTGAGAGACTGAATTGGTCAGAAATGCTAAATAAATAAAAACAAAAAGAGTGGTGTCCAGTGATAAAAAGAGGTAACCGAACTCTTGGAATGAAGCTTCCACCAGGTGGCAGACAGGTGACATATATTTACAGTGGTACCTCGGGTTACAGACGCTTCGTGTTACGCGTTTTCAGGTTGCGTACCACAGGAAACCCGGAAGTACCGGAAAGGGTTACTTCCGGGTTTCACCGCTTGCGCATGCACAGAAGCGCCAAATCGCATCACACGCGTGCCCAGATGCAGGACTGCGGGTTACGAACGCTGCGGGTTGCGGACGTGCCTCCGTCACGGATTACATCCGTAACCCGAGGTTCCACTGTATTGCTTATAGATGTATTGCTCAGGTGGGGCTCTCCGGAGTCTCCCATCTTGGCACTGCCAAGGTTCATATTCACTTCATAAAAATGCACCGTAAACCACAGGGTTCTATTACAAGCTGGAGTCATGTATTATACATACCGTTCTCGTTTCGCTGTCGTCCCGTTCTGGATTCACTTTCACTACGATCGTCGTGATCATACCAACCATTTCTGGAGTAGGAACAGTGTTGTCGGGGATAACCTGAGGATTCTCAAAGTATCGATTCTATGGCAAGAAGCAAAGAGATTTTGAAGCATTAACCATAGCTGCAGATCTCGCCGACTTCACAAGCGCCGATAAGCTTACGGAGGTGGAGCGCGAATAAAGCAGGGGAAAGCCAATTCTACCAGACTCCGTGGTTGCTGAGGGATGGGGTTGGAGGAAAGGAAGAAGAGTGACTGCTTTGGCAATGAGCTCTGACAACAGGCAACTTTGGCAAAACTCACTGTTGATAATTAATACAGAACTGTGAATATTGTACTAAGAATAGTTCAATAAGCTATTAGCTATCTCTGGATACCATTAGCGCATTATACTGCTGCAATAGTAGGCACTGCTGATCGTCTATGATTAAATGTTTGCTCCCAACATCTTTTCTTTTAATATGGCATTTACAAAGCCCACACCAAGCGTTTCAGCATCCCTCTCAATATACATTCAAGGCTATTGCAATCACATCTTTCTACTACAGCCCCTTGCATGGACCAAAAGGTACTTTGAACACTTGAAAGCACTATACAAAGTGGTGGTGTAAAGGTGGTGGTGGTTGTTATTATTATTATTATTATCCCGGCCTTTGAATCTCCAAGTGAATCCTGACAAGATTAGATCTTATGGAGCTGGTGGGTGGGCGATTACTAGACCCACAAGCTCCTGCCAATTTTGCAAGGCAAAAAAATAATAATCAAAAGTCTTCCAGAAGGCATAAAGGAAAAGCCACCAAGTTGGAGTATTTTATCCATGATGGGTCAAGAATGTGGATTTCAGAAATCGAAAAAAAATAATTTAAGACCTACCACTACTTTTGGAAGCTCCTTGTAAATCTGTTTCACAAAATCCAAAAAATGGTGTATCTGTGGAAAGGGAGAGGGAAAAAAGGATGAGTCTGTGTTCTAAAAAACTTTTTTAAAGGCGTTCTATTTCTAGGTATTCACACTGAACAACTTTAAAAGCAAAGGAAGTGAACTGGGCAGGTTCTAAGTAACTAGTTTTAGGGCATCCAGTGATTTAGCATGCCCAGTAGGATTACTGCTCTCTTGCCAACTTCCACGGATGCATCAGTATTCATGAATATGGAGGATGGTGCTGTTTAAGAAACTCACACCCAAGTCCCTTGGGGATGCAGAAGCCATTGCTCAATTATTTTATGCATTGACCATGCCTAAGTTTAATTTGGGAACTTAGAATCCCAACTAGGTTCATCTAGTCCAACCCTCTGCAATGCAGGAGTCACAAATCAAATATATCCAAGTAGTAATACAAAAATAAAACTTTAACAGTACAGGAGAAAGAAATTTACCTCTTGTGTGATTGGTGGCCGGAACTGTTTGTGCAATTCAATGATTATCCTCAAACAAATAAGTACATTTTCTTCATTTTCAGTCTAAGCGTAGGGGGAAAGAGAACAGATTTATTATTTCATGACTGAATTCCTGAACATTTTAAATATTGTTACAGTTGTCATAGTTTCTGAATTATTCAGAAAAGTGTATTTGCTTCTGTGAAACAGTAATTCCTTTTAAAAAATCTTTATTGTCATTTTGTTATGAGAGAAGAAGCCCAAGGTACACAGAGACTTTTCACAAATTACATGAAAATGTTATATAGATGGTATCTAATACCTGGTAGATTGCCAAAAATGTATAAATCAAAATTGAATGTGTTGGAAATGCAGAGAAAAAGAAGGTACTTTTTATCATATGTGGTGGTCTTGTAGTAAAGTTAAAGCTTACTGGGAAATGATATATAATGAACTGAAAAAGATGTTTAAGATAACATTTCTTCCAGCAGCACCTTAGAGACCAACTAAGTTGGTCGTTGGTATGAGCTTTCTGTGCATGCATGCACACTTCTTCAGAAGAAGTGTGCATGCACACGAAAGCTCATACCAATGACCAACTTAGTTGGTCTCTAAGGTGCGGCTGGAAGGAATTTTTTTATTTTGTTTCGACTATGTCAGATCAACACGGCTACCTACCTGTAACTAAGATAACACTTGGTTTTTAAAAAAACAGAAGCTTTTCTTTTGGGAATTATAGGTGTAGAACTACCCAAACAGTATAGAAATTTATTTATGTATAAAATGGTTTATTTATGTATAAAATGGTTTATTTATGTATAAAATGGTTAATTGAATATTTACAAACAAATTGTAAACAGATAAAGACATTGGCAGGATTACTGTAATAACCTGCAGTTTCAAAAGAATATATAATCAAAATAGATGAATAAAAGATTAAGTTGCTAATTTAGAATATGCAGGAAATGATAAAATAAATTTAAGGAACCGCAGAAAGAGGAGGAAGGAAGTCGAGGTTTGAAATGTTAGGAACTATTGTTAAACTATTGAAATGTATATAAACAAAAAACTATAAATAAAATTATAAAAACCATAGAAACTTTTCACAACAATGGGGACAACAATAACCAGGATGTGGCAAAAACATGCAATGCAGCTTTACACAGCGATCATAGAGAGGAATAGGAAAGTAGGTTAATCTTCTACAAAGCCTCTCCACACAAGTAACCTGGAAAATTGGAGGTTTGGTGCATTGGAGGTTTGGTGCATTTTGGCAAAGGATTTTTTTTATGCCACATCAAATGAAAAAAGGTCTATTTTCTACTTGCCCCTAAGGGCTCTCATTCGCTGCATTAAGTGTCTCATATACAATCACATTGGAATAACAGAACAACACGTGACGTTTAAACAGTACTCCATCACTTCTAGTTATCTTTCCAGTTATGAAGTTTCAAAGGTAGGTAAATCCACAACAGGAGTGATTCTTAAAAAAAAATGTTGCTAAGATTATATTTTTAAAGTACAGTACCTCTAGAAATCTGAACATCACAGATAAGATATTTTTGGTGTGCGGTCGAA
Organism: Zootoca vivipara; assembly: GCF_965207765.1. Lineage (NCBI taxonomy): Eukaryota > Metazoa > Chordata > Lepidosauria > Squamata > Lacertidae > Zootoca > Zootoca vivipara. The sequence continues at coordinate 42,823,705 of NC_142596.1, forward strand.
GATGTTCATTTGTTGGTATTCTATGGATTATTTCCAGAACTAATTTTCTCAGTTGCTGGGGAGGGATAAAAGAAGAAGGAGGGTCATCACATCAAAATGTATAACTCGGTGAAAAGCCATATGGTAAAGCCCTAACAGCTTGAGGAACACGTTAAAGAAAAACACAAAAACACAGATAAAATCGCAGTATGCATAAATAACAAAGCTTCCTTCTGGTTTGTCAAAAGGACTCACTGAAAGACAAAGCCTGAGAGAAAGAGAAGAGTTCGCTTCAAAATCTACCTGTGCTGGCTTTTCCTGCAGAAATTGAACCTCCCCGTCCTGGAGAAAAGTAAGGAAGCGAGGAATGATGTGTTCCAGGAATGTGGAATACTGCTGGGATGACGTCACATTCTAGTAGGAGAAAACAACGTCTTAAGGATCCTTATTTCAAACATGTACGCAATGTGGAATTAAGTATTTTAGTGAAAGCATGGCAGTCAAAGGTTTCATAGCCAAGTTGCTGCAGCTACTAAACCAAAACAAGCCAAAAATTATTCAAGCTGCTATTTCGCTCATTTCGAGGACAATGCATACATATTGCCAAGCTAGATAGAGGGCGGTGCAAATGGCCAACAATCTTGCAATCCCATCGCCTCCTTCCCAATACTTGAACTTTAGTAAGCCCACAAAAGTTAGTAGCCTGCTCCCCTTACAAAAGAAAATTTGCTAGCATACTCGTGATTCGCATTGCAATGCTGGCTGCAAAAAAAAAGAAGCAGCCCCCTCCCCTGTGGCCAGCTGGGAAATGCAGATTACTGGCATCTTAGGAGAATAGTTTTTTTAAAACAAAAACAAAACCTACCAAGCAGGATAGCAGTGGAGTGATGGAGGGATCCACCCCTGTTCACTGTGGTTCTGGGTTGGTTTAGGAGGAAGAAATTTTCCTTCCTCTGTGGCCAGCACAGAAACCAAGCGGACTGCTGAAGGAGAGATGGAACAACCTGTCCCTCCTCCACCAGACCAAAACTCACCTGTATGGTATACCTGGTGGGCTATGGCTTTTGTATCTCTAAACCAAGCCTAAGTAGAATTGGGGGAGTGGGACAATTTTAACTTTCCTGATCAGATTTCAGTTGGGTGGGTCTCTTGTATAGAAGCCACCTTACATAATTTTTGTTGCAAATCTCTCCACAAAGGTCTACAATGTTTAGATCAGTAAGACAAGCGATCTGATTTTCATTACCTCAAAGTTTTCACTGACTTCTTGCATCATCTTCAGCTTTGTTTCATCAGCTACACATCAAAAATGGAATAATAAAAGGGGGGAAATTAAACAAAATGTTTGACAGATACTGAAGAAATGCTCTTTTGATCGCACTCCAAGAAGCAGTCAGATCTTATCAGTTTGGCTCTCATGACCCAAATTGTGAATTCCACAAATCACAACTCTCACTCAAACACACATGCACTCATCCATCTCCACGCAGTCACACACAAGGTTACTTTTTCAGGGTTCGAGAAAATATTTTTCATCATTTTGCTTCTTCATTAAAGCAAAGTTTAAGGTGACGGCGGAGTTTACTGAACCATGGCCCGGTGCAGACACAACTCTGGCTCACTCCAAATCCTGATTTCTTAGTCAGGAACCAACCTCCACTCTCCAAAACAATTTCCTTTTCTCCCCGAGGACCTTAATCACATTCTAGCATTCACTCTACAGCAATGCTACCTAAAGTGAATGCTAACCAGGTTCGCTCTTCACCCAAGGTTTGCAAACCCACTTCGAACTTAAGATTTCACACTGCGGTAAAGATGGGGACTCCTGCTAGCATCAAGCATGCTCAGGATTGGTACAGATAAAATTCTAAATCATGCTTAAGGCCAATAAGAATTCACATACGACAGAAAGAATGAAGGTTGAGCACATCCCCAAATTTAGGTTCTGATTTGCAGGCTGCAATTTGCAAGAGCCAGTGATAGGCCTGCACTAGGCCAGTGTGAATAACTCATCTAGCAGAGGAAGAAAAAATAGAAGAAAAAAACTGAAAATAAACTTACGTGTATTGACATCCGTGAGAGCTGCCACAAACTGGAGGTATTTTTTCATTAAAGTGGTTTGGTCAACCACAGTGGGTCCTTGCGTTGAAACAAATGCCATTTTGCCCCCTTTTGAATGTAAGTTATCACTTACAAAGAAGAGTTAAAGACCTCAGGGATCAGTCAGCCTGGTAAAAACAAAATGCAAGGCTACTTTATCAAACAATAATAATAATTTATACCCCACCCATCTGGCTGGGTATCCCCAACCACTCTGGGTGGCTTCCAGCAAAATATAAAAAAATAAAATGTCACAAACACTAAAAACCTCCTGATACAGGGCCACCTTCAGATGTCTTCTAAAAGTTGTATAATTCTTTATCTCCTTGACATATGATGGGAGGTGTTCCACAGGGAGGGCGCTACCACCAAGAAGGTCCTCAGAGGTGGACCTCACTGTCCAGGCTGAAAGATGGGGGTGGAGACACTCCATCAGGTATACAGAAGCTCCTTCAGCTATACTGAAGCCCGATGCCAACACACACATAGTGGGATACCAGGATCGCCCCAACCACCCACATAGGATGCTTCAATTGCCCTTCATGCATTGGATTTCACCTTAGCATAAGGAACTGCTCACATAGGTCCAAACATGAGCAGGCCTCTGGCACACTATCTATATAACTCAATTTTTGCCGTATAAGGACCCAAAGCTCCCACTGCCACATTCTGCAACCAGCTGAAATGTCCAAACACTTTTCAAAGGCAACCAACCCCCCACATTGCAGTAATTTAACCTGGATATGACTATGGCATGTTGAACCGTAGTCAGATCTGCGTTCTCTAAAGAAGGATGCAAACTATGTTACTAAGAAGGTACTCCAAGCCTATGCACACTGACTCAGGTGTAAGAACCACTGTAGAAAGTGGACTGACTTCTTCTAAGCTAACATGCTTTGGATCCAGATGTAAAACTGCCTTTTTCTGTACTTTTCTGAGAGTAAGCAGCAGCCAAAATGTGACTGTGGAACAGACTGACATAATGGCACTATACTTCCTGTGATTTGACTTATGGAGGGGGAAACAGAATTACCTTAGAATGAGCTAATGTTTTCCTTCCTTGCATGTGTGGCATTGAAATAATTATTTGGGGACTGAAATGAATTCTGCCCACTCTGTTGTCAAATACAACTGACAAAAGTTTTGAGGGTGGGGACACATATGTGCATCCGAATAAGATGTTTTGATTCCCCTCTCAAAATATTTGTTATATAAATTATTATTTATATCAAAAAACTTCTATCCCAGCTCTCTCTTCCAAAAAGAAGTTGCTTGAAGCAGTTTTGGAGAGATAAAAAGAAGCACAAAAATAGCAATGATCAATTATTTAAAAACACCGTCACAGGCCTAAAAGCAGAAGCAAAGGAATAAAGACACAAAAAGCCAAAACTAATAATAAACATGTCAAATTAAGCAACAACAAAAGCAAAGGCTTGTTTGCAAGGAAATGACTTCAGTTTGCCATATATTTATTTTGTAGGCATTCCACTGCAGTAGCTGGAAGTCCTTCATTAATCATTCTTAGGCCTACAGCGTTTGGCCAGACAAGATGGGGCAGCCAACATGACGCCCTCCAGGTGCTGTGAACTACAACTCCCATCATCCTTAGCCAAGTAATGGCTAGTGGTCAAGGATTGTGGCAGTTGTAATGTCTGGAGGGCACTAGGTTGGGAAAGGCTGCTTTAAAAACACACGGGCTTAGACCCAGGAACACACACATGCCACGAAGGATGCCCCCTTCTGTTCTAAAGTGCTTGCTATGATGCATTTGTTTATCACCTCTAGAATTAAAGCCAGTGGGATTCTTTACTTGAAAACTAATCACTTAGGAACATTTCCATGCAATTGCTCAATCAATGTTTATTTAATTAGGTGACAGGGTAATCGTTCTATATAAAATATATTAAGGCTGTATCCGATGTTAGTCCTATTCAGAATCAATCCACTGAAATTGATGGACATGACTAACTTGAGTCCATTAATTTCAGTTGTGTCTACATGGAGTAGAACTTCGTTGGATACAACCCATCATGCAAAATATTATTGGAGCTAAACCCATCATGCAAAATATTATTGGAGCAGTTGTTGTTGTTGTTGTTAAAAACCTTAAAAACCTTAAAAAACCTCAAAGACTACTGGAACATTTGTAATGGTTCAATCCCCCAATTTCAGTCATTGGTCATAACACAACCTGGGCAAACATGTGATGTTTTCAATTGGTAACAGTTCACATGCATTAGAATAGCTGGGTTTTATACAATAAACACAGTAGCATGGGAGCATGACTGCAATCGCTGTTGTTAATGCAAGAGAAATCCTGCCATTTAAACAAATATTTATTTGTTTCTTATGTAATTCCTTATGTTATCTTTTGCCTATCTTCCTTTTACAAAACCCGCCCGATCTTTATGTATTATATCCCCTAGTATTCAATTTAATCTTCTAGCTAATATTTTTGCAAAAAAAATATAATCGGAATTTAACAGTGATATCGGTCTATAACTGGAGGGTAATTCCAGATCTGTGTTTTGTTTTGGCAGAAGTGCTACCATTGCTTCACCCCATGTCTCTGGCATACTTCCATTCAATAGAATCTTATTCAACAGCTCTTTCAATGGTGTAATTATTATCTCTTCTAATCTCTTATAATATTCAGTGGGATTCCATCAGGTCCAGGGGCTTTCCCTTTTTTCATTCTTGTATTACTTCTTTTATTTAAATTGCGGCAATTCCCTGATTTAATAATTTGATTTTTTTTCTGGGGGTATTTGGGATAATTTATAACTTTTTAAAATTTATTCTATCTCCTGATCACTTACCTCCTCTTTTTTCATGTAATAATTTATAAAACTCTTCAAAAAAATTTTTAATTTATTTTGGTTTGGTCTATCTATAATTTTCCCATCTACTCTTATTCGATTTATTAATCTTTCATTTTGCTTCTTTTTTATTTGCTTAAATGGCATGTCTGGTATAAGGCAAACCTTAGAGCTCTAAGGAGGATAAGTAGAGAAAGAAACATCCCCCCCCCCCCGGTTTGCCAGGATACAAATTGACAAGAAAGGATATAAATGCTCTCTCTCCTGCTCCATTCCAATTCAACATGAGATCTTATGTTGAAGGGTAGTATAAAAGTGCTGTCAAGCTCAGGTTCTGCTTGCAGGCTTCCCACCTGCCCCTGGTTGGCCACTATACAAATGCTCTCATTTAACTTCTCTCTAAAGAAGCAACCCATCTCCCCTCCCATTCTGCCTGAGGCTAAAAAGTTTCTTAGAATCACAGAGTTGGAAGGGAACTCCCCCCCAAAGGTCATCCAGTCCAACCCCCTGCAATGCAGGAATCTCAACTAGATCATACCTTCGGAATCTTACAACCACAATGCGGCAGGTCTTAAAAGGAAGCTGGTTGGACTTCCTTGGACTCCCAAGTTAGCATACATGGTTCTACCACCCCCCACGTGCACGCACACACTTACAAGCCCACAATTTATCCACACAACAACCCTGTAAGGAAGTTAGGCAGAGCAGGAACTGCTTGCCTAAAAGTCAACCAGTGCAGACTTGAACCCGGATCTTCACAATTTTAGTTGAAGCTATGGAACTGGCTCCCACAGGAGGCAGTGATGGCCCCCAAGTCTGCTACGCCGGACACTTCCATCCTTACCCCCACCCCGTTCTCCTTTCACACAAGACGCACGTACTACGTTGTCTGCACAACACCCCTGCAGGGTAGGTTAGGCCGGGCGGCAGCGGGTCACGGGCAAGTGGCGATTCGAACTCGGAGCTCCTCGGCGCTCAGCCCCTCAACTTCCTGCCCCCCCCAGATGCCGTGGGGACTCCATCTCCCATCAGCCTCAGCCAGCGTGGCCAGCGGCGAGGCATGATGGGAGCTGGAGTCCAGCAGCCATCCAGAAGGCTGGAGCGCAGGTGAGAGAAAAGCCGCTCTAACCACTACGAAGCGTCAGGGCGACCTCAGCGCCTTCGGTTGACTCCTCCCCCTCGCAGACCACGCGCGCAGCCGCGGACCAATCCCCGGCGCCCGTGCGCTCGGCCCGCCCCTTTCTTCCCTCCACAGCAGAAACCCCGCCTCCTCCGGCCTCCCTCAGAAGCTCCTGCAGCCACGCCCACTTTCCGCTCAGAGCGGGAGGGGGACTCGCCTCGCCCTCCTTTCTTGTCCCCCCTCCCCTTTCCCCTCGCCCCGTTTCCTCTCCGGTTTTTCCCCCACTTTCCCCTCACCAGTCGAGGCCGCGCCGGCTCCTTCATGCCTTCCTTTGTTGCCTCCGCGCAGCAGTTGTGGCCGGAGCGGCGACGGCGGCACCAGCGGCGCATGGGCGCCTCTCCTTGCCTGCCTGCCTCCCCCTGCTGCTTGCCCACCCCAAAGCGGAAGCACACCAAGCGCCACTTCCGGTTAGCTCTCCTCCCTATAGAGATACGAAAGTTTCAGAGCGAAGCGCTCCTATCACTTCCGGCCTCCCGTCGAAAAACAGGCTTCCCGCTCTCTCGGTGCAAAAGGAATGTGCCTCAGAAAAAGGGACGGGGTTCATCAATGAGCGGCTGAGAGCCAGAGCGGCGCCGGTCACGCCAGGCATAGAGATCCGGAGCTTTCAATTGTTCACCGGTAGTTTAGGTTGCATGGTCACTCTACAACTTTCCCTATATTTATGTCAGTTCCACTTCCGTCCACCAATCAACGCGCTGCTGTTTCCCTCCTTCCCGCTTCCTTCGGCACGCAGGGCAATCCTATACAGTACTGTACTGTATATATCTTTACTGGGAAGTGTTCAGTAGGGCGCGCTCTGTAATAAATAAGGGTGTGCAAAGTGGTTGTGTAGACCTTAGCTTCATTTTCCCCCTGAATGTTAAGCATCAAAATCATGCCGATACATCAATAAACTTAACAACAAAAGTTGCCCCCACCTCTCACGATTAAACAACCATTGTCCATGCGTAGATGAAAGATGCCAGTTTTATAGATTGCCAGACAGGAAAGTAATGAAAGGAAACCATAATTCCATACAATTGTTGGGAGTCTTGAGTTCCATTTGGAGCTTACATATATTTTCTAAATTTCTCCATTGCCACCGCTGTCCATACATTTTGTCTCCGTATGGAAAGTTGCAAGTACCCTCAATTTTTCCAGTTTTGTGCAATCATCAGTTGTCCGGCTGCCACAAGCAATAATGTTATTAGTTACTTAATTTTAAAGAAAAGTAAGGCTGTGATCCTAACATCTCTTACTGAGCAGTAAGCCCCATTGAATTCAATACAGTGGTACCTCGGTTTATGAACACAATTGGTTCCGGAAGTCTGTTCATAAACTGAAGCGAACTTTCCCATTGAAAGTAATGGAAAGTGAATTAATCCGTTCCAGACAGTCCACAGAGTACTTAAACTGAAGCGTTCATAAACTGAAGCGAACTTTCCCATTGAAAGTAATGGAAAGTGGATTAATCCGTTCCAGACGGGTCCGCAGAGTATCAACCTGAAGCGTACTTAACCCAAAGCATGGGTGTAGTTGGTTCCGGAAGTCTGTTCATAAACTGAAGCGTTCATAAACTGAAGCGAACTTTCCCATTGAAAGTAATGGAAAGTGAATTAATCCGTTCCAGATGGGTCCGCGGTGTTCATAAACCGAAAATTCATAAACCGAGGTGTTCATAAACCGAGGTTCCACTGTATGCCTTACTTCTAAGTAGATGTGTATATGACGCAAGTGATACATGGGGAAAGGAATGGAAGAGATTATAATTCTACTATAAATTTTAAAACCATGGAAGCACATGGTTTGGTGTTTCGCCGCTTTCCTTGAATTAGATTGCCTTAGGCACGCCATGCTCAGTCACCCTCAATAAAACACCTGTGATGTGGAGACATTAATATTGAGAAGCCTTACAGGCTTGTTGTGTGGATTATTGTAAAGCTACTGTATGTGATGCTTTCAGCAATCCAGAGCAGGACTGCAAATCTGACTGGCTGGGGCGGATGGGTAGTCCAAAACATCTGTCCTAAAGCATTAGATTATTATTTAACATTCATATTTAGTCATCATTCATAATTGTATCAAATAAGGTGCTTATGTGGCAGAATAAAATTTTAAAAATACAGAAGAATGCTACAACTTAAAAATCATAATCAGTAAGAAAAGGAATATATATAGGAATGTGATTTTTTTTATTTTTGAATGTTTGGAAAATGAGATCATTTCCTAAGGATGCAGTGCTAGCAACCTGCATTCTGCATCATACGGGAAATATAGATGTGACCTGCAACAAAATGTTGCAGTGTAGGGGAGCAGTTCAATGTTCTACTCAGTCAGCCCTGCCCTCTTCCATTCCATCACCTCCAGCCATCCAGTTTTTCATTCCTCCTCCTTCCATCCTACCCCTAATTTTAGGGACAAGTGAATATGTTGATTTCAGATTTTGCCTGTATTCTGTGCTTCTTGTATGTTCTCTAAAACTCAATAAACATAACTTATTTAAAAGAAAGAAAGAAAGAAAGAAAGAAAGAAAGAAAGAAAGAAAGAAAGAAAGAAAGAAAGAACAGCAGTTTTCCCCAGCCACAATATTGTGGGGGTTGTCGTTTCTGTGTAATATATTTGTTTTGTTTTTAATCTAACCAAAAAACCTAGGAGTAACATTTCTGCAGGGATGGGATGTGGCCCACATCTGCAGCGCAGGAGCAATGTATAAGGTGCAGTACAACCAGCTTGCCCTTAGAGGGCAGAACCTGCCATTGATACTTGGCTGTCTCCTCCTTAAGGTAAAAGCTAAGGCAAGCTAGCACAATTGAAGATAAAGCCTGGTTGCCGGAGCTAAGCAATTGCCCGAGCCGAGCTGATGACATTTCCTTTGGAAGCTGTTTTCTAAATGGCTCAGACACTTGCCTCTCTGAGCCTCCCCAAGGTAGTTTTCAGTGTGCTGCTCCTTTGCCATGTCAGATCAGCATCAGGTAAGACTGACCAGCTCTTTATATCTAAGGGAAGCAATGGGATTTGTAAACCCTGAGATGCAAACATGCACCTGAGTCGAGATTTTATTCTGCCAGCATCCCAGCACAAGGCTATAAATATCAAGGTGTGTTGGCTGCCATTCAAGGGGCTGCATTAAAATCTAGCATTCCATATCGCACCGTTCATTTCAATTATATTCCAGACCTCTAGAAGAAGGGCAGGCAAGAATTGCCTCACATCTCAGGGTCTGGTGGGGTTAAAAGATAATAAATGGCATCCAAGTTGGTAGACAGTGGCTGTCTGGAGGAAGAGCTGGCTTTTCGCAGCTCTGGGGTTGATGGCTCTATGTTCTGCTGCTGTGCAAGATGGAAGAAGGCGTGGCAGGAGCTTCTCTCACCCAGGACGTTTTTTTTTCCCATTGGGGGAAAAAGAACAAGAGCCAGAGAGGAAAACAGCAGTTCTACATCAGAAACTTTAATCCTAAGGACAGGGCCTCTGAGAGGAATTTTGAACGTTTGATTTGAACATCTTTGTTGACGCTGCAATACAACAGAGGAGAAAGAATTCACATTGAAACTTTATTTTATATTGCAATGCAGATCAGGCCCTCAGAAGACATTAGCATTAGTTTTAGAAAGGTAGATAAACTTAAGGGCTTTTTTTTAAATTTAAAAAAATGCTTTTCTGGCCTTTTTGTGGAAAAATTTCCAATCACCGCACGAAAATTAATTGTCCTGACAATGTTTGTTTAGTTCAGTAGCTTGGCCAAATCCACAAGATGTTCCTGATTGTAGACCCTAAATAACTCTTTATTAGCTTGCTTTTTGTTAAATGACCTCTTTCCAGAAGCTGCTGCTACTGCTGGGATTGTTAATAGTATTCTTAAGCTAATGCAAACATTTGGAAACAGCCCGGTCACCGAGTCCGTACTCTGTTAACATGCCGATCAGATCTAATGGCTTTAACTCTACAATTACAAAAGTTGCTTTATGTACAGAGGGCAAATGTTGCATTTCTTTTCCAAAGTCATCACCATTAAGGTCAGCAGGATATTGCTCTGATAAAGCTCTGGGGTCAAATATGGCCCTTGAAGCCTCTCTCTGTGGCCCTTGGAATTCTGGGTGGGCTACACCCACTCTGACAGACCCCACACCACTTGAATGTTTTCACCTGGCTGGAATGTGTCTGTGAACTGTGATGGCTCTCACTTGCCTGGAAGGAAGCCAAAGAGAGGATGTGTGTGGTGTGTGGTGTGTGTGAGAGAGGGGGGGGGGACACACCTCTGGCTTTTGCATGGCAGGTATGCAATCTATTGTACAAAGGTGACTATCACATCAATTTGCTCTGCCTACCGTATGTTGGCATCTGGCCCCATCTACCATTGACATGTGGCCCCCACATGTTTATATAGGGGGGGATGTGGCCCTCAGGCTGAAAAATGTGTGCCCCCCCTCCCAGATGTACAGAGGACAAGGGAAATAGTGGTCCAATATTCATTTTATTTATTCATGTATTTCTAATCCCAATCTTCAAACTATGTGAAGGCAGTATGAAAAATATACTGTACTTTATTTTTTTAAAAAAAGTTATGTTAAAAATTAGGGAGCACCTTATACACAGATAGTGCATCCCCCCCCCATTTTCTTAATTTGGAGTCGTTGTCGTCCCCAAAAAGCGTGCATCATAACAGGTGTGTTATACACAGAAAAGTATGGTAATAATAAAATCAGCAAAAAGCATCCATATACCATATACCAATATGTTACGTTCCCTGCCCATTTTTCACTGCCCAAGGTTTGGAACCAAGTGGCAGTTTCTCGAAGAGCTGGCTTTAAATAGCTTGTGATTTATCACACTTCTGGGTTTGTTCATCACACTGGTGTGTTAACATTTGTCACCAGTTATGGTGGGGCAAAGGAACATTAGGAATCCAGGCAATGTGTATTTATCCTTAGCTGAGAGGGAAAAATCTGCTGAGTCAAAGAACTGGCCTGCTGGTCTCCAGAAGAACATTTTGTGGAAGGTCTTGTAAGCTCAAGGATCACATTTAAGCTCAAGGATCACATTTATCATTTTTTATTATTAACGTTTAACAAAGAAAAGGAAGGCAGAAAGGGGGGAGGGAGGGAGAATTGAAGCCAATAAATATATATGCATATATATAAATAATACCAATAGTAACAAAATAAAAACAAAACCCACCATTCATTCACATTACAGATACAATACACATACTGTATGTCTTAAGGTTAACATCTAAGTTAATAAAAGCCCTCCAGATGCCCAGTTCAGTATCAACACAAAATTAACACCAGGCTCAATGTATAAGTCGCATTTATGATTTGCAGTTTTAAAGCAAGATGAATCCATCCAACTAATGTCTAATCAGTGTTGCTCATTCTCAAGTTGTCGCCTGCCCTGGGGTTAAGGCAGGGGTGTCTCCCAGAAAATATTCTAGGTTCAGAAGAAAAATCTACCATTCATTTATTTAAACACAGTGGAGCCTTGGTTCTTGAACTTAATCCGTTCCAGGAGACCGTCTGACTCCCCAAACTGTTCGAAAACCAAGGCGCGGCTTCCGGTTGGCTGCAGGAGCTTCCTGCACTCGAGGGGAAGCAGTGTTGGACACTCGGCTTCCGAAAAACATTCGAAAACCAGAACACTTACTTCCTGGTTTTCGGCGTTCAGGAGCCAAAACATACGAGTACCAAGGTGTTTGAGAACCAAGGTACGACTGTAGTACATACACAGCTTAATGCCATATTGCGTAAGCAGCATTCAGTAGGGATAAAGCGTGCATCATAAAATTCGCTTAAAAGTAAGAGTAAAACTAGGAGAAAGAAAAACTTGAAATGCCTGCTGCTGAAATTAAATATTATAATAATAATAATAATAATAATAATAATAATAATAATAATAATAATGCCTTCCCCAAGCACTGGAAGTTCAACAGGGAGGGTTCCCATTTGTTTGCTGCAGGGTGGGAGTTTTGCAAAATTGGGCCCACAATGCTGAGTAGACAGCTCCTAGTAGATATGAGCTGTGCATCTGAGCCACAAGGGACCACAAACAGCGACTATGAGCTCCTGTATGTTGTGCCTACAAAATGAAAACAGATAGTGGACCTCGCTTTGTTATTGCCATAGCTAAGGCTGCAGTCATACCCCCACTTACCTGGGATCCCTTCTGAATTCAACAGGGCTTAAATTTACTTCTAAATTAGTATGGTTAGGAGTGCACTGTGAATTTCTAAAATAGTCTGCATTGATTTTATTTCTTCAGTCCTATATGACTTGGAAATGACCAATGACGGCCCCATCACGACAGAAGCACAGGCTACGATTCATTCCACGTTGCATATGAAGAAGAATGGAGGCGACTCACCCATTAGTGACCGGAAGTACTATTTCAGCTGGGTTTATGCCCCTTTGACTTTGGTAGAGAGCTCTGAGCATGGCATGGGCTCCACAATTATAGTGACTAGCCCATTTCCAGGAGTCTTTCCTGTTTCTGTCCAGGTGATGCACACAGACTGCTGGCTCTGCCAGACCATTGCAAGAAACCTAACGGTGTTGGAGGTGTCAGGTAAAATGTGCATATTTTATTATGATTTCCTGTAAGAGAAGGGGGTCTCGTACAGTGGTACCTCGGTTTAAGTACACAATTGGTTCTGGAAGTCTGTACTTAACGTGAAGCATACTTAACCTGAAGCGAACTTTCCCATTGAAAGTAATGGAAAGTGGATTAATCCGTTCCAGACGGGTCCGCGGAGTACTCAACCAGAAGCGTACTTAACCCAAAGTATGAGTGTAATTGGTTCTGGAAGTCCGTACTTAACCTGAAGCGAACTTTCCCATTGAAAGTGTTGGAAAGTGGATTAATCTGTTCCAGATGGGTCCGTGGAGTACTTAAAGTGAAAGTACTCAAACCGAAGCGTACTTAAACCGAGGTATGACTGTATAGTGCTTCTGATGATGTCAACTCTAGGTTGAAGGGAGGCAATATCTGTGATGGACTCTCCACCCTTGCCTGTGACCCGTGCCTTGTCTACCTGTCCATGACTCACCTGACTAGGGTTTCCTTGATGGGATTGGCTGGATCTGGGAAGCCACTGGCCATGTTGAACTCCGACTACGTCCAAGAACTTTGCAGTGCTGGTTCTCCCAGGTTCATCACTTCTCAATCGCCTCCCAATCCTTCCTGTCTCTGTGGCAGCCTTCCCCTGTGACCATTGCCTTAAAAAATAATAATAATACTTTCTCCATACAACTCCAAAGCTCATCTCTGTTGCTCACCTCCATAATTGAAGAGGGCCCTCTGCCATTGCCAGAGCTTGGCTGTCATTTGTGGTGAGCCTGGGATCATGGGACCAACCACTGGTAAGGACCACACTAGAAAACTGAGCCACAGGGTGAACGAAGAAGCAGCAAGCCATAAGCCAAGTTTGGGAGACACAGCCGAGCTAAGGTTGACACTGTTGCATAAGCAATGCTCAACTGGAACAGGTAGTCCTATTATACTCCTTCCTGTCTAAGAGGATGGGTGGACAGAGAGATACAATTGGTCTGTGCGGCTACTTATTGTGGTTGGCTTCCATTCTGCCCACTTTTTAGTCTCAGCCAATACTCAGATTTCTTGCTCCATTAAAATGTACCTCCCCCCCCCCCCCGATGAGCAACTTAAAGTTTTAGTTGATACCATGTACCAATTAAACTTTATCAAAGCTGGGGGAAATCCCAGTACAGTATTTGCCTATCCTCAAAAAGAATCAACGAGAGATTTTCTCATTAGATGGGAAGGTCTTTGAGACAGCTTCAGATGTACATGACTAAATATATTCTTTGTATTTCCCCCCCTGACAGAGTTTATAGTAGGGAATTTGTCCATTACCCAAACAGAGGACCATGAGGTACTTGACAAACTTGATTCCCGATCTCCAGCAGGCACTTTGACCCGGATATCATTCTTGCTTCATGACCCAAGTAATTATTTCAAGTCAGCTTCATTCACTTACAAATGGGATTTTGGAGATGGGTATGTCCCTATTTTTTCTTTCCCTCCCTTAATTTACACAGATTTGAGCAGAGACCCTTATTTACGTATATGCCTGTACTAATATATCCTTACCAACAGACCCCACCGCCACCACGAACAGCATTTCTCACCAGGTGGACCTCCCAGTTCACGCTGAATTATAACCACACATAGGGCTGAGTGATATCTGGTTTGCAACATTGTGATATATCACCAGCTAAACATTGCACTATACTGATATATCACGATATCTGAAATAAGGATATAGCTGTGTAGAGGCATTGGCTGGCTTCACGGTTTTTCCCATATCGTGATTTTTGAATAGCACACACACACACAAACATCGTGATTCGTGATGTAAGGGGGAGGGCTTATACGGAACAGCCCCCCCCCCCAATCAGGTCGAGTTCCTCGCAGAGCAGCAAGTCCAGTAGCGGATCAGATTACAGGAATCAGGAAGTAGAGAGGGAGGGGAGAGGCTCTGGCAGCATGAGAGAGGCTCAACACAGAGTAGAGAAGGAAGCAGCTGGGGAGGAAATGAGGGGAGTGGCCATGGGAGAGCAGTCAGAAGGATGGCCCTTCCCCCGACACCTGAATTGAGGCACCCAGCGTGCCGTAGGGCGAGAGGGAGGCGCTTTGGGGTTCCCAAGCTGTTATGTTGGGCGCGAAACAGAAAGAAGCCATTGCGAGGTTCTGACTCGGACTAAGCAGACATGTTTTCCAGACTCTTTGCACTGTAAATAAGATGCACAATAAAAACACCTTAAAGACAAGCAGGTGTGGAGCGTCGTTACTCAAGAGTAGCCGCAAGAACCTCCGACACGTGATATATTGCCAGGTCAAAAAATTATGAAACCACTATCACAAAATGGACTTCAAACCAGTTTTGGACGATATATCGTCCAGCCCTAACACCACATCATGATTAACAATATATTGCCAGGTCAAAGATTAGGAAACTGATAACACGATATGGACTTCAAAACGGTTTTGGGTGATATATTGATATATCTCCCAGCCTTAGCTCTAGATCAGGCATCCCCAAACTGCGGCCCTCCATATGTTTTGGCTTACAACTCCCATGATCCCTAGCTAACAGGACCAGTGGCCAGGGATGATGGGAATTGTAGTCCAAAACATCTGGATGGCCGAAGTTTGGGGATGCCTGCTCTAGATCTTCATTTCAGAGGGATTGGAACATGTCTAGAATAGATGGCTGGCCAATTTCTTTGACATAAGAGCCACTCAACCACAGTGCCTCTGACCACTAGCCATGCTGGCTATGCTCTGCCTCCACAACAAGAGACCCTAATGCTTTTGAATACCAGCTGCTGAAGGCCAGAGGATGGGAGGGTCCTTGTATGCTCAGATCCTGCCTAAGGGTTTCTCACAGGCATCTGGTTGGCCACTGGGAGAAAAGGATGCTGGACTAGATGAGCCATTGGCCTGATCCAGGAGGCTCATCTCGTGTCCTTAGGCTTCAAACACGGTTTATTGGCCCTGATTCCAGTCCACCACCACTGAATCCAGGCAACAGTCCAGATGGCACACCATCTCTTCTTATTCAGATACAGTGGTACCTCTACTTACGAATTTAATGCGTTCCGAACGCACATTTGTAAGTCTAAAAAAAATGCAAGTTGAATCCCATAGGAATGCATTGGGAGAAAAAAATCGTAAGTAGAAGCAACCCTATCTAAAAATTCGTAAGTAGAAAAAATCCTATCTAAACCACATCCAAGATGGCGGACAGAGCTCCATTCGTAAGTAGAAACATTCGTAAGTAGAATTATTCGTAAGTAGAGGTACCACTGTATTAGAGATGCATAGGAAGCATTTAATGAATGAAACCATCAAATAATATGCCCACACAAACGCTGTGTGACTAAAAAAAGACAATTGATTTCCACTGTTTCCCATCACCTGCAGAACCGAGATGACAACAGAGCACCCCATTGTCTACCACAATTACCCTGCTGTTGGGGTTTGCACCGTGCACCTGGAGGTGGCAGCAGAATGGAGAGAAGATGGGACCGGGAAGGAGCATCGAAGAAAGATGGTCCAGAAAACAGGGCATTTTTCTGCTGCGTTGGAATTGTTGGGTAATGTCAAGTAGACAGGGAAAAGCTAGGCACAGTCTCAGCATCCCTTTTGGTCTGTGAGGAACACAGGTTCAGGAGATCGGACCCACACACAAACACCACCTGAGTCAGCTCGGTTTCCTTTCCTTCAGATCAGTGATCACTGACACCTATTGGGACTGGGAAGGCAAAAGTGGGCAGAGCCAATGGCAGGCAGAGCCAACAAATTCTATTTTTGTCCCCGTCCCCCTCCTCCCTGCGGGGTTCTACAAGGGTGACACTGAGGCAGAGGAGGAGGAGGAAGCCGGCAGGTAGGACCACTGTTGTAAGAGGTCAGAAAGGAGGAGCTGGCTGAGGTCAGCCTGAAGTTGGCAGGGCAGCAGGCCCGGCTCTAGGTGTAGTCCCGGTGGCACGGGGTGCCAGGGGGGGGCGCTGCACGACGAAGCCACGCAGAAGCCGTGCTGCGTGCTGCGAGGGCGGGGGCGCTGGAGCGATCTCGGCGCCAGGGCGCCCGACCAGCTTGAGACTGCCCTGCAGGGCAGCTACAGACTCTTGAGTAGGCTATGGAACAGCAACAGTCTTCAGCATTCAGTGTAATGGCAGGTTGGTTCAGACATCATAAACATCATCATCATAATTTATTATTCATACCCTGCCCATCTGGCTGGGTTTCCCCAACCACTCTGGGTGGCTCCTTACAGAACAATAAAAACACAATAAAAGATCAAACATTAAAAACTTCCCTGAACAGGGCTGCCTTCAGATGTCTTCTGAAAGTCAGATAGTTGTTTATTTCCTTGACATCTGATGGGAGGGCATTCCACAGGGCAGGCGCCCTTTGCCTGGTTCCCTGTAACCTCACTTCTCTCAGGGAGGGAACTGCCAGAAGACCCTCGGAGCTGGACCTCAGTGTCTGGGCAGAACGATGGAGGTGGAGACGCTCCTTCAGGTATACTAGACCGAGACCGTTTAGGGCTTTAAAGGTCAGCACCAACACTTTGAATTGTGCTCGGAAACGTACTGAGAGCCAATGTAGGTCTTTCAGTACCGGTTATATGGTCTCAGCGGCTACTCCCAGTCACCAGTCTAGCTCGACAGAGATCGAGGTTGTGTGTGTCCTTCCCAAACTGCCCTCAGAAGTTCTTACGGTACTTGCTGGATTCCAGTTAACTCTGCCCATCGCTAAAATACAGGGTGTCTTTATTTTATTTTAGGGACACGGGTGGTGCTGTGGGTTAAACCAGAGAGCCTAGGGCTTGCTGATCAGAAGGTCAGCGGTTTGAATCCCCACAACGGGTGAGCTCCCATTGTTTGGTCCCAACTCCTGCCAACCTAGCAGTTCGAAAGCACGTCAAAGTGCAAGTAGATAAATAGGTACCACTCCAGCGGGAAGGTAAACGGCGTTTCCGTGTGTTGCTCTGGTTTGCCAGAAGCGGCTTAGTCATGCTGACCACGTGACCTGGAAGCTGTACGCCGGCTCCCTCAGCCAATAACACGAGATGAGTGCTGCAACCCCAGAGTCGGTCACGACTGGACCTAATGATCAGGGGTCCCTTTACCTTTACCTTTAAGCTCAGGCCCACTGGGAAGGGGAAAAAGTTCTCTAGCCTGGGCATCCTTCTCCTAATCTCAGCTGTGAGGATCTGGTTGAGATGTGAGGAAAGCACTTTGCACATGCTTAACTGTGCTCACTTTGCTGAGCGGTGAGACATTCCAAGGACTTCCCCAGTTTGGGTTCCCTTTTTAAAGAGGTCTGAGGCACATTTTGGAGTATTTGCATTTGTTTACAGATACACAGGTTGTGCATAGGTAGTTGTGCACAGCTTGAACCAAATTCTGTTGGCAACCAAATTAACCCTTAAGTTTCCAGCCGGATCCTCGCTGTTGTGCTTCCAATGTTATCCCTCTCAGATTTGCCCAGAATACTAATTACATTAACACCAGTAGTACCAAATGCTCTTTCTTGAAAGCACAAACTTTCAGTTCTTAACCTCTCTACTCCAGATGCTGTCAGAGGTATTAACATTGTCGGATCCACGGAGGCTCATGTGATGGAAAACTTAAATTTATCACTGCACATCCAAGGCAGGTAAGCAGCCAGCAAAAAACAAAACCTATATCAATCATTCTGCTTTCCCTTCTGATCTGCTATTTGCATTCTCCTCTGGAGTTTCCTAGGACCCAGGTGGCGCTGTGGTTAAACCACTGAGCCTAGGGCTTGCTGATCAGAAGGTCGGCGGTTCGAATCCCTGTGACGGGGTGAGCTCCCGTTGCTCGGTCCCAGCTCCTGCCAACCTAGCAGTTCGAAAGCACGTCAAAATGCAAGTAGATAAATAGGAACTGCTACAGCGGGAAGGTAAACGGCGTTTCCATGTGCTGCTCTGGTTTGCCAGAAGCGGCTTTGTCATGCTGGCCACATGACCTGGAAGCTATACGCCGGCTCCCTTGGCCAATAATGCGAGATGAGCGCGCAACCCCAGAGTCGGTCATGACTGGACCTAATGGTCAGGGGTCCTAGGACAACAGGCACCTCCTGGAGGCACAGGAAACAGGAACTGAAATGTGTCTCAATTGCCTCTTAAGGAATTCTCTGGTGAGCGTGTGGTTTGAGGAGCATCCCAAGCGTCAGATAGAAAATCTTGGGAGGCTGGATTTGGCACCTGGGCCCGAGGATTCAAGGAGTTTCCGACTAAACACCAGGAGGAACTTTCTGAGAGTTAGAGCTGTCCAACAGTGGAACAGTCTCCCTCAAGAGGTGGTGGACTCTCCTTCCTTGGAGGTTTTTAAGCAGAGGTAGCATGTCCATCTGTCATGGAGGCTTTAGCTGAGATTCTTGCATTGCAGGGGGGTTGGACTGGGTGGCCCTTGGGGGCCCCTTTCAGCTCTATGAAATCGAGGGATTATTAGATCAGAAGTAAACACAGCCAAGTGCATTGCTTTCACTGGGTAGACTACGCCCTGGGCAGCAGGGAGAAGCAAGCAGCTAACCTCCGAAGGATGAGATAGCTGGTGTTTGCTGTCTGTATGGAGGTCCAAAGAGCAGGAATCTGTCCTGAAACGCAGCAGGACAAAGGTCTGTTGTTGACTTTTCTTCAAGACACAACAGTCACGTTGCCGGCCAAAACCTGCCACACCATCTCTAAAAACAGTTGCTGAGTTAATGAATCTGGAGCAGTGGCTGTTTTTGGCTCTCTTCTTCTTCTTTGGCTGAGGCAGGAAAATACGTAGCAGGATGTATGCATAGGGGAACATAGCAAGAGCTCTGCTGGATCAAGCCAATGGCCCATCTAGTCCAGGATCCTGTTCTCACAGTGGCTAACCAGGTGAGATCATCTTCTGAGGCCCTCCTTCATGTGCCCTCTCCTCAAGAGGTCCAGAGGGTGGCAACACAAGTACGGGGCCTTCTCTGCAGTGGCTCCCTGTCTGTGGAATGCTCTCCCCAGGGAAGTTCGCCTGGCGCCTTCATTGTACACCTTTAGGCACCAGGAAAAATGTTCCCTTTTAACCAGGCCTTTTGTTGACCTGATCAACATCCTATACCCTTTTAAAATGTGGCTCTTTTGGGGGGCGGGAGTGTTATTTAGGTGAATGTTTTTATTTATTTGTATATATTGCGATCTTTTCCGTGAACTGCCCTGAGATCTCTGGGTATAGGGCGGTATATAAATTCAATAATAACAATAATAATCACATTTCCCACTAATGTACACCCTAGTGTGTGCATTTTCGTACACATTTTACTTGGCTGGAGAGCTGTATTGGAAAATTGAGAGAAGTTGGCGAATGTCAAAAGATGCCGGTGTTTTCGGTTCACGCATTGTTTTGGAAACTCCCCCTTTTGGTAGGCTCGTCTTGAAATGGGAGAGGAATCAGATTTATCCTTTATCCCTAACCTGGGAGTACGTAAATCCCATTTCAGCTTGATTCTGAGTTGGCACACAGAAAATTGTACCGCCAGCCACCTAAAGCAGAATAGAGCTTTTGTCATTCTTCCTTCCCAGCCTGCCTCTCCACTTGTGCTGGTTAATCAAGACCGAATGCGTTCCGCTCGACAGGGACCACTGCCACCTGGTGGCGATGAATGCTACACACTACCACCTGAGCCACGTCTTCAGGGACGCTGGGCAATACTGCCTTAGCGTGCGAGTGGAGAACGGGGTCAACATGTTGCAGTCGTACCAAGAGATTCAAGTGAGGCCATCAGGTGAGAGTTAGGAGAAAAGCTACTCCGCCGTTGGAAAGCACGTTTTTAAATGTATACACATTAGGAGAATTTCATTTATAAAAAGTCTCTTGGCCACCATTAGGGTGCACAGAACCCATTTTTGCTGTCCTGCTGTCAGCAATAATATATATGGTTCAAGAGCCTATTTACTTCTTAAATTTTCCTGTAGTGTCTTGTTTTTGTTGACCAGCTCTTTCTCCTCAAACTTAATAAGTGTGGGACACAGTAAAAGCATATGTTTCAAGGAAGCATTGTTCATACAGTATTACCTCTCCAGCAAAGAGCTACATTAGATAGCTAGGGCTTGCCAATCAGAAAGTCGGCGGTTCGAATCCCCATGATGGGGTGAGCTCCCGTTGCTTGGTCCCTGCTCCTGCCCACCTACCGTGTTTCTCCAAAAATAAGACACCGTCTTATATTTATTTTTCCTCAAAAACACACACGGTGGCTTATTTTCAGGGGATGTCTTATTTTTTATTATGTATGGTACAGTTTAACCTACAAGGTCAAACTGCCTATCACTATGGCTTATTTTCGGGGTATGGCTTATTTTCGGAGAAACACGGTAGCAGTTCGAAAGCACGTCAAAGTGCAAGTAGATAAATAGGAACCGCTACAGCGGGAAGGTAAACGGTGTTTCCGTGTGCTGCTCTGGTTCGCCAGAAGTGGCTTTGTCCTGCTGGCCACATGACCTGGAAGCTGTATGCCAGCTCCCTCGGCCAATAAAGTGAGATGAGCGCCGCAACCCCAGAGTCAGTCACGACTGAACCTAATGGTCAGGGGTCCCTTTACCCTTTACCTTTCCCAATAGATTATAAATAGTCTTTTCTGCTGGATAGGTTTTGGTGTGCTCAGCAGTGCTCCTTGCTCCATTTTGACTGGGCCCTTTACCTTTTCTCTTCCTGCACAGGATTGATCAGCTTAATTGGGTGACCCCATTGGGTTCCAATATTATGAGAAAAGTAGCTTATGTTTATCCACTTCTTCCACCCCTTGCATAATCCTACACACCTGTGTGTGTACCTGTACCCCCCCTCTCTCTCTCACACACACACACTCTTTCCCCTTTTTTTCTCAAGTGCAAAGCCACTAATTCCATAAGCTTTCCTAGAGAGGAAGTTGCTCTAACCGCCCAACCATTTTGGTTCCCCTTTCCTGCACCATTTCCAAATCTACAACAGGAGTGCAAGGAACCCTCGGGCCCAGGGGCCAATGTGGCCTCCAGGCCTCTCTACCTGAGCCCTCAGAACTCTTCCCACAAGCCCTGCTTCATATCCTGAGCATTTTTGTCTACCTGGAATTCGTTACCAAACTCTTATTACGCTTCGCTGGATGGCAGCTACAGAACGGCCTGCGAATGTGTGTAGAATCTCGCCCTGCCGCACCAAAGTAAAATGTGCATAGGTTGCTCCACCCACTCTGGCATCTGCCCCCCCCACTGGCACGTGGCCCTCAGAAGGTTCCCAGAAGGCAATGCGGCCCTCGGGCTGAAAAAAAAAACCATTTCACACTGCTCCTTTTTGAGTTGTGGCAACAGGAGTTGGACATAGAAGTCCAAGTGTGGTCACACACCTTAGATTTGTACAAAGGCGTTGAGACGTTTCCTGTTAGATTTCCAACCTAAGCATCCTCCTTCTCCTCTTCTCCAGGCATCCACCCCGCTTTCTTAGCCCTGCCCTGTATCACCCTTTTATCAGCCATGCTGGGATTAGCTGCCTACGTGACGTTCCGGAGTAGCACACAGCAAAAGGATCTTGTGGAGGTACTTCCGTAATGGCTGCTATGCTCACATTGGGGGCTGAGGAAGCTGAATTTAATCTTATTTGCATCACAAGCGGGCCCTGCAACAAAATGTTCCCCCATGGAGCACAGCTGTTCAGGATTCCTGCCACTCTGTGCCATTCCTCAAATCATGTTCAGGTCTGAGGCCAGATCCCACAAAGCAGGCAGCCAGGTCACACTCTGCAGAACCCCAGGCTAGCTCCAAGTTGTTCCAACAAAGGCTGAGAGGAGACTGAGCCTTTTAAAGCATCTGCCCCCCCCCCAGACCACCTCCTCTAGGCTCCACCCTCTTGTGCATAACATTAGAGTCTTAAAGGGCCAGCTCTCTGGCCGGAAGCCTCCTCCACTCCATAGCCTTCTAGTGCGCTCTCGACTGCGCCACCCAATTGGTGATGCGCGCCAGGAGGCATTTGGCTTCTCAAGCTTGGGGGAAGGCACCCTCAAAGGTCCTGCCTCAGGCATGAGAGGTTGCTCCCATGGGCTCCTGTTTATCAGTCCCAGGCTCAGTGGACTCTTGGCTATGACTCCATAGCTGGAGACTCTGCAGCCCCAAACTCTGACCCTTGATTGCTGCTAGATCCTGTGGTTGTGACACCCCATGTTCCTGGATGTTCCCTCCCCAACAGTGAATCAGGCTAGGCTGAGAGGCAGTGACTGGACCAAGGTCACCAGTGAGCTTCATGGCCGAGTGGGGATTAGAACCCTGGTCTTCTGGGTTTCGAATCCAGCACAATAGCCACCACCCTACACAATTCTTCATAGAATTAGATGCATTGCTGAAACGTATGTGGCTATTTTCCAAAAACGCAAACTTACAAGTATACTTAAACTTCTCTAAGCCTTTGAAGATAAATGCCTTCGTGGGGAGGGTTGGTTTGTCACCCGAGCCATTCTTGGAACCGGCTTTGTCTTCCCCTCTGTCGAAACGCAGGTTGCCGATTTTGACTTCTCCCCAATGTCCGACACCTCACCTTCCGGCGCCGAGTGGAGCTGCCGTCAAATGTGTTGCGAAAACTGCTGCCTCTGGCCATCTCAGGAGTCTTGCGAGACAATCCGAGAGCATCACCACCTCCTGCAACCTTTGCGTGAGCCAGTGAAAATGTACACCATGTGAAGAACGTAGCTTTGCTTGTCTTATACTGCTGCTGGCTTGGCCTCCTCCTGCCCGCCTCCCTCGTCTCCATGCAGGGGTGCTGCATGGACAATCCGTATCTTTTATTGCTGCATGAAAGGTTGACATCTGTGCTAAGGCTCTGGCTTGTAGATTATTTCGCCAGGTCACCTGAAAAGAGCAGACCTGAATCCGCATTGAGAATCCATTCCTTTGCAGCAGGGGTTGGGAGCCTCAACCCTGCGGGGCAAATATGGCCCTGCAGGGCATCTCCTCTGTCTGGCCCTTGAGACTGCTCCACACCTTCCTTAAGTGCTTTTGCCTTGCTGGATTTTGCCCTAGAACTGCCATAATGCCTCTTGCCTGCCTGGATGAAGAGATGTGCTTGCGTGTGTAAAACATGCCTGAAATGTATCCTGTTGCACAATGGTAAGAGCCATTGTGCTGCTTCACCTCTGGTCATCCCCACTTTTGCCGCTGGCCACGGCTACCCCAGACATGCAGCCTCTGGGAGGGCTGTCTGTGCAGGACTGTGTCGCTGCAGCTGAAAAGGGTTCCCCACTGCTAGGGCTGGGCAGGTACAGTGGTACCTTGGTTCTCAAACTCAATCCATTCCAGAAGTCCATTCCAAAACCAAAGCGTTCCAAAACCAAGCGTTCCAAAATCAAAGAGTTCCAAAACCAAGGCACTCTTTACCATAGAAAGTAATGCAGAATGGATTCATCCGTTCCAGACTTTTAAAAGCAACCCCTAAAACAGCAATTTAACATGGATTTTGCTATCTAATGAGACCACTGATCCATAAAATGAAAGCAATAAACAATGTACTGCAGTCACACAATCAATCAATCAGTCAGTAGGTGAACTGGGTTCCGCCGTCACAAAAACAAAACAAAAAAGAGCTGCAAAAACAAAAACGCAAAAGAAATAGCAAAAACAGACAGACCTCAGTGTAACACTCAAAACGGAAGCGTAACACTCAAAACAGATCACGTTCGGCTTCCGAAAAAAGTTCATAACTGGGAACACTTACATCCGGGTTTACAGTGTTTGTGTTCCAAGTTGTTTGAGTACCAAGGCGTTTGAGAACCAAGGTACCACTGTAGTGTCCAAAACCGGTTTCATAATTTTGGGGCTGGCAATCTATCATGAATCATGATGCATACTGTATGTATGTTATGCAACAATCACAATGTGGGGGAAACCGCGAAGCCAACCAATGCCTCTACGTAGCTCCATCTTTATTTCAGACATCACGATATATCCGTATATATCGTGATGTTTGGCTGGGAATATATCCCAATGTTGAAAACCAGATATCGCCCAGTCCTACCCACTGCTAATATGCAGGCTTACTGAGAAGCTAGTTCAACTGAGCTCAGTAAGACATACTCCACGGGAGGTGCATTCAGGATTGTAGTCTAAAATGTCGGGTTTTGTTTTTGTTTGTTTTTAAAGAAAATAAATGTATGCTCTGTCTATCTCACACATATATATGGCACTCATATTGTGTAAGTGTCAGAACTTTGAATGATTTTATTTTTAGGACTGGGAGGGGGGAGAAATGTGATTTTGCTTGCGTTTTAATTTGAACTTTTTGAAAGGAGAAGCCAGCTAAAACACAGAGCTACCCTTTGGAATTTGCGTGTCTCCAGATCTTGCAGTGCTGTTCTGCAACAAAAAAAATGCATACAGTAGTGAAAACGGCATACAGAAATGCATTCTGTTAGGGCAGGCATCCCCAAACTTTGGCCCTCCAGATGTTTTGGACTACAATTCCCATCTTCCCCAACCACTGGTCCTGTTAGCTAGGGATCATGGGAGTTGTAGGCCAAAACATCTGGAGGGTCACAGTTGCTTGTGTTAGGGAGTTGTTTGCAAAAAAGAAGTGCAGCTTAATCAAAGCTGTGTACAAGGATCTGTTCATTAGGGTAAATTCACATGTAAAATGCTGCTGAATTTTCACGGTAATTTTTTTTAAGCAAATGGCTGCAGATATGAACTGAATGTATGACTGGAATTCTGAGAAACTGAAGGAAACAAAAACTGACAGACCCACCCATCCCTATTGCATGTCTTCTTCTGCAACCCATGAGATATACTTGACCATCATGTTTTGTTTTGGTTTTTTCATTTTAAGCCAAAATCCTAAAGGAGGGCCATGCCCACCCCCTCTGCCTTTCTACATGTGTGCCTTTGGATTGCCAATCAATATGCTACGTATCTGAAGGAAACTTCTATTTCTTTCTTTCCTTCTGTCCTGGAACCCGAGGTGGCATGGTTCCCGGATGGTCAGCCATCCAGGGACTGACCAGACCTAGACCTGCTTAGCTTTAGCAAGATGGTGGCCTCGTTTTCCTCTTCCCAACAAACCAGAAATCCTGCTTCTTACCTTGCCTTTTGCCTCAGTTATATTAATTACTAGCTGGCCCTGCCACGCGTTGCTGTGGCTCGGTCTGTAAAATGTAGCCTCAGAGTCCCCCTTCAGACTCCCCTCACCTTCAGAGTCCCCCTGTTTTACGCGTGTTATGCTATGGTCCATGGGGTCACGAAGAGTCGGTCACGACTAAACAACTAAACAACAACAACATGTTTACACAGGCGCACCCCTGTGACTCCCCCCCCCAACCTGTTCCGACCCATTACCTATCCCACCCCCTCCTACCCCCACCCCGGGCTCATCCCTGTGATTGGGCCCACCCTGTCCTGACCCATTACCTCTCCCGCCCCCCACCCAGGCAAGCCCCCGCCTCCACTCGGCCTAGTCCGGAAAGCGGCCTAGTCTGCAAAGCCAAGCCACGATTCTGTGGAGAGGGAAGCTCTCTAGCCGTCGCTAGAGGGCGCTGTTGTGCAACCTCTCCTGTGCTTCCAGCATGCACTTTTGTATGATTTCTGAGTTCTGGAACACGTGGTTTTTGGGGTTTTACCTGGCCCAGGTGTGACATCTGTCTTTGAAAATGACATGGGCTTGCTCTCGTAGTCATATTTGACTTTGTGTCAAAATTTGAACGCAATCGGTCAAGCGGTTTCGTTGAACATTAGAGACGAACACACATGCCCAGTTTACATTTATATAGATATAGATGTTCATAAAAGGCATCTAGCAACTACATTTTCACTGGTAGATCTCACTTTAAAAGAAGGGCACTTCCAGACACCTCTTTGATAATGGCACAAAATTGGAAGGCACTTCAATGAAGAGGTAACTTCTACCACCCCACTTCTGTCTGTCTGATGTGCCTCTCCTCGGGCATATTGGCAGGCGCCCGTATGTACTGCAGCAATTAGAATAGGGATAAGAGGTCCATTGCAAAAAAAGAAAAAAAAGGAAATGGTACCAGAGCCGAGGGGAAAGCAGCCATCTGGAAACTTACTTCTTTGTAGCAGGAAGCAATGGCTGCGTTGAGGATGTTATATGGCTGTCAAGCCTGCAAGCTGTCGAAATGTTGTTTGTACTTAACGTAAAGATGGCACATTTCAAAAGAAGACCTTGAAGTGCATTCTGGGCTGTGCATTTCCAGCAAGGAAGGCACCCACCAGAGATTCCCTCTGACGCCCGTCACAAACGAAAACAGAATAGGCTCTGCCACCTCTGTTTTACCACTTACCACAGTGATGGTGAACCTATGACACACGTGTCAGATGTGACACGCAGAGCCCTCACTGCTGGCACGTGCCCCATCGGCCCATTCGCACTGTTGTTGTTGTCCCTCCCCCCATTTGTTCTCCCGCTCCTCCTCACACTACAGCTTGTCTCCTCTGTTAAAACTCCGCTGTTAAAACCCGGATCTGTTGTTGTTGTTGTTGTTGTTGTTGTTGTTGGTAGCCAGAGATTGGCTTTTTAACCCTTTCTGTGCTGTTTTTTCTGGCACTTTGGCAGACGATGATTGCGTGTAACAGCATTCATTTTTTAACCTGTTCTGTGCTGGGGTTTTTGGTGCTTTGGCAGACTATGTCGCTGCTGCATGTTAGTTCTAGCGAAGGTATTATTTGTCATTTATGTCCGTTCTCTCCCCCCCCAAAAAAAGCGCAGCAGCTTTGGGGCATCCCCCCCCCAAAAAAAGCAAAGCAACTTTTGCACTCCCCTCAAAAACCTCCAAAACTTTGGTCAGCAGCTAAAGCTCAACAACTCTGGGCACTTTGTGATAAATAAGGGGTTTCTGGTTTGGTTTGGTTTAATAATTAGTTTTTGGTTTATTAAATACAGTTATATATTACAATTATACATTTTTGTTATTTAAACTATAAATATCACAAAATTATGGTTTTTTTCTTGAAGTGACACACCACCGGAGTTATGCTCAGTTTTTTGGCGAATTTTGACACACCAGGCTCAAAAGGTTGCCCATCACTGACTTACCACCTCAATAAAGCAAGTTCTGATGCCCTTAAAAAATTGTGTGCAAGTTACTTTTTTGCAGAACAAGGTTACCAGAAGGGGGATGCCACTCTTAACTTCTTGGTTTAGGGCTTGACATCCCTGATGCCTCTGAAGCCTTTGAACCTCCTCCATCTGTTACCTTTCCTCCCTTGAGCTGAAACCATAAAGCTTAAAGAGGAAGTTAGAAGGATGACGTTCTCCCCCCCCCCCTTCCTTTTTTGCTTCTTTGCTTCTTTTCAAAGCCCAGGTCCAGCTTACTGAATCCGACTTGTATCCGGATTCCTTAGATAAGCAAAGTGTGTATATTTGTGCATGCTTTCTCTCTTTTGGGGTAGGCGGGCTGATTTGGAGAAGCCAGTCAGAAGTGGTGATTGCTTCAAAATCCAGACATGCCCATGGCCTTAAAAGGTTGGTGATTCTGGCTTTGAATGCAGGGTTCATTTCCCAGACAAGCCCATGCAATCAGGGAAAGAGGGACATATTTTGGGATAACTATCTAGAGATGGACCATCATCACTCCATGGTAAACCATGTGATTTACACTAAATGCAGAAGTATTGTATTTTATCTATCTTGACTCTTCCAGCATTCAGCTTCATTGAATGCCCATGAGTTTGATTCTCTCTCTGCGTTCAACACTGCATAGGGCAATTTTCTATTTTAGATCTGTATATATCTGTGCATTTCACAAAGCCTGAGAACCTCATTTCGCTGCCAGTTTGATAGGCACTCAACTGCCCTAGTTAGCTATTATAGAGGGAACGATCGCCTCGAAAATCTACCTTACAGATGTCAAAGAAAATGTAAGAGTGTCATTCTGAATGTGGCTCAAGAAGCTATTTCCTGCTCTCACATTTTTTTAAAAAAAAACCTCCACAAATTAATCTGTGGATTCATTAATTTGCAGTTGAAGACTCTTGACATTCTACCTTTTGAAAGAAAAGGACAATCTAGCAACAGAGGGGGCAAGGCAAAGCGAGCAGTGGTTGTGCCCAGAAAAGATAAAGGAGGAAGAAAGTCATCTAGAGAAATGATTTTTTTTTTAACCTTACGGATCAATGACCTGGAAAAAAGGAACATTCACTGCTAAAAAGAAAAAGAAAAAAGAAAAGTTTAAACTTGCTGATTTGGAACCAAGGGTTGCAGGAGTGCAGGCAAGAGAGCAATTCAGTCAAAATAATAAGCACCAAGTATAAAGATAAGTGCTTTATTATGCAGCTCTCTGAGCAAAATTATGAGGAAACGAGTCTTAGGACGGAAGCATATATTCCGAGGACATGGCATAAAAACAGCAGAGCAGTGCACAATGGTTGTTAAGAAGAATAGCTGAAATATCACTGCCTCACAATTAGCAGGTATTTACCATTAAGATTAAATCACTGAGCTGAAATTTTTACAAAACTTTGCAGTGAATCCCTTGCATGGAATATCCCTGCATATTAAAGGGTCAGGAATCTCCCCTGCCCGCAACATCTTCTAGGATGCTTTCTGAAGGCCATTAGGGGCTTGGGCAATTTAATCCCCTCCACACAACTCTGGTTTCTTTTTAATCCCCCCCTCAACATTCTGTAAATCCTGGAAGATCACAGGTCTTTGTAAGGATATGTTTTGAGGATTTCATTTCTCTGTCTCTGTCTCCCTCTTTCCATTCACACAGCTAACTGCATAGCTACAGAGTCCCACAAATGTGTCAGAAACATATTTTAGGGGTCGCCCCGTTTGATCTCTAAATTAACTGGCACATTGCAACCCAGGTCCACCATCATAGGAACGATAGGGTGTTTGCAGGAGTTTGCAAACTTAGCCCTGCAGATCTAGCCTCTGTGAAGATCTCTTTACAATGCAGAAAAAGAAACTGTCAAAACAGCCCCTGTTCTTTCAAGGTCAACAACATCAGGCCTCCCGAAGCTGGAAGCTGGCCACAACATCTTTGTTACCAGTCTCACAAATCAACAAGGAGCAATTTGGATCTTGTTTGTACAGTTGACAAAATGTCAGATGACACCTACCCATTTAATTTCCCTGAAACAAACCCACAAACAAACAAACACTCTTGCCAGGAGGAATGTTTAATGAAATAGAGTAAAGCCATATCTTCTCAATCCTTGGCTAAGAAGTCTCTCAATGTGGATAGCCTTCTTTTCAGGCCTACACAAAGGGAACCAGATAGACAAAAGACTGTCACGGGCCTGCTCCTTCCACAAAACATCTTGCATGCAGAGCAAATATATAACTTCTAGGGTTGCCAGACTCAATAGTGGACAGGACTTCTGTTCCTTTAATTGCCCTGCTCTCTTTTGAGTCTGGAAACCTTAAGGAGAAACCAGCAGACCCTTTGTTTAATTTCCAAGCAAAGGGTCTGCTGGTTTCTCTTTGTGGGCCAACTGGAAACCTCAAGGCTGGACTACTGCAACGTGCTATACGTAGTGCTTCCCTTGGGCTTAACTGGGAAGCTGCAGCTTGTGGCAGAATGCAACAGTTGTTGAGTAGGACTTCACATCAACACCATGTGGCACCTTTGTTGAGGGAGCTGGATTGGCTGCCAATATGCTAGCAGGCACAGTTTGTGCAATTAACATTCCATAAATGACTGGGTCACATTTCTGGGAAAGCCTTCTTAACAAAAACTTCAGTAGGCTGGTCATTTCAGCTGGCAACTTATTCCAGAGGGCCAGAGCCGCAACACTAAAAGCCCAGTTTCCAATGCAAGCTAAGCACACACCTCTGGGCATGCATTAATCTCAGCAGCTGTCTGTCAGGCACTTGGGCATTGCTGTGCAATGGGATTTGACAACTGGGTGGGACTACCTACACACCTGACACCAGGTATTTGACAGGCAGTGGCTCTCCCCAGCCATCTGTCAAAGTTGGCCTGTGGGGTGGAGCCAGATAACAACGTGACCTGCCAGGCCGGCCAGTTTCCCAGCTCTGGCCTATGGGAAAGCTGCAAGACGAGCAAGCGCAAGGCAGACTAAGAGAACAGAATGGCGGATTGTTACACATTCACAAAAGAACATGAATGACAGGAGAAATTGCTCTCAAGTTTTCCCTGCCACGCCATGCATCTTTGGGCTCCATTCTTCCAGCGTTTGTGTGTGCGCTCCACCCTTTGAGCACTAGATGTCTCCCTTGCTTAAGAATGCTCCACAGAATGAGTCAGCGATAGACACAGCCCACCTTTCAGTGAATGGGAGCTCCATTTATCTCCATTCATTGCATTGCTTTGGCTTGGCACTTGTGCTAAAGAACACTACGTATGTGTTTCATTTTTCCTTCCTTTTGATGGGGTTCCATCTCCACGGACGCTTCTAGCAGTCAGTGTTTTGGACCGCCTTCCGGAGGGAACATTATTCAGTCAGTCAGTCCATTTATAAGGCTATTTGCTAGCCAACCAACAGACCTCAAAGCAGCTTTTAACAGGAGCATATCCAGATACATAAAATCAACATTCACATGTACGATTTATTTAAGAAATAGCGAAACACACAAATGCACAATGGACCATATCCAGACTCAATCCTATCAGATCATATCCAATGAAATTAACCAAGACCAGGGGTCCCCAAACTAAGACCCAGGGGCCGGATGCGGCCCAATCGCCTTCTAATTCCGGCCCGCAGATGGCCCAGGAATCAGCATGTTTTAACATGAGTAGATTGTGTCCTTTTATTTAAAATGCATCTCTGGGTTATTTGTGGGGCATAGGAATTCGTTCATATTTTTTCCTTCAAAATATTGTCTGGCCCCCCACAAGGTCGGAGGGACAGTAGACTGGCCCCCTGCTGAAAAAGTTTGCTGACCCCTGGCCAAGACATTATATATGTAGGTCCCATTCACTTCATGGTTTCCAGCTTATTATGTAGGGTTTTTTCAGCTGCTATGCGTGTTGCAACATGTTGAATTCAGATGTGCTTTGATGCACTGCTGCTGCAGTGTCCTGTTATGTCTGTCAGTTGTGTGTTGTTGTCGTTTAGTCGTGTCCGACTCTTCGTGACCCCATGGACCAGAGCATGCGAGGCACTCCTGTCTTCCACTGCCTCCCACAGTTTGGTCAAACTCATGTTCGTAGCTTCGAGAACACGGTCCAACCATCTCGTCCTCTGTCGTTCCAATCTCCTTGTGCCCTCCATCTTTCCCAACATCAGGGTCTTTACCAGGGAGTCTTCTCTTCTCATGAGGTGGCCAAAGTATTGGAGCCTCAGCTTCACGATCTGTCCTTCCAGGGAGCACTCAGGGCTGATTTCCTTCAGAATGGATAGGTTTGATCTTCTTGCAGTCCATGGGACTCTCAAGAGTCTCCTCCAGCACCATAATTCAAAAGCATCAATTCTTCGGCGATCAGCCTTCTTTATGGTCCAGCTCAGTTGTGTGTAGAGACCTTTTAACCACCCCCAGAAATAAACTCAGACAAGACTCAATTTTTTGGTTTGGTTTTTGGCAGAATTGAGGCCACAACTTTATTGATTACAATCAAGCGAGTAGCTGCATAGGCTCTGGTTCCACTAGCTCCCTGCAGCCCTGTAGGCAGTGCTGTCTCTGGCACCAACCATAGGTCAGCCTTGGGCGAACACCTGGGACAGTGGCAAGCAGGGGGTTCTGCTCAGCCTCCACCCAGATGAGCCCTGGACTCAGGCTCAGGGCACAACCCCGCACAGGGAAGACCAACCATGAGTCCTTGGATTCCTTCTTAAAGGAATACCCAATGCATAGGGATGGCTAGGCATCCTGCCACCCCTATCCACATGAACCAGAGCCTATCCGCAACCTTACAAGTTGTGGCGATTTGCTACGCGGCAGGCGAAACCCATGTGGCACTAGCCAATCAGCCAAGTGGGGAAAATTCCCGCCGTGCCCCTGTCTCAACGACAGGCGACACAAGATGGCATAGCAAGGTCAAGCGCAAGCCCTAAATATAGGGAGAGGTGGGCGGGTGTTCCGATGCACTGAGCCCAAAAGAGGAAGCTCAGGGACATGTGCATGGGCTCAAATAGAGGTCCCTCGATACAATTTTGCTGGCGTCCCATTGGTCTAATTGCACCCAGCATCGAGGGACCTCCAATAGGGTGCTGTGGCCATCCAAACGTTCCTACCCACAACACAAGGTCTCCTTGTTAGGGAGGACCCGATTTGCAGGGTCCTTGGGGGATGCTCCTAGATTCAACAGTCACTGGAGGGAGATGACTTGCCCACTGTACTTCCAGATTGGATTATTGCAATGCCCTTGAAAACAACTTGAAAACTTTTGCTGGTGCAAAATGCAGCAGCCAGATTGCTGGCGGGGCTTGCCTTCAGAAATCATGTAACGCCCTGTTCTAAAATGGCTGCATTGGCTACCGGTTAGTTTCTGGGCCCAATTCGAAGTGCTCATGTTAGTGTTTAAAGTCTTAAATAGACCCCAAATACCTGGAAGACCATCTCCTTCCCTATAAACCGCCCATGGTATTAAGAGCAGCAAAGGGAGCCTTTTTGGTAGGCCCAGGGATTGGTTGGGGGGGGGATGACAATGAGTGGTCAGAGGGAGAAGACTGGGGGGAGGAGGAGGTGGCGAAAGCTGAGGAGGTAACAGGGCTTCGTGAGCAGGGAGAGTCTGTGCTAGAGGGAAGTTCAGAAGCTGGAGCTGGAGCTAAGGCAGGAGAGGAGGGGAGCCAAGAGACAAAAACAAGTTTAGCTAGTGAAGAGGTACAGGTGTCTCCCTATCATGCTATAACAAATTTCCCTCCCTCCTGGTCACCCACCCAGAACCAGGAGAGGCATGAAGTGGGCAGAGGAAAAACCACACAGGTGCAGTTTCAGATTGCTTGGAGAAAACCCTGGAGAGGAGGGGACATAGGCAACTGTGCGAAGGCAGGGATTTCCAGTCTCCGCAACTGGTTCATAGGGACCAAAAGCTACTGAAGATTAGTTGCTGCGCTCATTGGGCCTGACACCTGTGCGGATCCTGGGGTTTTTTCCCCTAATAAAGAGTTGATTCTACTTGCTTTCTGTGACTGACTGATGGCTCACTCCTGTTTTTAATTTATTGCATTTATATCCTACCTTCCCCCCCCCCAAAGAACTCAAGGTGGCATTACATGGTTCTCCCCGCTTCACATTTAATCCCCACTACAGCGGGTGGTGCTGTGGTCTAAACCACTGAGCCTAGGGCTTGCCGATCAGAAGGTTGGCGGTTCGAATCCCTGCGACGGGGTGAGCTCCCGTTGCTCGGTCCCAGCTCCTGCCAACCTAGCAGTTCGAAAGCACGTCAAAGTGCAAGAAGATAAATAGGTACCGCTCCGGCAGAAAGGTAAACGGTGTTTCCATGAGCTGCTCTGGTTCGCCAGAAGCGGCTTTGTCATGCTGGCCACATGACCCAGAAGCTGTCTGCGGACAAACGCCGGCTCCCTTGGCCTGAAAGCGAGATGAGCTCTGCAACCCCACAGTCGCCCTTGACTGGACCTAACAGTCAGGGGTCCCTTTACCTTTACAGCCCTGTGACGTAGGTTAGATTAGATTGACTGAATGTCACCCAGTGAGCTTCATGGCCAAGTGGGAATTTGAACTCTGGTCTCCTGGGTCCTGGTCTAACACGCTAACCACTACACATGCATCACCTTTACTGTCCTTTCAGCACCTACTGTCCCTCTTTCAACATGCCTTCTAAATGCAGATTTCCACCCCAGTGTGTCTCTGTATTTATTTATTTTTATTTTAAAAACAACAACACAGAGGTGCCGTTGTTGTGCACACGGTTCTTATTGTATTGTGAAATTGCTTTGAGATGTTTCACATCTCTCCACCACCGCCCCAGCCAAAATCTTTCCAGGAAGAGCCATCGGAAAGAGAAGCTGCTCTCAGAAACAAAGCTTTAAATAATCAAAGAGGATGGCTATAATGAGAAGCAGAGGCTGCCAAAAGCAGAATCGTGATGGATCTCTTTGGGGAAATGGAGCAGAGAGCCTTGAAGGATTACGAGGCTTTGGAACCCTCTCCAAACAACATCTGCCACTTCCTTTAGAAGCCTTCCAGTTAACAGGCAGGGAAGGGCACAATGGGAATCCCAGCACCGAAGCAGCATCATACAGCACTGTCAGTGGGGAAGAAGGTCACGCCTCCAATTGGCAGGGACAAGCAAACTATTGCACAGAACTGAAGGGTGTGTGTTTGTGTCCACCTGTCAGGGACCGTGCGGAGGAGAGCAGCACTGAGGAGGAATGGTGGGAGCCTCCCCCTCCCCCTGCTCCTGATCAGGATCCTGAATCTTCCCAGGAGCAGTGGGACAGCATAGTTTTGGAACAATGGTTGCAGAGGGACATAGTTCAGAAGACAGAAGTTGGGACAAACTGGGGGGGGTGGACATTAGAAGAACAACTGGGGGAGAGCTAACAGACTCAATGTTGCTGGATCAGCCCAAGGTCAAGGAGGGCAGATAAGGTGCCAGCACAGAAAGCGCAGTGGTTGTGAGATCAGGTTAAAAGATGCAGTATTGGGTGACTAGGGAGAAAGTGGGTGGAACCCTTAATTGGGAGCACCTTCATTCCGAGGAATGGATTCCTTGTTCTCTCGTTGTGGTCATTAAAGTTTCTAACTGGTAAGAGACTCCTTTTGCTTTGTTCTGCTTATCTACGGCCAAAGCGGTGTGGGGCGGGAGAGGTAGCCGAGTCCCTGAAGCCTGACACCACCTCATCCCAGGGTGCAACTCTGTCGGTAGTTTTGCATTGTGTGCAGTTTGCTGCCAAATGCACACCTAAAAGCTGATTAGATATTTAAAACCCAGTCTGTTGGCACAGATGAAGTCAACTCCACCTCCCTGGAACCACAGCCCTAATCCATATCCTGTTGTATTTTCCTGCAATGATAGAAGCGTCAGTTGTGAAGTGTCATTGTCTCACAGCTCCGTTGGTTAGAGCAGGAGGCTCTTAATCTCAGAGTCATGGGTTTGAAACCCACATTGGGTAAAAGATTCCTGCATTGCAGAGGGTTGGACAAGATGACCCTCATGGTCCATTCCAACTCCACAATTCTATGATCTAGTTTAACCCAACAGGAGCTGATCTGTGGCCAATTAGTGGTGTTCCTAGAAAGGTGCCATGCTGTTGCTCAGTTATGTGGGCAGCTGCCCCGTGTGGTGATCTGCTGAACTGCAGATAGCAGCCCCTCAGCAAAGAACCCTCAGGACCTGGACTGACTCCAACCACCCAGACTTGCCATTACAGTGGTACCTCTACTTACGAATTTAATGCGTTCCGAACGCACATTCGTGAGTCAAAAAAATGTGTAAGCCGAATCCCATAGGAATGCATTGGGAGAAAAAATTCGTAAGTCGAAGCAACCCTATCTAAAAATTCGTAAGTAGAAAAAATCCTATCTAAACCACATCCAAGATGGCAGACGGAGCTCCGTTCGTAAGTAGAAACATTCGTAAGTAGAGTTATTCGTAAGTAGAGGCACCACTGTACATTTTTTCCTTCAAGTCAACAGTGAGGAAGATAGAGGTGCCACACCAGAGAGGGCATGCCACAAACAGGGGACTACCACTGAGAAGGCCCTGTCATAGGTCAACACCAGCTGGGCAACCGCCAGGCGTGGCACCATGAACAGAGACTTCCATTCTGATTGTATGGCCTGGACTGGTGGATACTGGAGGAGTCACTCCTTTAGACATTTGAGTCCCAAGCTATTTATGGATTTGTACACTAGAATTGTATCTAATAATTATTTATGTATTTATTTATTTATTTATACCCCGCCCACCTGGCTGGGTTTCCCCAGCCACTCTTGGCGACTCCCAACAGAACAATAAAAACATGATAAAACATCAAACATTAAAAACTTCCCTATACAGGGCTGCCTTCAGATGTCTTCTAAAAGTCAGATAGTTGTTTATTTCCCTGACATCTGACAGGAGGGCATTCCACAGGCAGGCGCCACTACTGAGAAGGCATTCTGCCTGGTTCCCTGTAACCTCATTTCTCACAGTGTCTGGGCTGAACGATGGGGGTGGAGATGCTCCTTCAGGTATACTGGACCGAGGCCGTTTAGGGCTTTAAAGGTCAGCACCAACACTTTGAATTGTGCTCAGAAATGTTTTACTAGTTTTATTCAGAGTACCAGTATTGAAATGAACGGACACGACTAAATCTGGTCTGTTTATCTCAATAGGTCTACTCTGAGTCAAACTTACCTAGATACAGCCCTTGGTTAGTCTTTGGCCCTGACTGCTAGCTTTGTTCCCAATTCACCTCCGACTGCTGCCCACTGCGCAGCATTGACAAAAAGGATTCAGTCTTCGCAT
The DNA here is from genome assembly GCF_965207765.1 of Zootoca vivipara. Lineage (NCBI taxonomy): Eukaryota > Metazoa > Chordata > Lepidosauria > Squamata > Lacertidae > Zootoca > Zootoca vivipara. The sequence goes on from NC_142596.1 coordinate 42,860,620, forward strand.
TAGGCCATTTGGGCACGTCAAAGAGACAAAACAGCATCCTAAAATACTACAGCAGAGGAAAGTTTGCCACTTGGTCTGAATTCCCCTGCTGAATAAAATCTATAACTTCCTCTCCTCCCCCTTCAGGGGCTAGTTAGGAAAGATCAAACCCTGCTGGGTAATACTCAAAGGATTTAGAATTTCTGCGCAAAAAGCAAGGCTCAAAGTTCAGATGCTGCCTCGGTGCTTATGGGATCTATCAGAACATTGTCATGAGCCTGCAAAACCGACTGAGAATTGTAAGAGTCACTTCAGCACTTCCTGTCTCCTATGGGGACCCAGAAAAGAATAGGTTTGCAATACTTTTTCAGAACTTCAGGGAGGAAAATGTATTTTAGGCAGAAGCAGCTTACTGGGTAGGCCAGATACCTTCCACCAGCTTCCCAGCAGATGCATTGTGGCTGCTTATTGGGAGGGAGAAGAGAGGGGCAACATGAAGGTTGGTGCGGTGTAAATGCAGCAGCAGAGCCAATCTGGTGCTCCTGCCATTACATCTGTTGCTATGTCAATTTGAGTCATTTTCATGAGTACAGTGACTAATACATATAAATCACCATCTGTCCTACAGTAGGCAGAGAAAACAGAACCAAAACGTAGGCAAGCTTCAGGGCTTCCAGTAATCCACAGCTTATTAGGCTCAAAGCATTTTGGAGAAATCTCCTTCAAGAGCTATTGACAAAACACAATTAAAGCAATGATACTGCTTCCAGCACAAAATAGCTATTCGTGCTTAAAAAAAATCCCATGTGAAATAACACTTAAAATTATATATTCCAGAAATATGTCATTAAAAAGGATATTTTATCTCAATAAGAAACATATTACATGTCTGTCAACAAGCCTCCATGGATAATACCATAATACCCTTATTCTTGTAAAATCCTTATTCTTGTAAAATTCTTACAGAGCCAACATTTTTGGTGTATCTTCCTATATACATAAAAATGTAAGGTTGTCAGCACGCTGCAGTTTGTGTGGCTGCCAATAGGTGGCTTTGCCAACCAAAGTGTGACAATGGAGAAGCAGGTAGGCAGGCAAGCAAGCAAGCACAGTGAGTGGCAGGCAACCCTGCTGAGCTTTTTATAGAGGGGAGAGGTGCTTCAGAAAGTGCTTTACCAAACTGCCTTCTGAAGCTCCTCCCATGCTCCTTTAAAAGGGGGAGGCGCTTGGGGGAAGCTGTAAGTGGATAGGCAGGGATGGTGAGCCCCTAGTATAGAATATATTTGAATCTTCACAGAGATGACCAGCTGCCCATAAACAAAACAGTTACAGTGGTACCTTGGTTCTTGAACATAAGGGTTGTCTGCAAAATCAATTGAGAAAATTGAAAAACACACAGCAGAAGCTGTTTGACTTCTGAGACATGTTCAAAAACAGAAGCATTTACTTCCGGGTTTTCAGCGTTCAGGGTCCGAAACATTCGTTAATGGAGATGTTTAAGAACCGAGGTACCACTGAATTGAATATTCACCTCTGCAGTCATTAAAAGCAACAACCCTGTAATAAACTAACTTGCATTAACTGTTCATTTCCTGAAGCCCAACAAAATCTGAATCTGATTGGTCCAAACGTGAACAAATTATTCTTGCAGTGCCCCCACAGTTCCCTGGACTGAGCCAGCATCCCCGCTTCTTCTTCCATCTCCCTCCTGATAAGCAAAAGTGCTAGCTAGCATAAGGTTCAGGAGTGGGGAACATTTCCTGGTCTGAGGGCCGCATTCCCTTCTGAGCAGTCTCTCAGGGTCCACATGCCAGAGCTGGGCGGAGCCAGTGGCAGAAGTGGACAAAGGAACAAGTGCAAAATTTAGCCTTCTCCAGTAAGGTAGTTTCCGCATGCAAACAACACACTTCTCTATCCTCCATCCATCTGAGCAAAGATGAATGATCAGCGTTCAAGGTCACATTCCAGCCAGGCCAAAATACTCAGGCTAGAATCTGGGCCAGTAAGGGGTGAAGCATGAAGAAGATCTGAGGGCCAGGTGGTGAGGTCTGAAGGGCCACATCTAGCTCCTGGGCCTGTGACCCCCCCACCCTCTTTCTTGAGTATTCCTGACTTGTTGCTGCCCCTGCCCCTGTATTGAAGATGTATAGCTGCCCTCCTTCTCATTACTCTGAATTCTGAAGGGCCATTGGGAAGAATATAGAACTACGAGTTGGGGGAGAGTAAAGAAAAGGCTCCAGTCATTAAATTTGTGGCCTTGTTGATGAATTATAAAGCCTCTCTGCCACGTGTCAGGCCACAGGCAGTATCATTGCTTTTCCTCCTCCACCACCATCACCCCTTGAAAGCAAAGGAAATTCAGAAGATTAAAGCAGTCGTTGGAAAAAGTGAACCAGGAACTACAACAACAATCCTGCAAAAATACCCAAGAAACAAGATTGGGGAAGTTTTTCATATTTTAGGATTTGGATTGGATCCGTGGCTGCAGAATTTCGACCAGGCTTTGCACACATGGAAGAGTGATTGCTACAGAAAATTATAACTACAGGCTGCAGTCCGACTTTTACCTGCCTGAGAGTAAGCCCCACTGACCTCAGCTCGGCTTACGTCTGAGAAGGCACTGAACCGCACCATTTCTTAGACATTCGAAGGTTTGTGTATTTCCTCAGCCAAACACACAAAGAGGGCTTGGCTACATAACGGATCCTCCAAACCTGTCCCTGAATTATGTGATTATTAAAAATTTAAAACAAAGTAAAATTGTAATCCTTTTCACTTGTGGAAGTAAAATGTCCTAGATGCAAGCATGAAAGTGTCACCCTCCTGTGGGTGCCACAGCTAAGAACTTGCTCTCTCTGTGTGTGCTTATGTATTACTGCTTTATTTCATTTTTTTGTGATAGTGATTTGTGTTATGTATTAAAACCTTCATGTGAAATTTGGTTACATTAGATTAAGAGGTGTTCAAGAGCGGAGCAAAGAAACAACTTTATTATTTTCACGAATACTGTATATGCATTCATATGCACACTATATCCCAATATTTGCATTTTTGCACCTATCACTTAGCTGAAGAACTGCATTGCAAAATTTGGAGAAGTGTGAATTTTAAAGGACTCATTTGTTTTGGGACTCAGCTACACAGCTGCAAACAAAACATTTCAATGTGTTGTAAAGTGCAATAAACAAATTTGACACTGGATGGTGACAGTGAGCTATGCAAAATTCAAAGTCCCCCCCCCCAAAAAATGTTTTAATATAAAGCATTTTCACAGCGTGAAAGTTTAAATTCAGGAGGTTCATCTTCAAATGCAATCCAAGCTGAATCTGTCCCCCATCTCTACTCCTAAGTAAGGGGGCATAGGATTGCAGTCTTCAGGTTGCAATCCTATACCCACTTTGGAGAAAGCTCCACCAAACACACTATGACCTATGTCTGAGTAAACATACACAGGATCATTAGATAGATAGATGACAGATAAATTATTTTTCTGCAGATCTTAGACTGGCATCCATTGCCAGTAACGGGGGGCAGGGGGAATTCCACTATGAAATGAAAAGCTTTTGCATTTTGTTTGCAAGCGTTTGCCCTCCATTAATTGCTGCCTTCTATTTTCCTTCTGTGCTAAGTCAGCGGCAGACAGCGTGCCAAGGTTTTATTGCATTGTTTATTCTTTTGCAAGCCCACCTGATATGCGGTTGTCATGTATGACCCACTTTTTTCCCTGCGATAACATCACGTGATGTAAAGTGATAGACACAAACACACCACGGGCTTACATATACGGCAGCCACTTCTGAGTAGATTTCTGCATCTGTTACCATAGTAATGATTCCGCGCACCGAGCGAATGAACGACTTTTCAAGGAATTTTACAAATGCTGTCTAGAAAATAGCAACCAACAACAACTTCTGCAAGGCTGAAAGCAGATGTAACAGCTATTCAGCCTGATTTGTTGAAGCCTGCATCTTACCCAATTATGTAGAAAGAGATCCCATGCTTTAAAGCAAAAGGGGACATGTGGATATGAAATAGAAAGACCTGCCTTAAACCTAAACAGATTGCTTGTCTATTTAGCCTGTGGTGCCTATTCTGAGTGGCAGCAGCAATCCAGGGGCTCAAGCAGAGAGTTTTCTTGATCAACTTCTACTATCAGGAAACGCCAACATGGTGCTGACCAGTCAATCTTTTGGCACCCACGAAAGAAGTAAATACTCCTTCAAAAATCCATAATGCACAAGAGACTGCTCTTCAGTCGGTGGAGCCTGAGACTTTTAATCTCAGGGCCGTAGGTTTGAGCCCCGCATTGGGTAAAATATTCCTGTATTGCAGGGGGTTGGAATAGATGATCCTCATGGTCCCTTCCAGCTCTACAATTCTAAGATTCTTCCTGCTCAGTTCCTGTTTACACACATTTCATGGGATGCCAGGACTGGACACCCCTATCACTTTTATTCTGAGGAGGGGTGCAATAATCTTCCTCTGTGAGTGGGCACAGTACGTGTCTCCCCTCACATTAATGTGAGGTGAATTTGGGGCATATCTGTGGTTCTGTCTTTTTTACATAGGTAGCAGCCATTTTGGGTTAGGCCGCACACCCATGGTGGCCATTTTGTGGCCGGTGCCCACAGTACTCTCAAAATTATGAATGTGCCGACTGGCTCAAAAGGGTTGGTGCCCCGCTGTGATCCTCATCCTTTGGCCTAGGGCAGCCAGACCTCCAGGGCTGACCTTAAGGTTCCAGGTTGGCTTGAATGTGAGTGAGAGTCCCTTTAATTGTTGTTGTTGTTGTTGTTGTTGTTGTTGTTGTTGTTGTTGTTGTTGTGTATTGAGACAAAGGATTTTATATCTGTATTACTATTGTATGTATTTGCATTAGGGCAGGCATCCCCAAACTTCGGCCCTCCAGATGTTTTGGACTACAATTCCCATCATCCCTGACCATTGGTCCTGTTAGCTAGGGATCATGGGAGGTTGTGGGCCAAAACATCTGGAGGGCCGCTGTTTGGGGATGCCTGCATTAGGGTAAAGTAACTGCCTTTTGGTTCCAGAAGGTACAGCTACTATTGGTTCATTTAAGCTGCTGTATTTGGATCCTCTTAACTGGACCATAAAGAAGGCTGATCGCCGAAGAATTGATGCTTTTGAATTATGGTGCTGGATGGAGATCAAACCTATCCATTCTTAAGGAAATCAGCCCTGAGTGCTCCCTGGAAGGACAGATCGTGAAGCTGAGGCTTCAATACTTTGGCCACCTCATGAGAAGAGAAGAATCCTTGGAAAAGACCTTGATGTTGGGAAAGATGGAGGGCACTAGGAGAAGGGGACGACAGAGGACAAGATGGTTGGACAGTGTTCTCGAAGCTACGAACATGAGTTTGACCAAACTGCGGGAGGCAGTGCAAGACAGGAGTGCCTGGCGTGCTATGGTCCGTGGGGTCACGAAGAGTCGGACACGACTAAACGACTAAACAACAACAACATTTGGATCCTCTGTCTTATTGGTTTCCTCCAAAAGGCAGCACTGTGATTGCCTGATATTGTTCCCTCCAAAATGTATTGCTTTCTAGCTAGTCCCCCCGTCCCTATAAATGTAGCTTTCCTCTCCTCAGAGCTCAGTCTTGTTTGCTTTAATAAAGATGTGTTACTAGAGAACTGTCTCCAGCATATTACGTCAAGAGAGCTGAAATCACGAACCCCATGTCACAACAATTATTTATTAAGATGCGCTCTACGTGGGGCTACCTTTGAAGGTAACCTGAAACTACAATTAATCCAGAATGTGGCAGCTAGACTGGTGACTGGGAGTGGCCACCAAGACCATATAACACCAGTCCTGAAAGACCTACATTGGCTCCCAGTACATTTCCGAGCATAATTCGAAGTGTTGGTGCTGACCTTTAAAGCCCTAAACGGCCTCAGCCCAGTATACCTGAAGGGGCATCTCCACCCCCATCGTTCAGCCCAGACACTGAGGTCCAGCACCGAGGGCCTTCTGGCGGTTTCCTCACAGTGAGAAGTGAGGTTACAGAGAACCAGGCAGAGGGCCTTCTCAGTAGTGGCGCCCGCCCTGTGGAACGTCCTCCCACCAGATGTCAAAGAGATAAACAACTATATGACATTCAGAAGACATCTGAAGGCAGCCCTGTACAGTGGTACCTCGCAACACGAATGCCTTGCGCAACGAAAACCTCGCTAGACGAAAGCATCTTGCAATGTTTTGGGTGACTCGCAAGACGAAGATTTCAATGGCCGCGCTTTGCAAGACGAAGTTTTTCGGAGGTTTTTGTTTTGTTTTGTTTGCCGTGGCAACCTGCGCTTCACAAGACGAAATTATCGCTAGACAAAGCGACTCACGGCACGAATTAATTTTGTCTTGCGAGGCACCACTGTATAGGGAAGCATTTAGTGTTTGATGTTTTATCGTGTTTTTAATATACTGTTGGGAGCCGTCTAGAGTGGCTGGAGAAGCCCAGCCAGATGGGCAGGTTATGTACAAACAAACAAACAAACAAACATGTTGTTGTTGTTGTTGTTGTTAACAAGAGGAGGGAGAAAGGTTGTTTTCTGCTGCTCCAGAGAAGCGGACACAGAGCAATGGATTCAAGCTACAAGAAAGAATATCCCACCTAAACATTAGGAAGAACTTCCTGACAGTAAGAGCTGTTCGACAGTGGAACTTGCTGCCAAGGAGTGTGGGGGAGTCTCCTTCTTTGGAGGTCTTTAAGCGGAGGCTTGACAGCCATCTGTCAGGAATGCTTTGATGGTGTTTCCTGCTTGGCCTGGATGGCCCTTGTGGTCTCTTCCAACTCTATGATTCTATGATTCCACCCAGCAGTATTGCAGTGGCAGACATTGGGCTCCCATATTTCAGGGGTGCCCTATGCAACACTACAATTTGGCACCCCCCCTACCTGTGGGAGGTAAGGCACTTTAACCCTTTCTCCCCTCTCCCAAGGGGCCAGATGTGATCCTTTTTAGCTGGAGATTTCCACCTGGGATCCTGTGTGTGCATATTGCGCGCTTCCCCAAGTCAGCTCTGAGAAATTTGGCTAAAATACACTTTTGGCAGGTCCTCTTCGAATGCAGCCAGCCACAGCCAAGCAGAGACTCTCGTTCGCTGGCAAATGTCACCCTAGACAGGGAAAGGCTCTGTTTGCAGACTCTGAGGCAGTCTATGGCAGCCTGCTGCTGCGGAAGGAGGATCCCCCTTGCATGTCACTCCAGACAGCAGCAGCTTTGAGGACAGCAACAGCGGCAGGAAGAGGCGAGGAGAGAAGAAAGTTTCAAAAACGTCCATTAATTACAGTAGTGCTTAGCCTTATTTGGGGGGAAGAAAATGCATCTTTCATGATGTGCCGTGTTAATGTGCCAAAGCCTGGTGAGCACTGTTGTTTTGATGCTTAACAGGCAGGCCCCAGCTCGAAGGGAAGCGTTTTCGATTTGATTAAATCTAATGCATGTTTAATGTGGTGTTTGCACACTTGAAGATGCTACTCTATTAAAAGAGGAGGGAGCGAACAGTGAGGCGGGGGGCAGGGGGGATGGTAATCGCATTGCAGGGTGTGGGAAGAGAACAGATCAGGATTGCAATAAATAATAGATCACTCGTGTATGTGTGTGTGTGTCTCCTTCACATATGAGAGGAGCCCCCAAATTGGGAGAATCCTGTATCGTCAGCAGACATTTGGGGGAAGGGTAACTCAGGGTATTTGGTTTTCCAGTAAAGAACATTAAATCCACTAATAATAATAATAATAATATATTTATTATTTATACCCCACCCATCTGGCTGGGTTTCCCCAGCCACTCTGGGCGGCTTCCAACAGAATATCAAAATACAATAATCTATTAAACATTAAAAGCTTCCCTAAACAGGGCTGCCTTCAGATGTCTTCTAAAAGTCTGGTAGATGTTTTTCTCTTTGACATCTGGTGGGAGGGCGTTCCACAGGGCAGGTGCCACTACTGAGAAGGCCCTCTGCCTTTTAAAGATCTAATACCATAGGCGCAAAGTCCTGGGGCAGAAGTGTCTTGTCATATATATATATGTATATATATGTGTATATATATATATATATATATATATATATATATATATATATATATATATTCTGTTTTACAATTTAAAGTACTCATTTTTACATCCTTAAGATATCAATTACTTCCCTTCTTCTCTTTCCATGGTTCATTTTACATATCATAAATCCCTGCATATATTTTTTTTAAAAAACTATACCATTCACTATTCCATTATTGCATCCATCAAAACTCATTTACACTGTTGAATTTATCTTAATGGTGCCAGCGTTTTCAGCTGTACACGATTATTTCCCATATATTCAATAAATGTTTTCCAATCTTCTCTAAACGTATGTTCTTCTTGTTCTCTCATTCTATATGTTAAGTCTGCAAGCTGTGCATATTCTGTCAACTTAAGTTGCCATTCTTCTTTGGTTCGGATCTCACTCGTTTTCCATTTTTGGGCTCACAAGACACTGGCCGCAGTAGTAGCATACATAAATAACCTTTTTCTTTTTTTTTTACACCTGGGAATTTCAGTCTGAATTATCCTCAGCGGAAAGGACTCTGGGTTTGGGGGGAAAGTACTTTTAAACACCCCCCCCAATTCATTGTGGATCAAAACAGACACCCGGAACGGATTCCGTCCGACTTCCAAGGTACGGCTGTACTCAAATATACTCATATAATACATTAATATTTCATAGAATGTAACATCATGAACAATACTCAAGTAATAAATGAAGCAATGCTCTGAACCACTAATTGAGCAAAATAAACAGAAGCTCAACCTCCCCCTAGACCAACAATTCCAAGTCACGTTGAACCAACAATTTTTCCCATTTAACCTCCCCACCCAACTCAGAAGTCTGGTGTCAAGGCCAGCTGTTGCAAATCAATGGGGGGGGGGTCCACTGCCCCCTAGGGATGGATTTGCAGACCAATTTATTGGTAGGGTGTTTCCAAGCCATTAGAAAGCAAGTCAGACTCCTGGGAGGGGGGGAAATACTTCAAAGAGCACCAAGAAAAAACCCAGAGAAGAAATCCAACATTTTGCTTATTAGCTAGAAAAACTCACATTAGTTACAAGAGTCTCTGAGTCTGACCCTCGATGACACTCAAGCACAAAGAAGATGTGTGTATGTGATCAAAAGAAAACTCAATCGCTGCCAGCACCAAGACTTGACTGCCAAGTGAATTTGACGTCTGAAGAGCCGGCAGTTCCATTTTTTCTGTAAGCCCAATCCTCGCTAGAATACGTCTGGATACCCTGAGACACACCAGCATGCATAAATAGTTGTTAGGATAGGGTGCAGGGCTAATAATAATACAGTTTTACCTTGGAAGTCGAACGGAACCACGTCTGACATTCAGATTCCAAAGAACGTTCGCAAACCGGAACACTCACTTCCAGGTTTGCGGTGTTCGGGAGACAAAATGTCAGAGTAAAAAGGCGTTCAGGATAATAATAATACTTTTTATTTATACTCTGCCCATCTGGCTGGGTTGCCCCAGCCACTCTGGGCAACTTCCAACACACGTAAACCATTAGGTCCAGTCATGACCGACTCTGAGGTTGCGGTGCTCATCTCGTGTTATTGGCCAAGGGAGCCGGCATACAGCTTCCGGGTCATGTGGCCAGCATGGCAAAGCCGCTTCTGGCGAACCAGAGCAGCACACGGAAACGGTGTTTACCTTCCCACTGTAGCACTACCTATTTATCTACTTGCACTTTGACGTGCTTTCGAACTGCTAGGTTGACAGGAGCTGGGACCGAGCAACGGGAGCTCACCCCGTCGTGGGGATTCGAACCGCTGACCTTCTGATCGGCAAGCCCTAGGCTCTGTGGTTTAACACACATAAAAACATAATAAAACATTTAACATTAATAGCAACAATCTGATCCAATATTAAAAAGTCACAATAACTTTATCTAGCTCAAGTCCGGCTCTGAGCTCTCTCTGGGCAGCAGACATGTTGCCCAGCATTGCAGGAACTCAAGGAGTGGTGAAGGATCTCACGAGGGCACCAGCTCCTGGGGGCAAAGCCCATTTGGGGGCCCTGAATATTTTGGGGTAGGTGTGGCCCCCCCCAATGTCCATAAAGGCAAAGCAAGGAGCTGAGCACATCGTGGCTCCAGTGGCCGGTTCCTTCTCTTCCTCCAACTGCTGTGGAGGGGAAGGAGGTTCAAATCAGCCCCCACCAGTAGCGAAAGGCCAGCACCACCAGGCTTCTCCTCTCGTCATTCATGCTGGTCATTGTAAGAACTATCCTTTAACTTTGAGGATGGACACCTGGGGCCGCTTCCCTCCTCTCCCCTCCTCGGCCCTTTTTCCTTTTGTGCCATAGAATCATAGAATTGTAGATGCACGAGGGTCATCTAGTCCAACCCCCTGCAATGCAGGAGCATACCTGCCAAGTTGCTGTCAGAGGAATAAGGGACCGGGCCGGAAATAGCAGACCGGAAGTAGCGCTGCCGCCATTTTGGAACTGGGCGGAGCATGCTCAGAAGCGACTTTTGATGCTGCTCTGCCCAGTTCCAAAATGGCCGTCGCACCAGAGGTCGCACTGCAGCCATTTTGGAACTGGGCAGAGCAGCATCAAAAGTCGCTTCTGAGCAAGCTCTGCCCAGTTCCAAAATGGCCGTCGCACCAGAATAAACCGGGGGAAAACAAAAAAATCCGTTTTTTTCAGCTAGGAGCAGCTGGAAAAATGGGGATTTCCCGGGGAAAACGGGAGACTTGGCAGCTATGTGCAGGAGTCATTTTGTCATGTCTTTTTGGTTGTTCACCTTCTGTCTGAGGCTGATTCGAATGTAAGTAAGCCACTCTGGGAGATGGGGGGCGGCGCAAAAGGAAGGATAAAATTCTCCAAATAAATGAAATCACCCCTCTTCACTAAACGGTGCACAAAAGAAACTAAGAATACAAATGCACTGAAATATTAACAAACGACAATTAAACTGTAATAAAATAGAAAGCAAAGGAAACCCCCAACCTCCAGGTTGGGGAAGGCTGCTGTAAGCAAAGTCAATAATGCTTAAGCAGGGAACACACGTGTGTGTGTGTGTGTGCGCACACACACACACACACACACACACACACAAAAAACCAACAACCAAGCACATTACTTGCATTTCCGGCAACAGACAAATCCTGCATGCAGACAGCTTCTGCCTAATCCTTTTATTCCAGGGATTAGAGATGTAATTGCCTTGAAACGCTCTGCCTTGTAATGACATTAAGGGTTATTAGAAAATGTGACCAACCTCCACCTCTTCAACTGCTCTTCAATATCATAACACTCCCCGAGGGGCGTTTGAACAGCGTTTTATAAGAAACCACCTCTCGGCACCCAAATTGGGTTCTTTGGCTTCACGAAGGCTCATTTGCTCTCGATTAGACCCACCACCACCCCCACACACATATACAAAGCTACAGGTTTTTGTTTGTTTGTTTGTTTCAAGGGTCTGTTGCTGCATGGATATTGTCGTTTGCTGCACGCGGGTGACACTTCCCCACCCCAGAGGCTGACACCACCGTTAGCTACAGCAACAGCCGCACCACGTTAATGAGTCCCAGGGAGACCTCCCTGTGCCTGCAGTTGCCATTTCAGCCTTGGCTGAAACGGGGAGCAGAGAGAGAGCTGTTGGCAACTTTCGACGCTGCTCAAAAAAAAAACAGAAAACCAGACATTTTGGAGAGCTTTTTATGCTGGATTCTGCCCCTCTTGCCAGTTTTGCTCAATGTCATCTCCTTCTCCTCCTCCTTTTAATTTCCTGTTGTTGTTTTTACAGCAGCAACTGTCAAGATGCCAGCGATAGCGGGCCGAACTGTAGTGTAGCAGCTATTTAAAGCCCTGGATTTTGGGGGGGGTGAAGAAGGGGGTTGGAAGCCGCATTTAAGGCAGGGATGGGGAATCTCAAAGCCTGGAGGCCAAATGCATAAAGACACAGGACATAGGAAGCTACCTTAGCCAGATCATTGGGCCATTTCGCTCCGTATTTACACTGGCAAAAGTTATCTAGGCTTTCAGGAAAGTAGCTTCTCTCCCAGCCCTTCCTGGATATGCTGTTGATTGAAGCTGTGGCCTCCTGCATGCAAAGCAGATTCTGTGCCACGGAATAAGATAAGATAAGATGATAAGATAAGATAAGATAAGATAAGATAAGATGATACGATACGATACGATACAATACAATAAGATAAGATGATAAGATAGATAAGATAAGATAAGATATAAGATATCTTTATTGTCATTGTCCCCTTGCGGGAACAACGAAATTACTCGGTTGCTACATCCACTCAGATAAAGCATTCTGCATAATCCAAAATTACTACATAAGCTAATTAAAAACCATGAATATGATACAAAATTACAAGTAAAATAAGATGACTTCAAAGTCCAGACTTTCCATTTAAGGCCAAAATCGCTCTAGAGAAGAAACTGTTCCTGAGACGGCTCGTTCTTGCCTGCATTGTTCTTTATCTCCGTCCCGATGGCAGGAGCTCAAAGAAATCCTTTGACTCAATACACAACACAGGGTGCGTTGGATCTCTTGATATGTCTAGTGCTTTTCTATGGACCCTGGTGGTGTAGATTTGTTCTAAGGTGGAGAGTGAGCAGCCAATTATAGCTCTTACCCTGCTGCAGCATGGAGGAAAGACCGCCCACCCCAATATTGTAGCTCTCATCCACGTTGGGGTCTCTGCTGCTAACCTTTACCCATCTCCCCTGTTCCCTAATTACACCGGGAGCTCCAAACAGCAATGTAGCATTAAAACTGGCCTTTTGTCTGACCCAGAAGATGTTAGGTTTCTATTCTTCTCACTGTGCGGGTCACATGCCTGTGTTATGCATTCCTGCAAAGATTGTTGGAATCACGGGAGCGGATGTTTGCTGTATTCTGTTTCCGTTTGTTTTTTTTCTCTTCAGACTTCTCTCAGTGAGACATGGGCGTACCCAGCGAGGGGCAGGGGGGGCAGCTGTCCCCCCAGAAGCAAACAAAAAAATTACCGTATTTTACAGACAATAACCCACACTTTTCCCCTCCAAAAACTGAAGGGGAAAAGTTGCTGCGGGTTATTGAAATCGGCTGTTTTCGCCCCCTCCGCGGCTGCAGCCAGCGACAGGAACGTGGGGAGGGCAAGAAGCAGCCTGAAATCGGGCTGTTTTGCCCCCTCCGTGGCTGCAGCCAGCAACAGGAACGTGGGAGGGGGGAGGAACAGCCTGAGCTTGGGGGGTGGGTGGGAGCTCCATCCTTCCTTCCATCCTTCCTTTCCCCCTCTTTCTTTCTTCCTTTCTCTCTCTCCCTCCCTCCTTTCTCTCTCTCTCACCCCTTCCTTCCTTCCTTCCTTTCCCCTTCCTTCCTTTCCCCTTCCTTCCTTCCTTCCTTCCTTCCTTCCTTCCTTCCTTCCTTCCTTCCTTCCTTCTTCCCTCCCTCCCTCCATCCTTCCCTCTCTCTCCCCCTCTCTTGCCCCCTCCAGTTTTGATCCTGGGTATGCCCCTGCAGCGAGAGGAGACATGTTTTCTTTTGTTCTGCCTTACGATTAATAAAGTAGCTTTTAGTACACGACCTCAGCCTGGCTCCATCTGTGTTTTATCTCTGCTGGACTCTGAATATGTACTCAGTGTCTCCAAGACTTGAGTCATAATAAATCGTCGGGAAAGGGATTTGTTCCTGCATTATGCCTGGGGATCATTCTTGCCCCCGGCTGGCACGACAGAAAGACTGCTTTTGACATGGGATCTAATGTAGAGGACCAAAAGGAGGAGAACCAAAGAGATATGCAAGGTCACACAGAGGTCAGTGACCGAACTCTTTCAAATGAGGACATCACAGCTTCTAGTTCCCCAACACTTTTTTTACTGGGTATAGTGGGTAAAGAGATACCAAAGGAAGACAAAAGCCTGCTTATGTATCCAACAGCTGCAGCAAGAATGTTTTTAGCCCAAAAACGGAAACAACAAGAACTACCAACAAAAGAAGAGTGGCAGATGAAGATGATGGACTTTGCAGAACTGGCGGAGCTGACAGGAAAAACCCCAAACCACCATGATCAAGTACTGTATTCCAAAAGGACTGGAGTAAATTTATACAATATCTGAAAGATTATTGCAAGCAATTAACATCACTGGCAGGGTTGTCTGAAGACTTGTAATGAGAAATTTTCTATCTTTCTATTTTTATTTAAATTTTGAGCTATTTTGTAATGAGTGTAAGTAGAATTGGAAAACGTACAAACTGCAATGATATAAAGGTTAATTTTGAAAGGCATAAGGCTGGGGGGGAGTCGATAGGGTCTAAAATAATGATGATGTGAACGTATAATATTAAATGGAAAATAAATAAAAATTATATTTAATTTTATATAATTTTATATATTTAATATATATAAACTTAAACACACACACACACACACTGCAGTGAAAGCCACCACTATCTTTCATATGCGCAGAGGTAAAAGTCACGGTGTGAGGAAGGATGTGTTTGTGTGTAGGAGAAAGAGAGGGGGGGAGAGGTCATTCCAGATGTTGGGCAAGACTTGCCCTAATTTTAAAATGTGCATAAGCTGCAGGTCTTGCCAGTAGCTGGCAGGTGGGGCAGAGGGCCCAATCCACTCACAGGGTTGTCGCCAACTGTGTTTTACTCCAAATGAAATCAATGAACCAAAATAAGTCATGCCCATTAATTTCAATGGGTCTACTCCTGAATGTAACTAACATTGGATACAACCCAAAGTGTAAAATCCTGCTAGTGCACATAGCACAGAGTAAGCCCTGAAAACAAAAAAAAGTCAGCATGATTTGCATCATAATTTTTTTAAAAAACTGCTTTAAGCAGTTTTGGGGGTTTTTTTAACAGTCAAGCGCTATATCCATTTTATGAATGAATGAATGAATCAACATATTCATATCAATTACCATGTGCAAATTTGCGTTACAGGCAGCAGCCCCCTTGCAACATGGCACGTGCTTCTTCACACATTACACCGAATAAAGGTACAGTACAAGCTGTGTTTTTGTGTAAAAGAGGTCACAATCATTGATTTGTACAGCTCAGGAATTGTGCGCTCATTGAACACCGCATGTGAAGAACTGAATGAGTGTACAGCCCAGGTATATTTGCATACACAGGTTGTACATTCAGTGAATGTAACAGTTGAATGGCCCTGATGTGATTTTGGTGAAACCCAGCCGAATAATTTTCGGCCTGCAGTATATCAGTGTGGCCATCTGTTGACCATATTTATGAATTACTGCAAGGGTGTTGCAGCATTTAATTAGTGTTTTTACAGCAAGTAGTTTGGACTTTTTCAGATGAAAGAGACCAGGGGCAATGCAGCACATTTCATTGCTGAAATAAAGATGTATTTTGATCCTCGCAAAGTTTTATTGCTTCTGGCTGGAACAGCCATTGTGGCAGTTTTTGCATCTGACTATAGACAGGTGTTTGCATACTGGGCCAAATATTCAGAGCAGAATATCTATTTATAGCTCCTTTTTTATTCTTATTATTTATAACCTGTTCTAGCCTGCCAGGCTCAGGGGAAAGGAACAAGTTTGCACCACACAATAAGGGGAAAGAAAATAATCTAAAACATATACAGTGGGACCTCGACTTACAAAGTACTCGACATCCGACGTTTTTGACTTACGAGCGGAAAAAGTGGCTGCACGCTTACGATTTTTTCAACATCCGAATGGAAAACCTGTTTGCGGCTAGATGCGGTTTTCGACTTACGGGTGTGCATTCAGAATAGATTAAATTCGTAAGTCGAGGTCCCACTGTAAATGCATTTACAGTGGTAATCTTGGGCAAGTTTACTCAGCAGTAACTCCTACTGTCTTCAATGTGGCTACCAACCTAGTAAATGTGTTTAGGGCTGCAATCTTACCTGCAAAATGTAACCTAACTCAATCTGCCCCCATCCCACCAACCCATGAGACAGGACTAGGAGCGGACTTTGGTCTTTGAAATTTCAGCAGTACCCTGTGCAAGCCCAAAATTTGGCACCCTAGCCTACCTCAGAGGATTGTTACGGGGATTAAATGAGGAGGTTATGACTCATATATGCCGCCTTGAAGTTCTTGGAGAAAAAGGTGGGGTCTAAATGAAATAAATAAATAGAATTTATCCACCCACCTCTCTGAACAAGTGCGCCACTTCTGCAGCAGAGATCCAACAAGCTGTTCTCCACATCGGTACACAGAATAACACATTGCTGTTTGCAGAAATTTTGAATCAGGGGGTCTTCCTCAGCTAGCAGTGAGAGCAGTCCATTTAATTCCAGGTCACGGGAAAAAGTGGCAAAGGAACCAATTCACATTCATCTCCCTGCAGCAGAGATCAACAAATTTGGGTTTTCTCTCCCCTGGCAATGCTCTTACTTCTCCTTGAAAGAAAAGGAGGGTAACATGAACATGCTCCAATCTATACAAAGCCTAGCTTCTTGAGTTCAAACAGAAACAATGTTTTTCAAAACACACACACAGGGAGAGAGAGAGAGAGAGAGAGAGAGAGAGAGAGAGAGAGAGAGAGAGAGAGAGAGAGATTCAGAGTCAAGTAAACCAGTTGCTGGAGTTTTGTAACACCTCTGCTTCTAATTTAGTTTCTCTCTAAAAACGAGCGAGTGTGTCAGGTGGCACCTCATAGAAGGAGAAAAGGAAAAAGGAGAAGTGGTCTTCTCTATACCAGCATCCAACAATTCTGAAACACAATCTTCTATCATCATGATTTTGTTAGCCACTGGTTACTCTAGCTGACTTACAACATGTTTAAGAACATAAGCATGAGTAAAATGTGTTGTGAGCAGCCCTGAGATCTGCGGGTGAAGAGCAGCATACAAATTTAATAAATGATCATAATACTTATGAAATACATGGGGGCATGTCTGATGCACTCGGTCCATTGCTGCAAGAATTTCAGTTTGCACATCAAAACTCTCCCCTTTCCTTTCCTCATGCACACCACATGCCCCCCCCCCCCAAATCTGCTAGGGGAACCCACACAGAGATTATGGGAGCATGCAGGGGAAGTCCCATTGCATAGCCAAAAGTCCTTGTGATAATGCAATAATGTGTGTGTTGGATACCACCCATTATAATAAAAACCACATCAATGTTGATGCAATGCAATAAATTCTTTTCAAGTGGTTCAATGCCCTGAAAATATGCACATAGGAAAATATCCTTCAGCAAATTCCAGAAGCCAACCAAAGCCAAATACTCTCTGTAGTGGCCCATGGGACTTGCCTAGATGGAGGAGAGAGAGAGAGCGCGCGCATTTGTAAAGCTAGCCTACTGTATAAAGGTAACATTTATATGCATTGCTCCATCCACATTCCAGAACTCTCAAGGACCAGAGTTCTAGAAGGTGTGGGAGCCTCCTGTTGGTTGCCAAGACTGTGCCCACATTCTAGAACCTTGGAGAAACCAGAGTTCTAGAATGTGTGGGTAAAGGTAAAGGACCCCTAGAAAGTTAAGTCCAGTCAAATTTGACTATGGGGTGAGGTGTTTGTCTCTACTTTCAGGCCAAGGGAATCGGCATTTGTCCGCAGACAGCTTCCCGGGTCATGTGGCCAGCATGACTAAACCACTACTGGCGCACAGAGGACCATGACGACTGCCAGAGCGCATGGAAACGCCATTTACCTTCCTGCCACAGTGGTACCTATTTATCTACTCGCACTGGTATGCTTTTCGGATGCTATGTTGGCAGGAGCTGGGACAAAGGAACGGCAGCTCACCCCGTTGCGGGGATTCAATCTGACGACCTTGTGACTGGCAAGCCCAAGAGGCTCGATGGTTTAGACCACAGTGCCACCCGCACCCCAAGAATGTGTGGGGAGCGTCCTCAAGGTACCACCCACATTCTAGAACCTTGATTTTCCAGGGTTCTAAAATAGGAGGCTCCCCAGAAGGAGGCACAGTCACCTTCCAAGTCATAGAATCATAGAATCATAGAGTTGGAAGAGACCACAAGGGCCATCCAGTCCAACCCCCTGCCAAGCAGGAAACACCACCAGAGCATTCTTGACATATGGCTGTCAAGCCTCTGCTTAAAGACCTCCAAAGAAGGAGACTCCACCACACTTCTTGGCAGCAAATTCCACTGTCGAACAGCTCTTACTGTCAGGAAGTTCTTCCTAATGTTTAGGTGGAATCTTCTTTCTTGTAGTTTGAATCCATTGTTCCGTGTCTGCTTCTCTGGAGCAGCAGAAAACAACCTTTCACCTTCCTCTATATGACATCCTTTTATATATTTGAACATGGCTATCATATCACCCCTTAACCTTCTCTTCTCCAGGCTAAACATACCTAGCTCCCTAAGCTGTTCCTCATAAGGCATCGTTTCCAGGCCTTTTACCATTTTGGTTGCCCTCCTCGGGACACGTTCCAGCTTGTCAGTATCCTTCTTGAACTGTGGTGCCCAGAACTGGACACAGTACTCCAGGTGAGGTCTGACCAGAGCAGAATACAGTGGTACTATTACTTCCCTTGATCTAGACGCTATACTCCTATTGATGCAACTCCTATTGAAGTCAGCTGACAAAAACATCATCAAGGGGGCAGACCTACTGCACACTCTTTCCTGCATCCTACCCTTTGTGTGCTTAGCAGTACTATTTATTTAGTTACCACATTTCTATCCCACCTTTTTAGGAGCTCAAGGTAGTATACATAGTTCTCCCCTTCCTCAATTAATCCCCACAATAACCCTGTGAGGTAGATTAGGCTAAGAGGCAGTGTCCCACCCAATATCACCCAATGAGCTTCATGGCTGAGCGGGGATTTGAACCCTGGTCTCCCAGGTCCTAGTCCAACACTCTAACCCCTACACCAAACTGGCTCAGAACCTCAGAAGCCAGCCTGCTTTCCCACCTCTATGCAATATTAACTATCTGAGATGGCAGCGTGAGATTGCCTGTGCCTTGCCAAGGCGACTGAGCTCATGGGCGGGTGAGTAGGGAATAAAGCACTTTCCAAGATCATTCTTTCAAAAAGGGTTTCTTGCCTCTGGAGATATAAGCTAATTTAACTTTAATCAGCCAGCCCAGCTAATACAATTACGGTGAAAGTGAGCAGCTTTTCTTTTTTCTTCTTCTCTTTTTTAAAATTGTTAAATGCCTCCTTGGAAAGCTGGTTAACACTACAATGAATGCTCTAATTAAAATGTTGGCAGGCTCCACACATTGCGCCGAGTGATAAAGACGCTTTCATCTTGAATGGAAAATCCTCCTGGATAAAAATGGAAGGGAGACACCTGCCGTGAGGCAATGGAAGGAGGAATGCGAGATTCTCCTGTGAATAATAATGAGAGAAAACCACACACACAGCGATGCGGCTGTACTGCTCTTGATAAAGTTTCTATCCAAGCCACGTGACCTCAAACAAGGGTTTCTTCCCAGAGCAGGAACTCCAGCTTCTCACCCCAGGAACATGTTCAAAGTTTTTGGGGGAAGTGTGTGGCACAGTCCTCCAGACAGGACTATACCACTTCCGAATGCACAAGCAGGGCTGCATTTTCAAATCTTGGGGTTTCTGCTAAGTTCCCTCCTATGTTCAGGTGGCACCACTTCAGTTATATATCATGGACTGGTTGGAAACAGAGGAATGGTGGAAGGAACCAGCTGTGGAACCACCAGGGAAGAAGGCTCAGAGCCTGGGGAGTGGTGGTGGAATGGCAATGAGTGGTCAGCGGGAGAAGACTGGGAAGAGGAGATGTTGGAAACTGAAGTGAGCAGGGAGAGCCTGTGGCAGAGAGAAGCCTGGAGAGGAGGGAGGCCAAGAAGCAGAGATGAGTCAGGTTAATGAAGAAGCATGGGTATCTCATCCTCCTGCAATGACAAGCTTCCCCTCCCCCCTGGTCTCCCACGACCAGGAGAGGCATGAAGTGGGAGGAGCAAAGGCAGGCACAGCGGCATAATCTCAGATTGCTTAGGAAAACCCTCGGAGAGGAGGAGACAGGCAGCTGTGGGAAGGTGGGGTCTCCACAACTTTCACCTAGGGGCAAGGCCTACCAGAGAATACTGTGCTCATTCGGCCTGACACTCCTGAGCAGATTCTATTACTTCTAATAAAGAGTTTACTTCACTTACTGCATGTGATGTATTGCTAGCTCACTCCTGACACTACAGAACTCAAATCATCCATTAGTGGATACGTTTGTTAACAACTCCTGTACCCACTTGGCACAGCTCTGCCAGACGGGCACTTGGGGATTCAAACTCCTCATTGCCAAACCACAGGCATGATTACATACTCTAACATGTGTTCATTTTCACTATTCATGCTTTTGAAGTCATCTCATCTGCTTCATTGTCTGCAGTTTTCCCCCAAATCAGGACCAACTGGCTCAGTGTTATCACTGCCCGGCAGTGACACTCCAGGAATTCAGACTGAGGACATTCCCAATCCTACTTGAAGGTGCTGGCTTTTGAATATGGGACCTCCTACATTCAAGCGTTGCAGTCCTTCCCCTTGTTCTAAAATGCAGTCTTTAAAGCCAGCCAATCCTATCCTGTTTCAGCTTGTTTCGAGTGAGTCTCTTCCAAATCCCACAAGAGCAAGCTCACCCATCATTACTTAGAAGAGTAAGCCTTAAATCCAACTCTGGCACCTCTGATTGTGCTAACCAAGTGTTCACTGCCCAGACAAGTTGCTCAGGACAACATCAGTCACTGGGAGAAGCAATTATGCAGAAACTGCACAGAAATATGGTTACAGATGGGATTATTGAGGCAAATTAAATCATCCGTGAGTAATAGACTTATTAACTCCCTAATGCAGCTGTAAAAATAAAATAAAATCCCACTCTCCAACTATTTCACAGCAAGGGCATTCGAAACCCCAAAGAAATGATCGGCCATCAGTCTTAAGTGGGAGGAATTCAATTAATTTTTAGATCTTCGCTCGACATTCAGTAGGACTGCTAAAACAGAGAGCATGTGTTCTTCCACTGAGCAGGCTGGGAGCATTAAGAACATAAGAAAAGGCTGCTGGATGGATCAGGCCAATGGCCCATCTAGTTCAGCATCCTGTTCTCACAAAGGCCAACAGTGATCTCCCCATTTGTGATTCTCAGAAGCTTGCATTCACAGATATACTGCATCTGAAAGTGGAGGCAGAACATAGTCGTCACGGCTGGTAGCCATTGAGGCATGCCTTCTCCATGCTCCATGCATGGATCTTCTGCTGTGCTATGAGCACTTCCCAGAAGTATGCCAGATCTTAGCCTGCTTTCACACAGGATACTAGCATCATTTTTAAAAATATATATTATTTACACCCAAAAAAAAAAAATGCCACACTTCTGCTCTATGAGCTCTTACAGCAGCTCAACGTCTCAGGTTTACAAGAATTAAAATGTGACTACAATTCCAACAACTAGCTTTCAATAATGAGGGCAAGGAACCTGAACTAAATAAAAAAGACCTCACTTGCTTCCAGGACCCTTCTGCAACCAAAAGGATTCCATTTAATCTTTGACAACATAGCAGTGAATAGACCAGATGGGCTTTCTCCATTTCCAAAAGTTCTGTTTCCTCCATATGCAGTTCAAACCCGCAGGCACTGAGCTGTGTAAAACTGGCCCTTTTCTGATATCTATCCGACATGAACAACATCCACGAATGGCTTTGTTCAATCGACTATTGCAATGCAACATTTCTCCATGTCACCAGGGTAGCACAAAGAAGCCCTAGATCACAGTGAAGGGTCTCATGTTACATTTCCCCTACACAGGAATATTATTACCCTGCTTTCCAGAAGGATGAAAGAGTACACTCATAAATTTACGTGCATTTAACTTGTGCACATTCAGCTTTAAGTGCTTGGCAAAAAATAAAATAAATAAAAAGGGGAGCAGAAAGTGGGTGGGTGTCTGAGCGGAGAATGATGTTGACTTTAGCCACTGTCCTTGGATTGTAATCTCTATGTAAGTTGCAGGCTTACTGTACTGATTTAGGAAAAGGTAAAAGGACCCCTGACTGTTAGGTCCAGTCGCGGACGACTCTGGGGTTGCGGCGCTCATCTCGCTTTACTGGCCGAGGGAGCCAGCGTTTGTCCGCAGACAGTTTTTCTAGGTCATATGGCCAGCATGACTAAGCCGCTTCTGGTGAACCAGAGGAGCGCACGGAAACGCCGTTTACCTTCCCGCCAGAGCGGTACCTATTTATCTACTTGCACTTTGACATGCTTTTGAACTGCTAGGTTGACAGGAGCAGGGACCGAGCAATGGGAGCTCACCCCGTCACAGGGATTCGAACCGCTGACCTTCTGATCAGCAAGCCCTAGGCTCTGTGGTTTAACTCACAGCGCCACCTGCGTCCACTGTACTGATTTAGACTCAGAATTTTAGCATTGGAAGAGAACCTTGGATGTCATCCTAACCAACCGCGACTCAGTGTATGCACCTTGCATCTACAGCAAATGGCTGGCAAATGGCTGCCTAATCTCTGCTTAAGCACCTCCAGTGCCCATTACTGCTGTGTGTGCCCACCACTGCTGTGTTCTGGTCTGATGCCAGAACTCAGCAAGGCTAGTAAATGGATCCTGGACCATGGACAGCTCCGAGTGAGATACAGTACATGCTTCAACAAAGGCTGGAAGCAGATTGAGGCCATTTATGCCTCCAGATTGCCTCCTCCATGCAGAACTCCCCTTTGACAGAACTTCAGAACCTGAAAAGGCCAACCCTCTGGCCTGAGGATGAGTGCTTCTCCGTCGTTCCATAGCCAACCTCTTGGTGCATACCCAGCGCTGCTGGGCTGGTGATGTTTGGTGAGAGGCATCTGGTTCTTCAGGCTCAAGTGCCCATAAGGGTCCAGGATCTGACCCTATAGGCTCTGGTGGTTCCTCCAGGACTTCTTATCCAACTGCCTGAGGTGCAATTGACTGCCTATCTTCTGTTGTTAGATCTGAGGCCTAACCCAGACCCAGCTCTCCATCTGGTACCCCAGCAACTTCTGACTTTGTGTCCAGCTCATTGCTGGATACAGGGCTCATGGAGACCACCGCCTTTGATTGCTAAACAGCTCTTTCCATTAAGACGTCCCTCCTCGTGCTGAGTCAAAATCTGCTTCCTTCCAGCATCCACCCACTGGTTCCAGTCAGGCCCTCTGGAGCAACAGAGAACTAGTCTGCTCTGTCGCCTGCAGGACAGCCCTTCAGATATTTGATGAGATTTAGCATACTCCCCCCTAATCTACTCCAGGCTTAAACATATGCATCTCCTTCAGGCATTCCTCCTAGGACTTGGTTTCCAGATCCCCCATCCTATCTTAGTCACCCTTCTCTGTAGGGAAGAGCTCCTCACATGCGCCCAGGGACTTCTTGCGCTAGTGTGGCAATGCAGAGACATAACTCATTAGAAGGGCTCTGTATATGTAGACAGTTTCAGTCCTTGATATCTCCAGGTGAGGCTTGCCACTGCCAGCCAAGGTAGATGATACTGGTCTGACTTGCTATCGTAGTTATCATTTCCTACCCTCCCTTTTACCAGCAGGTACCAGGATGGATTGCAACAGTATAAAACCCATAAATTAAAACCAGTTAAAACAAATTAAATTCATGGGAATCGAGGATCTCTTGAAGGGTAAAGAGACATGTCTTCAGCATACAATGAAAGCTGTACAGCGAACGGGAAGTCAGATGTTGATGAAGAAAATTGATTGTTGAAAAGCTTGTACATTTCTTTTGTGATTTGTGATGAATTTGACTTGGGGATAACAATGAATTTAAGTTTATGTTTATGGATGCAATTATGCACAATAAAGCATATGAAAATGAAAGGAAGGAAGGAAGGAAGGAAGGAAGGAAGGAAGGAAGGAAGGAAGGAAAGAAAGAAAGAAAGAAAGAAAGAAAGAAAGAAAGAAAGAAAGAAAGAAGGAAGGAAAGAAAGAAAGAAAGAAAGCTGTACAACGAAGGTACCAGATGCACCTCTGGTGGGGATTGAATTTCATGACTTGGGGGTTGCCACAGACAATGTCCTCTCCTGGGTTACCAGCACTCTGAACTTCTGATGTCGGAGCAACTAATCAGAGGGCCCCCTCTCCTTATATTAACACCCAGGAATGTTTATAGGGAAGGAGGAAGTCTCTCGGGTATTTGGGGTCTTAGTCATTTAGGGCTTTAAATGTTGGCATGAGCAACCTTGAATTGGACCCAGAAGAAGAAGAAGAGAGAAGAGTTTGGATTTGATATCCCGCTTTATCACTCTCCGAAGGAGTCTCAAAGCGGCTAACAATCTCCTTTCCCCTCCTCCCCCACAACAGACACCCTGTGAGGTGGATGGGGCTGAGAGACTTCAAAGAAGTGTGACTAGCCCAAGGTCACCCAGCAGCTGCATGTGGAGGAGCGGAGACGCGAACCCGGTTCCCTAGATTACGAGTCTACCGCTCTTAACCACTATACCACACTGGCTCTTTGGTGACAGCTTCCTATGAAGAAGGAAGAAGCTCTGGTGATGCCAGCACAGTACAAGGATTAGTTGTGTTTGTTAATACACCTTTTCACCATACCATATGCAACTGCTGAGGGACCCCACCAGAGACAGTGGGCAGTTCTGCTAATAAGAACTCTCCATTTGGAGGGTTTCTCTCTCTCTCTTTTAGCCATCTATCAATTGAAACATTCAGTGCATGTTCTGTTCTTGCCAGGGATGGTGCTACAGGTTGGTATCATCAGGCACCTGCCAGGGCCCACATCCCTACAAGGATCCTGCTGCTAATCCCCAGAAACCCCCCCATCCTTGCCACCACTCTCTGTTCATGGAATGAATCTTGAGCGCCATTTGATGGCCAGCTGATTGGGACTTTTGAGAGGACTTTTTGGATCAGAGACAATACATCAAAGGCGGAAATAGGATTTGGCAGCTGTGGGAGAAGCGATAAGCCAAAGTGACTCTTAAGTAGCAGGCCACAAAAATATTATCCTTCCTTCATTCAAAGGCATGGGTCCCATTATGTAGCCTTGGCAACAGAGGGCTGGAAGCGCAGCAAGGCAGCCACCTGTGCCTTAATGCGAGATGACAACTCTCGCCACAAAAGGGGATTCTACAAGAGACAAAAAGGTAATTGTCCTTAATCTCTACTCTTCATTGGTACCGTTCCTTTCTGATGGTTTATTGATCTGTTGAGAGACCTAGGGAAGTTTAATCATTGCCTGGCCTTTCCTTTTAGCTGGGACAGTGGGGTTGCCTCCAACTAATTTTTACTCAAGAGTAAAAAGGTAAAGGACCCCTGACAGTTAAGTCCAGTCGCAAACGACTCCGGGGTTGCGGCACTCATCTCGCTTTACTGGCCGAGGGAGCCAGTGTTTGTCCACAGAGAGTTTTCCCGGGTCATGTGGCCAGCATGACTGAGCCGCTTCTGGCGAAACCAGAGCAGTGCATGGAAATGCCATTTACCTTCCCGCCGGAGTGGTACCTATTTATCTACTTGCACTTTGACGTCCTTTTGAACTGCTAGGTTGGCAGGAGCTGGGACCGAGCAACGGGAGCTCACCCCGTCGCGGGGATTCGAACCACCGACCTTCGGCAAGCCCTAGGCTCAGTGGTTTAGACCACAGACCTGTTGAAATTAATAGACCTGTTAGTCATGCCCATTGATTTCAATATGCTTATTTGAATAGGGGCAAACTTTGGATGCAACCCGGACTTAAAAAGGGCTAAAGACCAAATCAGAACACGGGAAGACAGGAGAGTTCAGGAACACTTTGTAGCTCAAGCAAGGGCTCAGCTGGAGCAAGACGTTCTTTATATGCCTTCCTGCCAAGAAAGGTCCAATAGCAAGCCTGGGTAGGCGGAGTCAGTTTGGAAGGTTCTTCCCTAAGAAGGGCACCACCCTGCAGCTGAGTATAGACTCCAGCTCTTCCTCACACAGAGAAGCTAATGAATTGACAACACACCTGGTGAGAATGGAAGGAGAGCTGGGTCAGGCCACTGGCACAGCTAGTCCAGCATCCTGCTGTCACAGTGGCCAATCAGATATCTGTGGAATACCTCGGTGGTGGTGGCCTCTCTTCCTCACCCACTCTCCAGCAGCCGCTATGAGCTGTCCAAGGGGAGAAGCTGGCAGCATGCCAGGGACTGGGAAGAAGAGGAATGGTGGAGACCGCCTCCCCATCCTGACCCTTCCAGGGAAGGGGAAGGGGAAGACAGTATAGGTTTTCAACAGTGGTTTGCAGGAGGTCACAGCTCAGAGGCAGATGAGGGGAAAAGTTGGGAAATAATGGGAGATGGGGAGCAGGCAGAGCATTCCAGACCCACCATATCCCAGAACCCGGCAAGCTTTAAAAGTAGGAGAGCAAAGAGCTCAAAGACAGAGGGCATGTAGCAGCACCCATAAAAGTGATAAATGAGGAAGTGGGATAGACGGGGAGTGGGACAACACCATTACCCAAGAGGCTGGGTTCTATAGCCCCTCTCTGTAAATATTGAAATAAAAAAGGACGGTAAGAAACTTTTCCTTGTCTTTATACTTTCCTGGGCAACCAGCCGGGAGCCGCTAACAGCACCCTGACACAGCAGCGGCCATGAAGAAGCAACGGGATGCTCAGAACACAGGCTGGCTCATCCTCCTCCCTAAGCTTGGGGGTGGCAGCACTGGCAGGGGAAACAGGGACATTCCAGGATCAAATTAAAGCCAGGCTGGCATTCAGAATTCCAGGACTGTCCCAGGAAAATCAGGACACTTGGGAGGTATGCCACTGTTTTGTGGTGAGAGCAGGATGTTGGGCTAGATTGGCCGTTGCCCTAACCCAGAAAGCTCTTTTTATGTTCTTATTGTATTTTAATGTTCTGTTGGAAGCCGCCCAGAGTGGCTGGAGAAACCCAGACAGATGGGCGGGGTATAAATATTATTATTATTATTATTATTATTATTATTATTATTATTATTATTACCACCAAGTGAGGTTTGGATGCAGTGTTTCCCCCCACTAGTGAATAGCCACAGTGCCGCCTTAAGTGCCCCTGGTGCTGTGGTGCGCCGGATCCTTCCGGCGCCCTCCCGCCCCATTTCCCAGCGCAGTGGGCGGTTGGGCGTGCGTGGCTGCCATAGGCGCTGCTGCGCGGCAGGCGGGCAGGTGCAGCACGGCTGCCGTGGGCGCAGCTGCGCGGCGGACCGGCCGGCCAGCGGGTGGGCGCAGCTCGCGGCGCCCTCCTGGCGGACCGGCCGGCCAGCGGGTGGGCGAAGCTCGCGGCGCCCTCCTGGCGGGCCGGCGCCGTAGTGCCCTGCGCCACCCAGCCTGCACGTAGGGCCGGCCCTGAATAGCCAATGGCCATGCCAAATGGCAGGCTTCCATGGGTTGGTTTGTTCTGCCATTTCTCACCGAGTCCACTGACTACTGTTCTCCTGTATCACATGGCAAGCAGCAGGTTAGAATAGGGGTGGGAAACTTGTGGCCAGATGTTGCTGGACTCCAACTCCCATCAGCCCCAGCCAGCATAGCCAGTGGTCAGGAATGGTGGGAACTGCAGCCCGACAAGAGGAGGGCCAAAGGGTAGCCACCGTGCTCGGAGCAGTTTTGGGGTGCTCGCCACTAGCCCTCCACATAGCCTGCATCTGCCAAGCAGCGATGGGCAGCTGTAAAACTATACGGAGCAGTAAAAGCTGGCTGGGAGCAGGACAAGGTGAACGCCACTCCCCCACCTCTTTGTTCTTTGCAGGCATCTCTTTCATCACTTTGCTGCATCTCGCCGCAAACAGAACCTTTGTACCCTGGACAAATTCAATAACTGTGACTCAAGCGGCAGCCCATACTGCGCTGCCTTCTGTTTCAACTCTCTTATTAAAAGCCCGCACAAGCTGTTGGATGAGTGGTGCGGACATTGATTCCTAGCTATCCAAACCCCGGCAAAGTGGAGAGTGGGATGCTGGAAGCATGAAAGAAGCCGCTGCTGTTGTTCAGGATGACGCACGTCAATCCTGGCCTTCTTTTTAAGCGCGAGCAGGCACTTCCTTTGTCATCTCTCCCACCGGCGACCTGCTAGAGGCATCTTTCAGAAACAACGCTGCCACCTTTTAACTTCATTGTTGACCCAACGGCGAGAGAGTCTAAGAGCTACAGCCTTGTGCTTTCGCTAAAAGGGTTGTTGTCTTCCAGCTCAGAACTGAGTCACCTGTCCCTGCATGTGGAACGGACTAGCAGCTAAAATCCCTGGAGGTAAACCTAAACCTAGGAAGCTTCGTTAC
The DNA here is from genome assembly GCF_965207765.1 of Zootoca vivipara. Lineage (NCBI taxonomy): Eukaryota > Metazoa > Chordata > Lepidosauria > Squamata > Lacertidae > Zootoca > Zootoca vivipara. Next base: position 42,888,818 of record NC_142596.1, read on the forward strand.
ACAGAATCAGATGTTATCGGCCCGTCTAGATCAGCATTCTCCAGTGTTTCTCAAACTTGGGTTTCCAGCTGTTGTTGGACTACAACTCCCATCATCCCTAACTAGCAGGACCAGTGGTCAGGGATGATGGGAGTTGTAGCCCAACAACACCTGACTCTGCCTACCAGGGCTGGCCATTGGCTACCCCTGGGCAGGAAGGACTATAAGAGGGCTTCCTGTCTCAAAGGGTCTTTCAAGTCTACCTGAATCCTGATCCGTGTTGTGCCTCTGACTGTGTTCTTTGGTCCTGACTTGTTCACTGCCCTTGCTTCTGCCTGGCTCTGATCCTAATTGCTCTTCAGTCCTGACTCACTACAGACTGCTGCCCTCAGCCCAGCCCTGACGGAGTAAATACCCTGAGATTCCACCTAAGGGGGCAGGGGAGGATTTTGGCGATGCCTTTTGTGTGGCAATGTCCCTCCCCGTGAGAATAAGACACAAGACACAAATGATAGATTTTTGTTGTTGTTGTTGTTGTTTAGTCGTTTAGTCGTGTCCGACACTTCGTGACCCCATGGACCAGATTCCGCCAGGCACTCCTGTCTTCCACTGCCTCCCGCAGTTTGGTCAAACTCATGTTCGTAGCTTCGAGAACACTGTCCAACCATCTAATCCTCTGTTGTCCCCTTCTCCTTGTGCCCTCCATCTTTCCCAACATCAGGGTCTTTTCCAGGGAGACTTCTCTTCTCATGAGGTGGCCAAAGTATTGGAGCCTCAGCTTCATGATCTGCCCTTCCAGTGAGCACTAAATTTTAAGTGGGCGAATAAGGCCACAACTTTATTGGTTACGGATGTTGAGCAGTATTGGCTTAGGCATTGGAACCTAACCGACTATATCTGACACCAACCCGTGTGTTGGAGTCTGGGAGAAATTAACCACCAGTAAGGAGCCCAGTGATGTACATCTACCGCAACTCCTCCTGTGGCCACCGTTAGGGCGTGCCTTACGGCCCTGACCTCTCCAGGCTCCGGACCAAGCTCCGCCCCCGGAAACCTTTAATGGAATATTTCTCCATTTGCTGGGCAGGTGATGACGTAACCTGCCCCCCTTCTTCTTTTATGCAAATTTCCAATGCCTACCGCCAAACCAAAAAGTTGTGACGGATTGCTACGAGGTATGCGAAAAAACCATCATGGCTAGCCCAAGTGGGAAAAGTCCTACCCGGCCCCTGGCCAACCAGGCGACTGACCGAAGTCCATAGCAGTGTCAGTCTAACCTAAAGGGTGGGTGGGTGGGTGAACCGAATGTGCTGGCGAGCAGGGGCAAAGAGGCCGAGTTCCCGCCTCCGGGTTGTTTAAAGGGGGACAAGCCCCGCCCCCCAGCCAACCCCATTGGGCGGCTTGGGGCTGACGGAGGCAGGAACGGCCAATCGCTAGGGGGCTGAGCTCCCAGCCCCCATCGCGAGAGTTTGGTCGGGCCTGCCCACAACATCACCTCTGTCGCAGGCGCGGAAGTGGTTTTTTCATGGCTGCTGTGATAGCATGGTTTGATACATCTACAATTTATCTACAGGTCCGTCCTTCCCTGTCCCTACTGCTTTACATCTGGTATTCAAGTAACTGCCTCTACTTGGGACATCTTGCTGAGCACTCTGTTCTGCGATATCGTTGAGATGAATTATTGCTAATGAAACATTTGCTTTCTACTTTCGAAATGTCTAAATAAATAAGACGTTGCGGTTCAGTTTCTTGGCTATGTCTCCTTTGCCTTGTCTTGAATCTTTCTCTTCTGATTGGTTGAAAGTTACCTGGGGCATAAATCTTGTGCAGAGGTGGCAGGCAAAAACAAATGGATTGCAATTAAGTAATCAATCAGCCATTGACTGATTAATCAATCGTTGATTGTGGAAGCCTGAACCAGATATCTCAGAAAGGCCAGATTTATGTATAAGCTAAACAAGCTATAGCCCCCAAAGAAATTTAAAGGGGGAAAAATTGGGTGTACATTTCCAAAATATAAGATAAAAAAACAATTACTTTGGTAAAATACGGTACATATCTTGTTATGTGCAAATGGCTTTAGATACCTGTTATGTCCATAAATTATCACCATATAGCATATATTCAACACAAAAACAGCGACAATTTGTTGTTGACAAAGGACAGCCGGACAAATAAAGGGCCCATTACCTTCAGTAGCTTAGGGCCTCATCAAACCTGAATCCAGCCCTGGCCACCATACTCCCCCAACCAGTACTCATCCTGTCTGATTGCACACACCCCCAGTTGTAATTTGGTTTGTTCGTTACATTGAAAACTTTACATCAAATTAGTCATCCCTTGAGTGAGCATGAGTCATTGTTATTTTTAAATTGGAACAACCATGCACATCATGCTCTGGAGTGGAGATGGGAAGGGTATTCATGCCCAATGTTGCCTTTGGAGAGCGCAAACCCCACACTCAGCCATATGCTTGAGGGAGGCAGTGCGCTTCAGCCCACAGCTATCTTACCTACTGGATCTAAAGATGCCATGGAGCGAAATATGCTTCCCTCAGCTTCCATTTCTAAATGCGCCTCGAAAGTTCAGCGGCACCCATGCTTTCTCCACATGGCCGGATCTGAGGAAGTCTGTGCAAATGTAACCGCTGCCGACAATCCCAAACGGAACAGATTGTGGCTCGTGGTGGCTTTGCAAGTAGCACATCCCACTAGCTAATTAATTATAATGCCTCGTGGGCCCCGGAAACATTTTGCAGCAGACGTTGTAGGCAGGTAGGTCTCTCCAGCACACTGAGTCAGCGGGTGGTCTCTCCAGCATTGGCATGCGAGCAATATTTTAACAGTAAACCTCCAGAGGATGAGCTAATGAAGCAGCAGGCATCCCTGTCTCCCAAGCCCAACAGCAGAGCTGTCCAGCAGGCCAGCAGTCACAGGAACCAGTGCTGAGGAGCTGTTGACAAGAGGCAGAAGGCACCTCGACTGAGAGCAAGCTGTTGCGCCAGCAGTTTCTGGGCACCGAAGGAGGAGGGGGGAGTTTGGATTTGATATCCCGCTTTATCACTACCCTCAAAGCAGCTAAGATTCTCCTTTCCCTTCCTCCCCCACAACAAACACTCTGTGAGGTGAGTGAGGCTGAGAGACTTCAGAGAAGTGTTGACTAGCCCAAGGTCACCCAGCAGCTGCATGTGGAAGAGCGGGGAAGCGAACCCGGTTCACCAGATTACGAGTCCAACTCTCTTATCCACTACACCACGCTGGCCCCAACTAAGAAACTCTCGGCCTAGGTGTGTAGAATACTAACAGGCCCCTGATGCAGACCAAACCTATATGGTCACCGTTCTTCCTCGCGAGCAGTGGGAGCTGGTGCTCATTGAGACAGGTAGGACGGAAGGCAGCAAGCTCAATGTTAGGTAGGGCCAATTCTGGTTCCTCTTCACTTGGTTTTATGAGGGCATTACTAGGATTAAGGAGGAAGAAGCTGACTGGCAATGACAACCCCTGGACGGGTTGTAGGTAGGAAGGCAGGCAGATGGGGACTGGCTGAGGGCAGGTTGGTGGGGCAGCGCCCCATTCATCCTAACGGACCCACCATCGCTGCTCCAAAGTAGAGTTCACATGGGGACACTGAACAACTGGAACCATATACAATCTCTACTCACAAATGGGAAAGGAGACCTGCAATGATTGTGCTGAGTGGGGATTTGAATCCAAGCCTCCCCAGTCGTAACCATGACATCATGGTGCCTTATGGGGGAAACCAGCTCAAATTTACTGGGTGCTGTTGAGGAACATGCCATTGGTCTGCCCCATCACAGGTTTGTTGAATGAAATGGTTTATTTCCTCCCCAGAGGAAAAGCAAGATGTAGATATGATAGTCATTGTTTTCTTTTTGGCATCTGCCGAAAGCTTTTTGGTTTAGGCAAACCTACCAAGACAGGTGAAGTTGCAGTGCATTTAAATCTGCAATTTTAGCCAGTGTGGTGTAGTGGTTAAGAGCGGTGGACTCATAATCTGCGGAACCGGGTTCGCTTCTCCCCTCCTCCACATGCAGCTGCTGGGTGACCTTGGGCTAGTCACACTTCTCTGAAGTCTCTCAGCCCCACTCACCTCACAGAGTGTTTGTTGTGGGGGAGGAAGGGAAAGGAGAATGTTAGCCACTTTGAGACTCCTTTGGGTAGTGATAAAGCGGAATATCAAATCCAAACTCTTCTTCTTCTCTTCTTTAATGCATACTTCATTTGTTGATTTTATGGATTTTACTTTTTGATATAAACTAGCTTTTAATGTTGATTTTCACTGACAATTTCAATGCACATCTTCTTTTTTTGTAAGACTCCTTAGATATTTAATGTGCGGTTAAGCAGCGTACAAATTTCGTTAAATAAATTGAAAGCCATCAGCAATGCTACTGAGGATCTCCTTTGGAGCGTGTGCAGAGTGCCTTTTAGCATAGATAGGCAGAGCAAACAGGAATGCCTCTGGGGACGTGTCTCTGGGTCATGCGCATGGTGCTGCTTAGCATGCAATAGCCACAATCCTCTCCTCCCATCAATGACTAGGAAGAAAGAGCTTTCAGATTGGAAGACATGGTACAGTGGTACCTCGGGTTAAGAACTTAATTCGTTCTGGAGGTCTGTTCTTAACCTGAGGTACCACTTTAGCTAATGGGGCCTCCTGTTGCCACTGCGCTGCCACCACACGATTTCTGTTCTCATCCTGAAGCAAAGTTCTTAACCCGAGGTACTATTTCTGGGTTAGCAGAGTCTGTAACCTGAAGCATCTGTAACCTGAAACATCTGTAACCCAAGGTACAGTACTACTATATTCTGTATTGGAAAAAGCATAAGCCCCAGCACTTATGTAATGGCATGAGATTTCCCCAACCTGCAATGTTGGCCTCCTTTCTTCTCCATATTGCCTCAAACAATTTGTTGATCATTCCCCACCCCCCACAGATAACTTCTTACACATTTCAAGAAAGGACTGTCAGAACGACACACATGCTCTTTCTTTTGTTATCGATAAAAGTGTGGGGTTATTATTATCATTATTATTATTATTCCCAGGCCAATAGAAAAGTAGGAAGCTTTAGGGGGGAAAGAAACTGCTCTGGCAAAATAATAATGAGTTTATTGGAGAAATGAAGATGAAGGGAGAGAAGAAAAGAGAAAGGAAGAATCTCTAGCAGATTTTCTTTTAACCTTCTCATGTTCCCATCATGAATATGGAACAAAGTAGAGGGGGGAAAGAGCCTAGAGACAGAGCAGCCGCAAATTCCCTAGGGAGAGATCAGAAACAATGCCACAAAACCTCAGGATCTGAGATTTTGCAGCTGGGGAGCAAGAGTGAAAGACCGGGGTGGCTTTTGAGGCTGGGGAGTGATCATGGTTGCGGCGGCCTGAGAGAATTTGTCAAGAAAATGGCACATGGTACTCAGCTAAGATGGCACAGCACAGCATAAAGCAAACCTTGACACTGATATGCAAGGATAGCTTTGAGATGCAGAGAGAGCTGTTAGCATCCTTTGGGGACGACCCGAAGAGCTTGGCCTGATTTTGTATGGAAACAAGGCACTGACCAAGTGAAGAAGAGAGGAGAGAATGAAACAGATGTGCATTTATTTATTACATTAACACCCCAGCTTTTCTTATGGGAAGTGAGAATCACCCAGTTTGCATTTTAATGCAAAACTAGGGATGCTGAGCCTAGGGCCTACCAATCAGAAGGTGAGCGGTTCGAATCCCCGCGATGGGGTGAGCCCCCCGTTGCTAGGTCCCAGCTCCCGCCCACCTAGCAGTTTGAAAGCACGTCAAAGTGCAAGTAGATAAATAGGTACCTCTCTGGCGGGAAGGTAAATGGCATTTCCGTGCACTGCTATCGTTCACCAGAAGCGGCTTAGACATGCTGGCCACATGACCTGGAAGCTGTCCGCAGACAAACGCCAGCTCCCTCGGCCTATAGAGTGAGATGAGCGCGCAACCCCAGAGTCATCCACAATCACTTTTAAAATGTGTATGCATGAGGTAATATTGCATCCAGAACTGTGTATATTTGAAGAAGTAAACCACAAAATGTGTATGCAATTTAATGTTGGCTTTTTAATAATATGTAATATGGTGCTGGAGGAGACTCTTGAGAGTCCCATGGACTGCAAGAAGATCAAACCTATCCATTCTGAAGGAAATCAGCCCTGAGTGCTCACTGGAAGGACAGATCCTGAAGCTGAGGCTCCAATACTTTGGCCACCTCATGAGAAGAGAAGACTCCCTGGAAAAGACCCAGATGTTGGGAAAGATGGAGGGCACAAGGAGAAGGGGATGACAGAGGTCGAGATGGTTGGACAGTGTTCTTGAAGCTACGAACATGAGTTTGACCAAACTGCGGGAGGCAGTGGAAGACAGGAGTGCCTGGCGTGCTCTGGTCCATGGGGCCACGAAGAGTCAGACATGACTAAACAACTAAACAACAACAACCCCGCCCACGGGAAGCCTGCAAGCAGAACACAAGCACATTCTAGCTCCTTGCAATTCCCAGCATCTGGTATTCAGAAGTATGGCTGCCTCCAACCGCAGAGGTGTAACACAAACTTTTCCTCCATAAATCCACCACTCACATTTAGACAGAAGAGTCGTTGTCTCTCTGCTACTAAACACACAGTGTTCATCACCTGTTCTATACTTTATGATCTTATAATTTTATGTTTCCGTGGCTTCATCTTATACTGTCAATTTTCCCCCCAAATTGAATTGGCAGTTTATAAATAAAATAAATAGTTGAGCCAATTTATTTTTCTTTTTAGGTGTCTGTGTGTTCAGAATGGATTTTTTGGGGGAAATTGATTACGCATCATTTACATATACAGCATACAAGTTCTGAAGCAATAAAATACCTGAATCTGAAGCAGGGCTGTTTTTTTCTAGAGAAAGAGCTGCCGGAACTCACCATGAACACCTCCACCCTTGTTCTACAATGGCACCCACCTGAGAGGTGCCGGAACTGAGTTCCGATGAGCTCCCCCTGGAAAAAAAGCCCTGCTTTGAAGTAATATATATTACAATAGGCCCAATAACATAAAAGGCTGTATATCTCCTTGTACTTCGTTGCTCCAGCATACAGCAAGCATACTCCACTTTTGCATAAACAAGTTATTCTGTCCCCTACCCTCTCCGATCCTTAATACTTTGCTTAAGTTAACCATATATACTACATCCATTCTTCCGTAGCCGGACTTCTTGTTTTCTTCCAATTTGTGAAAAACCAACATCCGAACAGCTGCCAGAAGGCGTGCTACCATTTTGATATCTAAAACTGAATTTTCCACAAACCCCAAAGTATAATTGAAGAGGTATCCCATAGCCATCCTTTATGGGGAGTTGGTGCAGAAGGTTCTTCGCTGAGTTTCCTCTGCAATTCAGTGATCTGCCACATGGGGGAAGCTGCACACAGATCCAGCAATTCTCTTGACATATCCTTGGCAAAAGAAAACCGGGGGGGGGGGGGACTTGTCTGCTTCTGCACATATCTGTCAACCCTCCCTTTTTTGCAGGAAACTCCCTTATTCCAAGACAAAGCTGTCAAGCTTCCCTTTTTTTGCTGGAAATTCCCTTATTCCAGCGCCGTTTCCCGCTGCTATCCTCAATTGTTACATATACCGTAGACCAGGGATGAGGGATCAGCAAACTTTTCCAGCAATGGGCTGGTCCACTGTCCCTCAGACCTTGTGGGGGGCCGGACTAAATTTGGAAAAAAATACTAATGAATTCGTATGCCCTACAAATAACCCAGAGATGCATTTTAAATAAAATACAGTGGAACCTCAGTTTACGAACACCTCGGTTTACGAATTTTTGGTTTACGAACTATCCTAACCCGGAAGTTAGTAAACCGAGGTGCCCGAGGCCTACTGAGCATCTGATGCCTTCGGGGAGGCCGGGCCTTCGCTCCGATGCCTCCTGGAGGCCTGGAGCGAAGCCCCGGCCTCCCTGAAGGCATCAGAGCGAAGGCCAAACCTCCCCAAAGGCATCGGAGAGTCCAATACCTTCGGGGAGGCTGGGCCTTCATTCCAATGCCTCCCAGAGGCCGGGGAGCGCTTCCGTGACTGGGCTGCAGCCGCAGAAGCGCTCCCCGGCCTCCGCGAAGGCTTCGGAGCGAAGGCCCTGCTGCTTTAGGGGGTGTTTTTCCTCGTCTAGAATGGATTAATCAACTTTCCATTACTTTCAATGGGAAAGTTCGCTTCGGTTTATGAACACTTCGGTTTATGAACAGACTTCTGGAACCAATTGTGTTCGTAAACCGAGGTTCCACTGTAACACATTCTAGTCATGTAAAAACATGCTGATTCCCAGACAATCCGCGGGCTGGATTTAGAAGGCGATTGGGCCGTATCTGGCCCCTGGGCCTTAGTTTGGGAACCCCTGCCTTAGACTGTCCCTGGGACAGGTGAGGCTGCTGATCCCTTATTTTCAAATCCAAAAGTTGGCAGCTATGCTTCTGCACATTCGCTTCTTTCTTGTATGTGTATTGATGGATCCACATGCATGCACATCATTTAATTGCGCCCTGGGAGGTGGATTTCACAGCAGCAGACATAGCAAGAGCTGTCATTTAACATTACCAGTAGTCGTTCCCCCCCCCAAAAAAAATAAAAACACATAGCAACAAGATTGGAATTTAGATCTGAATGGGTTCCCTTCCAACTCTACGCTTCTGATTCTACGATACAATACATTTTTGTGTTGTTTTCACTAATATATTTACACTTTGCCGTAGTATGTGCATTGCTGTGCACATTACTTGGCCTTAAAAAATTCAGAGAAGTATGATTTTTGAAGGATGACTGTGTTTCAGTCTTCATATTATTTCAGAAAGTGCAAATTGGGTAGGTTCTTTGTTAAATATGGACTGAATTGAATTGTCCATCATTGGCTAGTCCCGCCCCAGACAGGAAGAAGAAGAAGAAGAAGAAGAAGAAGAAGAAGAAGAAGAAGAAGAAGAAGAAGAAGAAGAAGAAGAAGAAGAAGGGGAGGAGTTTGGATTTGATATCCCGTTTTATCACTACCCTAAGGAGTCTCAAAGCAGCTAACATTCTCCTTTCCCTTCCTCCCCCCACAACAAACACTCTGTGAGGTGAGTGGGGCCGAGAGACTTCAGAGAAGAGTGACTAGCCCAAGGTCACCCATGTGGAGGAGCGGAGACAGGAACCCGGTTCCCCAGATTACAAGTCTACCGCTCTTAAAAACTACACCACACAGGCTCTATTATAGCCCTTCCTGTTGATCAGGGACCAGGGCCCAGCCTGGGAAAGGGGTGGGGTGGTCCTCCCAGAGGCAGAGAATTCTTCACTCTCAGGAAGATGCTCCAAACCAGAATCCTGACTCCTCACTACACAAGGCATAGAGAGCCAAAAGTTATGAGTTCTAAAACCAGCGGCTCCTTTCCACGCTTCTGCTTCTTGGAGGCAATTGACACATCCACCAATGAGTCAGTGTGTGATGAGATATCAAGGGATGCCCTTGACTATGTGACTCGGCCCAAACAATTGGATTTTGCTGACTCACATGCCACGCTGTGCACTCGCTCTCATGGTGACAGCAAATCCACTCTGCCTCGGTTAAAAGCACCCAGAGCTTGGCTTATGCACATACAACTCAAGCAATACCCATCAGCAATTATCTTCGCTAGTTTAATGCATGTTACTAAGCCTGAAAAATGGTCATAATGCAAAAGTGCTTTAGCTAAAAAGAACAGGTCAATTTACAAGACAAAAGTATTTGGTGCGAAGCTGGTTGCTATGCTGTTATTGCTCACGATGCCAAAGAGCTCTAAATATTTGCAAAACCATTGTTCCATTCATGGATACAAAGCCTCATTTAATTATAGTTTCATTGCAATGAATTGCCCTGAGTATTTGACCATGCCTAACGTGGACATATTTCATCCGGTTCTTTTCCCTTGTAACCTGGCAGCTATTGCAGTCTTAGGGATGCAAACCCAGGCAAGTTTACTTGGGGATGTTAAGCCCTATGAAAGAAAGAGGATTTTGCATCTGAGCAAATATGCATACAACTGGGATATGCATTTCTACAAAAATAAAAAAAGTTTGTAATATCTGTTTATCGCCAATATATAGGTTGAACAGGTAGCAAGCAAGCAGCCCCAAAGGAAGGCAGTGTTAGTGTTAAGACAACATCAGTTCACAGCAACAGCAGCCACCTTTCTCAGTTGGTTACGTTTCTATATCCACTCACCATTAAATATTTCCTGGGTGGCATGGAAACAAAACAATTAAAAATATATAAATTTAATTATTAAAACTAGCAAAAAGCAGTAAAAGAGACCAAAAGCAACCCCCAACCCCCAAATTCCTTCCAACAGTCAGTATAAGACTTTTTTTTTTTGCCTTGGTTCTCCCAAACTGGTTCCCAAACCTGAGCTCTGGCTTTCCTTTCTCCAGCCAAATTCATATTGTTCTGTTTACTCTCCCAGCACACACGTATATTGACATCCCACTCTGGCAGGAAGGTGTGGGTTGCATTACAAAAGCTTAGAATATTGTTGATTGGCAAGAAAGAAAGAAAGAAAGAAAGAAAGAAAGAAAGAAAGAAAGAAAGAAAGAAAGAAAGAAAGAAAGGAAAAGAAAAGAAAGGAAAAGCTATCAATGACCCTTTTGAAGTAGCAAGCTACGCTGAGCTTGTAATAAATTTGGCACAAGGCAGCCTAACCGTGACCATATTTTCTATTTCCATTTGTTTCTTTTGCTGGGTAATTATTCTGAATTTCCCAAGAGTCCTGCAGCGAGTGAAAAATAGGACTCCAGACCTCTGCAGATGTGTTGTGCCAACTAATCCATGGGGAAAATGTGTGTGTGTGTGTGTGTGTGTGTGTGTGTGTGTGTGTAATTTGCCACCGAGCTCTACAGCACCATCTGCTGTCACATTTTTATAATGCACTTATAACGTTATAATTGCAGCTGTGTAGCTGAGTCCCAAATCTCTGATAAATAATAATAATAATAATAATAATAATAATAATAATAATAATAATAATAATATTTTATTATATCATTATTTATACCCCCGCCCATCTGGCTGGGTTTCCCCAGTCACTCTGGGCGGCTTCCAACAGAAAAATAAAATAATCGATTAAACATTAAAAGCTTCCCTAAACAGGGCTGCCTTCAGGTGTCCTCTAAAAGTCTGGTAGTTATTTTTCTTTTTGACATCTGGTCGGAGGGCGTTCCACAGGGCGGGTGCCACTACCGAGAAGGCCCTCTGCCTGGTTCCCTGCAACTTGGCTTCTCGCAGCAAGGGAACTGCCAGAAGACCCTCGGCACTGGACCTCAGTGTCCGGGCAGAGCGATGGAGGTGGAGACGCTCCTTCATGTATACTGGACCGAGGCCATTTAGGGCTTTAAAGGTCAGCACCAACACTTTGAATTGTGCTCGGAAACGTACTGGGAGCCAATGCAGGTCCTTCAAGACCGGTATTATTCTATACCCACGTTAGGTCAATTTCTCCTAATATAATGCCTTTCTGTGTGTTTTCCTCACTATGTGTTTCTATGCACATTTCATATAAACTATATGAAAATCAAAATGCAAAGAATATCTAAACCAATTGTTTGTTTGTATCCTAAGCAAATAGTGCAGGAGGCAGACAGTTCAGGCCAGCTGTAGATCTTCCAGGGTCACAATGACTGAAATCACAGGTGTTGTCAGCTACATTTCCCTATCGGCTGTCAAGAACGGGGGTGCAGAGAAATGAAGTCATGGAAGCCACCACACCTGGAATCACTGCTTTCCATAAATGTACGGAAAAAAGGCTGAGGATTTCAAAGCAAAACCCTCCTGTCTTAACATTGCCTCCTTTGAACTGTCAATTTGGCTGAAATCTAAGTGTGAGCTGACAGCCAGAAACTGCAGGCAATAATAACTGTGCACACAGACCATGTGAACAGACTGATGGTTGAGTGAAACACAACTTTATTTGGGCACATGGAGACTGTTTCTTGCCTGCGGTTCCAGCTACCAGAAATGAAAGACTTCACTCCAGCCGCTCAACCCCAACCGCTTCCCTCAGAGGTCATCCCTAGGCCCTGCTGCCTAGTGAGCCAATGTGTTGCAGTGGTTAGAGTGTCAGACTAGGACCTGGGAGACCAGGGTTCAAATCCCCACTAACTGGGGTGGCCCTGGGCAGTCGCAGCCTCTCGGCCTGACCTACCTCACAGGTAGGTAGCCATGTTGGTCTGCTGTTGTTGTTGTTGTTGTTGTTGTTTAGTTGTTTAGTCGTGTCCGACTCTTCGTGACCCCATGGACCATAGCACGCCAGGCACTCCTGTCTTGCACTGCCTCCCGCAGTTTGGTCAAACTCATGTTCGTAGCTTCGAGAACACTGTCCAACCATCTTGTCCTCTGTCGTCCCCTTCTCCTAGTGCCCTCAATCTTTCCCAACATCAGGGTCTTTTCCAAGGATTCTTCTCTTCTCATGAGGTGGCCAAAGTATTGGAGCCTGAGCTTCACGATTTGTCCTTCCAGGGAGCACTCAGGGCTGATTTCCTTAAGAATGGATAGGTTTGATCTTCTAGCAGTCCATGGGACTCTCAAGAGTCTCCTCCAGCACCATAATTCAAAAGCATCAATTCTTCGGCGATCAGCCTTCTTTATGGTCCAGCTCTCACTTCCATACATCACTACTGGGAAAACCATAGCTTTAACTATACGGACCTTTGTCGGCAAGGTGATGTCCCTGCTTTTTAAGATGCTGTCTAGGTTTGTCACTGCTTTTCTCCCAAGAAGCAGGCGTCTTTTAATTTCGTGACTGCTGTCACCATCTGCAGTGATCAAGGAGCCCAAGAAAGTAAAATCTCTCACTGCCTCCATTTCTTCCCCTTCTATTTGCCAGGAGGTGATGGGACCAGTGGCCATGATCTTGGTTTTTTTGATGTTGAGCTTCAGACCATATTTTGCGCTCTCCTCTTTCACCCTCATTAAAAGGTTCTTTAATTCCTCCTCGCTTTCTGCCATCAAGGTTGTGTCATCTGCATATCTGAGGTTGTTGATATTTCTTCCGGCAATCTTAATTCCGGCTAGGGATTCATCTAGTCCAGCCTTTCGCATGATGAATTCTGCATATAAGTTAAATAAGCAGGGAGACATACAACCTTGTCGTACTCCTTTCCCAATTTTGAACCAATCAGTTGTTCCATATCCAGTTCTAACTGTAGCTTCTTGTCCCACATAGAGATTTCTCAGGAGACAGATGAGGTGATCAGGCACTCCCATTTCTTTAAGAACTTGCCATAGTTTGCTGTGGTCGACACAGTCAAAGGCTTTTGCATAGTCAATGAAGCAGAAGTAGACGTTTTTCTGGAACTCTCTAGCTTTCTCCATAATCCAGCGCATGTTTACTATTTGGTCTCTGGTTCCTCTGCCCTTTCGAAATCCAGCTTGCACTTCTGGGAGTTCTTGATCCACATACTGCCTAAGCCTGCCTTGTAGAATTTTAAGCATAACCTTGATAGCGTGTGAAATGAGCGCAATTGTGCGGTAGTTGGAGCATTCTTTGGCACTGCCCTTCTTTGGAATTGGGATGTAGACTGATCTTCTCCAATCCTCTGGCCATTGCTGAGTTTTCCAAACTTGCTGGCATATTGTGTGTAGCACCTTAACAGCATCATCTTTTAAAATTTTAAATATCATCACTTCCACTGGCCTTGTTATTAGCAGTGCTTTCTAAGGCCCATTTGACTTCACTCTCCAAGATGTCTGGCTCAAGGTCAGCAACCACACTACCTGGGGTGTATGAGACCTCCATATCTTTCTGGTATAATTCCTCTGTGTATTCTTGCCACCTCTTCTTGATGTCTTCTGCTTCTGTTAGGTCCTTACCACTTTTGTCCTTGATTATGGTAATCTTTGTACGAAATGTTCCTTTCATATCTCCAATTTTCTTGAACAGATCTCTGGTTTTCCCCATTCTATTGTTTTCCTCTATTTCTTTGCATTGCTCATTTAAGAAGACCCTCTTGTCTCTCCTTACTGTTTTTTGGAAATCTGCATTCAGTTTCCTGTATCCCTTGCATTTTGCTTGCCTCCTCTCCTCCGCTATTTGTAAGGCCTCATTGGATAGCCATTTTGCTTTCTTGTATTTCCTTTTCCTTGGGATGGTTTTCGTTGCTGCCTCCTGTATAATGTTACGAGCCTCCATCCATAGTTCTTCAGGCACTCTGTCCACCAAATCTAAATCCTTAAACCTGTTCCTCACTTCCACTGTGTATTCATAAGGGATTTGATTCAGATTGTATCTTACTGGCCCAGTGGTTTTTCCTACTTTCTTCAGTTTAAGCTGGAATTTTGCTATAAGAAGCTGATGATCTGAGTTACAGTCAGCTCCAGGTCTTATTTTTGCTGACTGTATAGAGCTTCTCCATCTTTGGCTGCAGAGAATATAATCAATCTGATTTCGATGCTGCCCATTTGGTGATATCCATGTGTAGAGTCGTCTCTTGTGTTGTTGGAAGAGAGTGTTTGTGATGACCAGCTTGTTCTCTTGACAGAACTCTATTAGCCTTTGCCCTGCTTCATTTTGAACTCCAAGGCCAAACTTGCCAGTTGTTCCTTTTATCTCTTGATTCCCTACTTTAGCATTCCAATCCCCTGTAATGAGAAGAACATCCTTCTTTGGTGTCATTTCTAGAAGTTGTTGTAGGTCTTCATAGAATTGGTCAATTTCACTTTCTTCAGCACCGGTAGTTGGTGCATAAACTTGGATTACTGTGTTGTTAAAAGGTCTGCCTTGGATTCGTATCGAGATCATTCTGTCATTTTTGAGATTGCATCCCATTACAGCTTTTGCCACTCTTTTGTTGACTATGAGGGCCACTCCATTTCTTCTACAGGATTCTTGCCCACAGTAGTAGATATGATAGTCAACCAAACTGAATTCGCCCATTCCCTTCCATTTTAGTTCACTGATGCCCAGGATGTCGATATTTATTCTTGTCATCTCATTTTTGACCACATCCACTCATGGTTCTTACATTCCAGGTTCCTATGCAATATTTTTCTTTACAGCATCAGACTTTCCTTTCGCTTCCAGGCATATCCGCAACTGAGCGTCCTTTCGGCTTTGGCCCAGCCGCTTCATCAGCTCTGAATCTACTTGTACTTGTCCTCCGCTCTTCCTCAGTAGCATGTTGGACGCCTTCCGACCTGAGGGGCTCATCTTCCAGCGTCATAACTTTTATATGCCTGTTGTCTTTGTCCATGGAGTTTTCTTGGCAGGGATACTGGAGTGGCTTGCCAGTTCCTTCTCCAGGTGGATCACGTTTAGTCAAAACTCTCCACTATGACCTGTCCATCTTGGGTGGCCCTGCATGGCATAGCTCATAGCTTCTCTGAGTTATTCAAGCCCCTTCACCACGACAAGGCATTGATCCATGAAGGGGTGGTCTGCTGTAGTCGAAACAAACAAAAAAAATCCTTCCAGTAGCACCAAAGAGACCAACTAAGTTTGTCATTGGTATGAGCTTTCGTGTGCATGCTCTAAGGCAGGGGTCAGCAAACTTTTTCAGCAGGGGGCCGGTCCACTGTCCCTCAGGCCTTGTGGGGGGCCGGAGTATATTTTGAAGAAGAAGAAATGGACGAATTCCTATGCCCCACAAATAACCCAGAGATGCATTTTAAATAAAAGTACACATTTTACTCAAGTAAAAACATCAGGCAGGCCCCACAAATAACCCAGAGATGCATTTTAGATAAAAGGACACATTCTACTCATGTAAAAACATGCTGATTCCCGGACCGTCCGCGGGCCGGATTTAGAAGGCGATTGAGCCGCATCCAGCCCCTGGGTCTTAGTTTGGTGACCCCTGCTCTAAGGTGCTACTGGAATGAATTTTTTATTTTTTATTTTTGTTTTGACTACCTCACAGGGTTGTTGTGAGGATTAAATAAGAAGTGGGAGAACCACTTTTGGAGGAAAAGGTGGGATAAAAGTGCAATAAATAAATAAATGGAAGACCATGGATGAAGTCAGGAAATGCTACTTGAATAATCCTGGCCACATGGCATGACATGTCTAATAACAACATTGGATGCAATCAAGTAAAAATAATATCAT